>NC_133585.1:20103914-20424141 GCF_964106895.1 Numenius arquata | reverse complement strand
CATTGCTGAAATATCAAAAAGATAGGAAATGCAGTGCAGAGATTTTTTGGTGCCTAACTAGGGCTAACCTGCTTCTTTTGGGGAGTTCTCTGAAGTGGCTGTAGAACTATGCATATGATAAATGCAAGCATGAGGCAATGGAATAATAAACAAGAAAAAAAAAGACCCCAAAATCAGAAGACCCAGAAATCTTTACATGAATTATTATGGTACTGCTGTCACAGAAATTTGGTGGAGGTGGTCTTAAAACAACGCTGAAGTCAGTGGCTAATTCAGAACTACCACCAAAGAAACAGTGACTCAAAGTAGAAATAACATTAGTCTCACAGACAGAGACGGTCTGTGATGGGCAGCGACACTTGCTGAAAAAGCAATGTAAAAACCATATGTAGATACAAGTAGTCAGCAGGCCAGGCCATCGGCTCAGAGAAGCAGCTGGTTCAAAGTGATGTTTAGTTTGAGACCCCGAGAGGTGAAGTGATGGCAAACAAAAGTTTGGGGATAAAAATGAATTTCCAGACAGCCTCCTGACCATGTACCAGGGACATCAGTCTGGCAGGGCTGAACAATAAGGGCTTTCAAAGCCCTCTTCAAGGTCAGGGAATGGCTGGAACTGTGTGATAATAGAGTGAAAATGGTGAAAGCTTGTGATTTTTGCCAGGAAAGAGAAAAAAGGATGCTGAAGGAAGGTGGATGATATAGGAACGTCTGTCTGGAAAACCTCCTCTTGCAGGCCAGCAGTTGCTGTAAGGAGATTACATGGGGAGACAGCAGGCACAGGAAGCCTTACATAAACTGAAGCACTCTCTAGAACCAAAACACCTGCATAGCTGACATACAAGCTGTAAGAGACTTTCTCTCTAGATCTTCATCCCTTTAAAGCTAGAGTTTCAAAGGGACCCTACGCCCCCCAAATCTGCTGATCAGTGAAATGAAATGTCACCAACCCTTCTGTGTGATTTGCAGGGGCATTTCAAAAAATAGGATCCTCACAAAAAGGCTGGTGCCAGAAAGGTAACAGTGACCCAACGGACAACAGATAAAAGTCAGGTTTTGATTAAAAAAAAAAAAAAAAGATAGCAGAACAGAGCCATAGGACAGTCAGAATAAAGCAAGCCCAAAGGCAAAAGGCCACGGCTGTCGCATAACTGGCTTTTACTGCTCTAAAGGTGAGGCCGAGCACCAAGCCAAAATGTATGCCATAGGAGAAGTCTTTCAACCTGGTTGACAACAACAGAGGATGGAGCAGCTGGAAGTCAAAATTTGCTAAGCTGAACCATGAATTAATACACAATTAAGTAGCAAAGAGAATAAGAAAACACTGGAACAGTTTGCTAAGAGAAATGTCAGGCTTAGCACTGTTAGGAACCTGTTGGAAAATAAAAAGAGCCGGATGGAATCTGGCTGCCTCAGTACAGGCATCAAGCACCGTTCTTGATGCCTTGGAGTATTCCTCACCCATCATCCATCTGCCACTCAAGAAGAAGAAACCAGTTCCCCACAGGTCCTGACTCATACCTGCAAGTCGCATGCTGACGTTTCATACCCCAGGTTGCCTCATGCCCTACAAGTCTGCCTAAAAGAAAGTCTGACTTCTGGGAGAAAGTGTCTGCCTATAGTTCGTGATGTCTGATCGTTCAAACTGACAACCTATACAGCTATAAACCTGTTCTAGCTTCTCCTTTCACAGGCTTTGCAGAAGGCAGACATTTCTGTGTTATTCTCAACACATTCTGAGCACTTTAGGGATTGAGCATATCATTTCAGTGAGCCACGAAGCCTTTTCTGTTCTACACTACGTAAAATCTATTTTTTCTGCCCTTCTCTGTAGCATTTAAGTTCAGCAGTGGAAGAACTGCATGATATGGATCACAGCCCCGTGACATTACAAAAATCCTCACTCATAGCTGCCAGACCAGCTCGGTTGACTCATGCTCAGAGTCACTCTGATCCGGGGGTAGGAAGGAATTCTACACTTGGTGAAAAACACATAGAGCTATTTAGCTTTCTCTTTGTACACGGAGAAGTAATTTACCTGCTGAAAGGATCTGGTGTATCTTACCGTATCAATTCCTTACCAATGTAAGGACCCTCAGGCACTGGTCGCACTCCTGTTCTTAGCTCGTGACAGTTTCTCACCCGAGGAATGAATTTTTCTTTCTTTTTCCCCCCCTTTTTTTTTTTTTAACACAAGTCTTTGTGCCTGTTATAAAGCATGCAGGTATAACATATGACCTGTGAGAGCCCAGAAGTCAGACTGCATGCCACAGCTACAGTTCTGTGAAGCATCAAGCAGTTTTTAACTGTTATTACCAAGCCATTGTGGGGACAAATCCATAGCATTCATTTTCTTATTTGGAGAACAGTAATATTTTTAAAGGGGGCAAGGCGGTAGGGGAAATAGTAAAAATTTAGATTCTAGAACACAATTTTTCAGGATGCCAAAAGTTCCCACTACTTCATCTCTTCTCTAAATTAATGTCTAATGTCCACTTATCCAATAATTAAACCACATACAGACCTCAGCATTAACAGAAGCTTGCCATTATGGTCAGAAATTACCTGGGAAAAGCCAATCTGGAATATTTCAAAACATCTAAGGAAACGAACAGACATTTGAAGCTGCTCCATAAGATGCATCAAATTTGTCTGAACAAGAAAAAATGCCCCATACCTGAAAGTGCGTTTTCTCTGTGACAGGCTCATCACAGACTGAACACAACTCCTAGAAATCCATTTCCATGCTTAACTTCTTAAACTTTGATTTCTTCACTACCTTTCAGAGTTTTTGATATAATTTACTGTGCTTTGCATTTATGATAGAGGAGAGCAGATTTTTATAGATATTTCATCAGTACTTACATTTTAGAGAAGTGTTACATTAATAAACATTAACATCAGAATGCCACTATCACAATCTCCTGGCAGGAAAAAGGCACATCAGCTTCTGCAGCCATTAAAATTATACAAATTTTTGTGAACTGCAAGTTGTTGCCTTTGCCTTCGTTACAGAGACCTTTCCCCAGCATCCTCTGGAGTACTGCAAAAGTCCTGCAAAGAGCTCCCCAAACGAGCTCCCCAATTCGGAATCACTCTGTTCTGCAGTATGAGCGGGAATGAAGAGTCATGAACAACAGTCATGAAAACAACTTTGAAAGGCCATTTTCCATGCGAACTGTGACAGTTCAGAGAGGCTTGTTATGCCTGTGGTGTTGCTTCCAGGAAAAAAAAAAATAATCTGGTTTGTGGACAAAACAGTAGGTGGCAAGAACAAAAGCGTAAAAGATCACAAAAGAAAGAGTGTCTACTGAATTGGGTAAACGCAGGGTTCATGGCCTAAATAAATGCTGAGGCATCGCGGACAAACTGAACAACCTACTCTTGGAAAGAGATGTTTCATTAAAAAAACTATCAATGCTGTAAAATGCCTTTAAAACGTGTTGATTGCTTGCAGAAAACATCACCAATATTACCAAAAACCTGTATTCTCCGTAAGACTTCATAGTGACATAAACTTTGTATGCTTTAGCAAATAAAAATAGATAAAACACTTTCTTTCGCAAACCACAGGAATTTATCTTAGCACTCCCAATTAGTTTAAAGGAATGCCAACACTGTAAAAATAGAGCAAAATATCAAGAGAGTTAATTTTTTAAGAGTATGTTTATTCTGTGGACAATAAATATTGAGACTGAATAGGATATGAAGTTTCTTTCACCTTTACCTCCTGCAAACCACGTAACCTCCAATGATTAACATTCTTCCTCATCTTTCAATTTGATCCTACTTCTATGATCACAGAAATAAGTGGCAAAGTGTACAGAACTACAAGCCATTGATTTCCAGCGCCTGCAGGATAAAAGCTCTTTGACTCTTCTGGTATCTAAGATGCAGTAGCATCATTTTGCCATTCAGGCTAGTAGAACTAATGAAAAATAACCTTTCAAAAGCATGTAAGGATTATTGCAGGACTCCTACATATCAGCTCTGTGGCCAGAGGAGTCTCTGCCATCTGGCGAAGTTCAAAACTAGGTAACATCCATTTTTCCTGTTATATAGCAAGGAGTGATATTGTGATACAGTATGTGCAAAATTATTTTATGGCACAAGCTTATTTAAACACATCAAGTATCACACTATGGTAAGAATGAATTAGAAATTGGTGGAATTCCCAGGGCTCACCTCAACAGCAAGGGCTATCTACTAGGAGATGGCAATCCATGCAGTTGGGACCTAATATCATGAAGGTGTATCAGACAGGGAAACTCTGAATAAAGCATCAATTACTGTCCTTGAAAAATGCAATTTTGCGTATTAGCCAATTACATAAATACTTAAATCTCATCACCTTCCAGAAACTATTTTAAACCTAGTTAATATTGATCCTTCGACTATTTAAGGGAATACTTCAGATAACAATGGATGTTAGAAGGAGGGCACAAACAACTCCAGTGGGACCTCTGAACGCAGCAATTAGAAGCTGTCAGGTTGATCTGGGAAAGATCAGGGAGGGATTGGATTTCATAGACGTAAGTTTTTTTCTTTTGCTCTCTGTAACCAAGCTACGGGGAGCAGAGCTCATGGGTCTCTACTGAAGTCATTTAAATGGGATGTGTTACACACTAACTCACCTTTGCACAGAGGGCATGATCAGTTCTCTCGTTTACACTTCTTCTGCTGTCCCTTATCAATATAGAATCATAGAATCGATTTAGTTGGAAAACACCTTCAAAATCATCAAGCCCAACCGTTAACCTAGCACTGCCAAGTTACCACCAAACCATGTCCCTCAGCACCACATCTACACATCTTTTCAACATCCCAGGCATGGTGACTCAACCACTCCCATGGGCAGCCTGTTCCAATGTTTGATAACCCTTTCAAGTGAAGAAATTTTTCATAATTTCCATCTTAAACCTCCCGTGGTGCAACTTGAGGCCATTTCCTCTTGTCCTATCACCTGTGACTTGGGAGAAGAGACCAAGTCCCAACTCCAACCTCCTTTCAGGGAGTTGGAGAGAGCGAGAAGGTCTCCCCTCAGCCTCCTTTTCTCCAGGCTGAACACCCCCAGCTCCCTCAGCCTCTCCTCATGAGACTTGTTCTCCAGACCCCTCACCAGCTCCGTTGCCCTCCTCTGGACACGCTCCAGCCCCTCAATGTCCCTCCTGTAGTGAGGGGCCCAGAACTAAACACAGTACTAGAGGTGGGGCCTCACCAGTGCCGAGTACAGGGGGACGATCACTCCCCTAGTCCTGCTGGCCACGCTATTTCTAATATATCCTACTAAGCAGCCCCAACTATTTTTTTAAAATATTTACACTTAAAAAAGCATAACAAACTGTGGGAACTGTTTTTTACTGTCTGTAAGAAGAACCGTAAATTAGTTATGTTCTTCTCTTCTTGTAATCAATTCATTAAAAGATTAATGTTCTTAAAAGCACTTTATTGCTGAATCTCTACACAAGAAAAAAAAATTTTAAGCTATTTTTTGTCATTTCTTATCCAGAATTGCCATTTCTTTGCATCTCCAATAGTTTCTAAAATCAGTTTCCTACTAAAAGAAAAAAAATACAAGTGCAAGACAGAAAGTGAGAGAGCAGGTAAAGACTTTAGAGCCCAGCTGTGCTGCAAAATTGAGGAGTTCTCCATATTATCCAAAGGGGAACTGAAATTCGTGTTTGTCAGCCACAGAAATCCACAGCGGTCAAAGAAAGTGGAAGAAATTCACTTATTCTGATAGTGGAAGAGCCAGTTTGTACAGACAGACAAAGCTTGGAGCCTATTGTCATAGTCAGGTTCTGTACAGATAGATCTATTAGTACATCATGTTTCTATCCAACAAAGCAGTTTATGCTCAGGCTTCATTTCAAAATGACGACTAGACTCATTTCAGGCAGTAAAACACAGCCCAGCTCAAAAGTTTTTAGGCATGTAAATTGCTGTTACTTACATGCACACTTACAGGTACAAAAACTATCGTACGGACGTGACGGTGGCAGTGCATTGCAGCACAGGCTTACCTGCTGGGGGAATCGGGATTCGAGCAGTAGTAACAGTCACTTGTGTGACTGGTTAGGCTGCATTTTGCAAGGCACAAAGACGCCTCAAAGTTAATAAAACAGAGACTCAAGATCTGGACTTGCTGAGCATGTCAAGAAGTGCATGAGCAGAGCACCTCCGGGACAAACACCTAATAGCTGTGTCTGATCGACCAAGGTTATTAGTCATTCCACTTTATTCCATCAAGTTTATTCACATACTAAAAATAAATCCCACAGATGTCTTTTACAGGTTGAAACATAAAAAACTAATAGATAGGGAATTTCTCTTTCAAGTGACAGTTCAGATAATTATTCTTTTCAAAATCTGAAATGTCATTTATGTCCTGGCTTGAAATAACTTTAAGTGTATTGTGTTTAGAAGAATCCCTTCACTAGAATATCTTGCAGCCCACAATATAATCTGCATTTTCTTTATTCAGTACACAGGCCAACTTTGATGGGTTTTCCACAACCCTCTCTCTCACACGCTAATATCCATGAGATATGGAGCAAATATGTAAAAAGCTCTTAGTTTGCATAGAAAAAAAAATAGTAATAAATATTTATACTTATGCTGTGGTTTCAATTACACATCATATTAAATATCAACAGATTCCACATTTGTGAATATAACAGGAAAGCTACATTAAAGCTGCAAACTGGAAACACAGTACCTCAGCTGCAGCCAACTTTTCAGAAAATGGAAAGGACTTTTAGGAGACAGATACAGCAGAAATTTAAACCTCTCTCTGTGCCTCTCTGCTGGAAAGAAGGGATGCAATATCTTAAAAAAAAAAAGGAAATGTTTATAAAAAAAAATCCTTCATGGGGAAATTGTTTTTCTCTCAGTGAAGAACACAAACTGTTCAGAGCACCAGTGATCATATAAGTCTGTCACTAGATAAATTCTCATCTCAGTCAGGATGATGAATTCCTGTCTGTCTCATCTTTTAGCTGCTTCTCAGTAAACAATCTGAAATTCCAACCACTGAACGCCCTGGCAGGAGGAACCAGGGGCGGCTCTTCAAATCCCTGCTGAGCCCTCGCCCCTGTGGATGGTACCCACCGGCATGTCTCCACCAAAGACGAGGCCAAAGATGGTCTCTGTGTCATCATCTTGTCATAAAACTTACTGTGTTTCTTGAGAAAAGGAATTTGCAGTGGCAGTGAAAGAGCAAAAACCCTTTACACAAGATTCCTTCCTTTTTTTAGTAATATAAGCTGAGGCATTGCTACTGTTATACTTAATTAAAACATCACTTTGCAAGAGCCAACTCTGTTGAAAGTTTAAGACAGAACGATATCACAATTAAATAATAAAGCTAGAAGAATGACAGTGCAAAGCAGTGCCTGGAAAAGAGTGAGTCTATTGACAAAGCAGTGAGAAGTAAAAACAAAAGGGGCATAAAGTACATTGAGGTTATAAGAAACGAAAAGAAATTATATTACTGTATGACAAACAGAGTCTATATTTATTCAAGTAGTATTTAAGTTTGTCGCTCCCCTTATGAGGCAAAGCCTATTCAGAGGTATCTTTTGAAAAGTTCTCACAGCAGGGAACAATGACAGCAGACAACTGAACCCCCTGTCCTGCTCCCCATCCCATCAGCAATAGGGCAGCCAATTCATACAGGCTACACAAGCACCTGCCAAGCAACAAAAATCAGTTTGGTTTAACAAAAGGTGCCTTGCAACAAGACAACATCTGCGGGGAAAGCAGGTATAACTCTATTAGCCTAAAATACAGCATCCTTACATTGACAACTAACATCCTGGAGAAAATGGACCTGCTTGGACCTGCTCTGGTCTGATGATCTCCAGACGTCCCTTTGAACCCCATGTGATTCTGTGATTCTATGAAAATACTGTAAAAGACCCTTCAGAGGAGGTGTTCTCTCACTGACTGTATGTTCCCCATCTACGCCTTGGCTGGGAAAGCAGTAATCGACTGCAGAGCCATAACTTCAGAAAAAACATTCAGTCTCGTATTCTGGAATCCAGCTGCCAGTGTGATTAGCTTCCTCCAGCCCTAGAGACAGAGCAAGTGAAGCTAGCTGGAGTGACTCACTAAGGAGCCAAGAAAATCAAGTGAATATTTTGCTTCATCAAATCAAATCCTACTTGAAAAGTAAGTGACCAATCACTCTGGAAGAAGACTTGGTTGAGGTTCAGTATACATTGTGGGTGAAACAAAAAGCTTGAGGAGAGGTTGTCTTGGCAACATCATCTGATTCATATTTAAAGATAAATTCACTCTCCAAAGCTAACTTAAAGTGGATGACAGAGATAGGGAAAAAAAAAAAAAGAAAAGTGGACATTCATAACATCTCCATAGCAGAAAGCACTGCCTTCTGTCAGCTGCCTGAACTATTTTGGGTAAGGTTTCCTCTGTTCATCGTAAAACATTCTTTTTATAACAACTACTAAGATAAAGAAATAAGTCTTCAGTCTAGAAAAGCATAGCATAAACTCCTCAAAGCTACTTATCATGTGAAACAGCATGATGCCTCAATATCTGAAGTACCAGGTTTTGGGGTTTTTTTATATTGACACACAAGCAGACAATCACAACATTGCAGTATAGCCATGTTCTTGCTATCCGTTGGTGCATGTATGCACTTCATAAAATGTAGAGACTGGTAAAGATTTTTCACTTTTTTTTAACTGTTCTTTGTGTAGTCATTGATTTTACGGGCTTTAAAAGTGTCATGTGATTCTTCTGCAAAGACTTTCATTAGACCTAGCAGGTGTCTGTCGGGATATGAGCACACACGGTATAGGACCGAGTGGCACCGCCAGAGTGCTACATGCTGGATCCCACCAGGAATCTGGTCAATCCATCCAGGTATTTCCTTCCAGCACTCATCTCTTAGGTCAGAAATTCCAATTATTAATCATGTTTAGTAAACTGCTCTTTTGCTAAAATGCTCTGCCTCTTATTTCACCAGAATTCTCCTTGCTCTACCTTGGGGGAATATCGAAAATGTCTGATTTCGCATACTGTTACTTTCTGTACTGCTATCAGGCTAATGAGAACACAGCTAAACTGGAATGTCCCAGGTTATTTGTCTCTTTTCCAAGTCATTTCACTCCTAAAGGGAGGAGAAAGAAAAAAAAAAAAAAGATAATAAACCCCGCATTTCTCTCATTTCTTTGCATTTCTTTTCACTGAATTTCACTGAATTTTTAGAGTTGGAAGGGACCATAAAGATCATCTAGTCCAACTCCCCTGCTGAAGCAGGATTGCCCAGAGCATGTCAGAGCATGTTACTCAGGACGGCATCCAGGCGGGTCTTGAAAATCTCCAAAGATTTCCCTCTATATTTTTTTTAATGGATGACTGCACTCAGCCTAAAATTCCACATGAAATCAATTCCAGACAAAAAAAAAGAAAAGGTTTATAAAGTTTTGCCACGCCATTTCAATCTCCCTTATCAAAAACTTGAAGCCTTTTTTTTTCCTTCTTTTTTTTTTTTAATATCTAAGATCCCATAGTCACACACAGGCAGTTCCAGCCGTAGCTTAAACAACATCCAAATATTTTTCCCAAGCAGACACACTTCTCTGTAACCTCAGTAAATTCAGGGGTTTATGTCCTCCAGTACTCCTTAGCTGCTACCCATTTGCCATACTGGTTTATTTTTTTTAGCCAAAAGGTTGCTCAATTGCCTGGCACTGTAAGAACATGGAGCAGTGCCTCCCTGTCAGCTCGGATCTCCACTGACCTACACCGTTTTGCCATGAGCTGATAACAATTTACCGGTTATCACTTTTCTCTAGGTCATTAGCTCGTATGGGAGCACTCAGCCAAACTGGTTTCAGAGTGCAATAGGTGAGATGCAGGGTTTGGGGAGGAAAAGAGGGAGTCTTCCAACAATACAGCTGGCCTGTAGGAGATTCTTGTCCCCATTGTCCAGGACGCTGTTCATGGTAAGGTAACTTCCCAGGGACCGAGTGACCTTACCTGAGAGAGAGGGTAAGGTCACTTATACCTTGGTATATGTCACATATATATAAGGTCACATATACTATGGTATATGTCATGCTTTAAGATTGTGATTAGTGCACTCTTTTAAGATATTAATACCTAGCGCGCCTGTGGTTTGTGTTGGTGCTTTTCGGGACCACTTGTAGGCTGTAACAGTGTATTCCATGAATTGCTTTTAAAATGCAATAGTGCATTCTCCACTGTATTCACAGAACCTGCAGCAGTGGTGCAATGGACCTGTGAGTGAAGCTTGAATAAATTGTTAATTTGAACTTCTCAGTGAAGTTTTTTTCCACTCTGCCACATAGAATCATAGAATGGTTTGGGTTGAAAGGGACCTTAAAGATCATCGAGTTCCAATCCCCTGCCCTGGGCAGGGACACCTCCCACCAGACCAGGTTGCTCAAAGCCCCATCCAGCCTGGCCTTGAACCCCTCCAGGGATGGGGCAGCCACAGCTCCTCTGGGCAACCTGGGCCAGGCTCTCACCACCCTCACAGCAAAGAATTTATTTCTAGTATCTAATCTAAATCTCCCCTCTTTCAGTTTAAAACCATTACCCCTCGTCCTATCCCTACACTCCCTGATCACGAGTCCCTCCCCATCTCTCCTGTAGCCCCTTCAGGTACTGGAAGGCTGCTCTAAGGTCTCCCCGGAGCCTTCTCTTCTCCAGGTTGAACAGCCCCAACTCTCTCAGCCTGTCTTCATAGGGGAGGTGCTCCAGCCCTCTGAGCATCTTCATGGCCCACCGCTGGACTCGTTCCAACAGGTCCATGTCCTTCCTGTGCTGAGGGCTCCAGAGCTGGACACAGGACTCCAGGTGGGGTCTCACCAGAGCAGAGTAGAAGGATAGCTCTAAGCCTATTACCTTAATATGCTCCCAAATTTTTGTCACTTGACAGCTTCTACCATTTCCATCTCATTGGCACTCTCTATATCCCCACAGTGCTTAATCTATCTTCTCTAACTACTAGTCTCCTGAATAGCCTCTTGAGGCAACTACTGCTGAAATTTGAGGAATTGTAGTAAATTAGTGGAGAAGATCGATTTAAACACAGGCAACATCTTCACCAGATCTTTCAGTTTGCGAATAGCAGACATTCCTTAATTCCCTTCTTAATACTAATTTTTCACGCCGCTATGGAGAGATTCACTGCTCCCTCATTCCAAGGCTCAGCTGAGCACTGAAGACGTGCAGTTTTTCCATCACTCAGCCCACTTCAAAAGCAACCTTTCACTAATTTCATCATTTTGATTTGAATTTCTTTTTTATTATCTGTCTTACTCTTGTTAGTCCTAACTTTTAGCACTACCGTGCTAACAGATGGCACAATCCTTCCCTCAATGCCGAGAAGTCTAACACTTTTATAAAGGTAGTATTTTCTTAATGGGAATGAACAGGTGGGCAGACCAGAAGGATGCAACAATTACATTTAGCTGGTTGGAAATAAAGGATGATCCCAAATACCTGCTGCTAATGCAGAATAAGTCTCAGGTACAGCAACCATGAAAAGAAGTACAAAAAAAAAAACAACCAAAAAACCCAACCGAACGCCCCTACATTCTTGAAAACCTGAAGAGCAAGAGCCACTGCTGCTGCAGCCACCTCTGTGATTCTACAGGCACAGGCAATGTTCTGCCCTCGTGTACGTATGGAATCACAGAAGACCTGCGAGGTAATTGCTCCTGATTGACTGCCACTGAGGTAGCTCGGAGACCCTCTGGAAAATATGCTTTTCTTGCAGGATCCCACCTCGCACCCATTCAACCCCTCAAAGAAAGCTCTGCCCATGTTCTGCAGGACTGCGTTCCCTGAGGGGAGTCTTCATTAGCAGCTGATGTATGAAATTATTTTATAAAGACATTTTCCCATTGCTTCTGCCTAAAATTGCTCGCCACTAGCTCTCCTGAGTATCTCTCCTACAATGCAGTCCTTCCGCGGCAAATTAATATAGGACTGTGTATGATCTGCTCCCTGCAAGCTTTATCTGTGCTCGAGGTAAGTGATAAAGTGGAACAGATAATTACCTATCTTAATGCCATCAGCAGTTAGGGGTTTTGGGGCCAAAACAGCTCATACTCGAAGAAGTGAAAAGACTGGGGAAAAAAATGTTGGGAAGGCTGCAAAAAAAGAATATTTCCCAAAGAAAAGTTCTTTGTGAATAGATTACAGAGTATATTTTTAAGTATAGGAACATGAGGCATGCCTAGATAGGTAGGAAAATTGTGTTCTCTTCATCTTGCCTCATAAATGTAAATAATATATAAAATTCACTTACTGCATATTTATTATGTCCTTTAGAGAAGAGACTATATCTACTGGTAATTTTTCTCAATAATTTAGCCAGCAGTATGTTCCTGGTGTTGGGGCTGGGCACTAGGCAATCCTCACCGACCCCTAGTCATCCCTGCAGGCATGGTCCCAGCCACGGGAAGCAGGGCAGGATTCCATCCCACGGCCCTTGCTTCTCCTTTGCACTGAACCAAAAGAGGAAAGTTACATGAAAGGAAGGATTTGGGACCGGAGTTTCTCAGGCGTTCAGCTGCTTAAGGTTACAGACATGTACCTCACGGGGCTCTCAAAAGACTCTAACCAAGCTACAAAGTAAGGGAACTTTAGTATCTGGCCCACAAAACTCCATCAGGCATCCAGTTTAATGCCTTCATCGTGAAGCTTAGTAAAATGTGGAACTTGCATCCCATTTAAATTTTTCACTAAACTTGTTGCGATGAACAGCAAATTGTTTGGACCTCAGTATGAAAAATACTGTGTTCTGACATTTTCCAACCAAAGAATTGCTGCTGTTTCTCTGTCATCTTTCTCTCTGGGTTCACTGGAGTGGATCAGAAGAGCCTGCGTCAGCCCCGTGCAGAACTGCACTGCCCTGGGCCAGTGCTGCCTCTCCTGGGGGTGGTACCACATGAAGGGATGCCTCAATTTTCCCCTCTGGACTAGGCATCGCTTTCTGGGATGCACTGTGAAGCTCGGCTCAAGGGAAGAATCACTGCATTAGGAGAAAGGGATTTTGCAGGCAGCTTGACTTAGGGGAGCGAACAAGGGCACGTACTGAAGCATTGGTAACGAAGTACTAATAGAGAAATGCTGCTAAATTGATATGAAAGGAAACGCTTGCGTTTTTTACAGACTCAGAAGTGAAATGTTGGAATTGCGTTTTAAAAGACCCATGCCAAAACACTCTTACATTTATCTGATAAAAGCGACCATCATGGAAAAATCTATTTTCCTGAGAGAAGCTGCAGTTTTGCAGTGAGCTTCTCTTCCATCAGAAAAGTACTCAACCAAAAATTCCCAGCCAGCCTCAGAAAATCTTTGAAAACTAGTCTCTGTCAGTCAAGTGTATATTACTCTGCCATCAGAGCCCTCCAAGCCTTTCAAGGGCAAAAGGAACCCAAATATACCACTGTAATCAATGGGACTGATGTACTTTCTCCAAAGCAGAACTGCAGAAAAGCTTAGGTTTTCCTCTCCCTGGTTCCCCCTCTTTAAACAACGTTAAACTGTGATTAAGACCAAAGAGGTTAAGTGGAATCCACTCCAATCCTTCTTTTGAAGCCTACGTTAATCATCAAGCTTTCTCATTGATTTTGGTAGAATGGTAACATTATACA
This sequence comes from Numenius arquata, assembly GCF_964106895.1. Classification (NCBI taxonomy): domain Eukaryota; kingdom Metazoa; phylum Chordata; class Aves; order Charadriiformes; family Scolopacidae; genus Numenius; species Numenius arquata. The sequence continues at coordinate 20,410,483 of NC_133585.1, read as the reverse complement.
GTTACGAAACAACTAATCATCCTCGACTCTCTACTTGGGCTCTCTGATACTCTGCTAAGGTTAGAAATGTGATTAAGAGGCAGCTTTCAAGTCACCTTGTCACTCTTAATTGTGCAAGCGTTACTGCAGTTACTGCCCATTTGGAATCCCCCAGCAATGGTGCATTACAAAAACTAGGAAAAAAATCTGGACTGTATTTACACCATTTAAAAGAACTGACAATTTTCTTTTGCAAAATAAAATAATTTAGCTTGATCAAAATGTGAGTGAAAAGCCTTTAAATAAATATATCGGCCAAATTATTTACCAAATTTTTGTTATAGTACCTGCTAAACTTTCTAATAATGCCAGCATTCTGTATATATGTACAAGTTTGAATTATACAGAGCATACAACTTTCCAAGTTAGCATAATAACGGAGAAGTGTAAACCAAACAGTACATGACTAAGATACACTAAGTCAACATTTTTCTATTAATATCTGAATGGGTTTTATAAACTGGATTTTAGGCAGTTGGACTAGATGATCACTGTAGGCCCCTTCAAACTGAACTATTCTATTCTATTCTATTCTGACTTCTCTCTCATTCATAGTCACTCATTCTCCTGAACGGCCACTGGTTTGGAATTTTTAAAAGAAATTACACATTTGAAACAGATTTTGAATGCACAAATGGCAATCGGTTATCCTAGGAGGAAAATTACTGAAGCAAAGACAAACATCCAACACATCTGCAGATTTCCCACATGCATATTCAATCCACAAACAGGTAAAAAATCCAATAAGTGAAAACAAAGCCACAGCAATATTCTTACTGATACACTTCAAATAGGAAAAGGAGACTAGCTTTCACTTAATTAATCCACATCTTGTGCATCTTAAAACACAGTGATATTTCAGTTTCATAGCATGCTTGCCTGAACAAAGAATTAATCATCAACATAAGGTATGAAATGGTTAGTTTCAATGTTGTCTAGGCTCCAATGGTAGCAGATTATTAAAAGTAAAATCAACTTCTTCTGGACCTCATTCTCAGCAGAATATTCTTCTAATATCAGCTGCCTTTGAAACTGAAAAATGGCAATGTCTATAAAACTTTACTACAAACCAATCCAAGAGATGAACTGGTAGTTCTACAAAAATACATAAAACACCGTGCAGAGATATTTTATAGGGAAATGAACAGGATATGTTTTTATATACTTCAGCTTTATGATTTATTGGGTGTCTGCTCAGTATAAGTAGGCAATAAAAGGATATTTCATGAAACCAAAATGTATGAAAATAAACTGATCCCTGAAATTCTCATAAATTTTTGCCTAATAAATATCATTTGTGAAAGATATCTGTCCAAATATTTTTATTTTGTAGGTATTTTTATGCAACTTATTAAACTTCAATATATTATGGATTGCTTAGAATCAATTTAACAATTATATCCAGTATATTATTAAAACATTGCAAACACTGAACCCTTTTTTTAAGGTATATGGTGTTAATGTTACCTGTTGAGTATATGACAGCAAAGGCTCCAGAAAAACCCGAGTTGGACAAATCAGAAAACCTGGATCCAGTTCGCAGATGTTCTTTGCTATCTTGGCCAAGTCACTGAATCAACCCTCTGCTCTAGTCCCTTTCTTTGGGTACCAGCAGTTGCTTGTGTGCTCAGACATGGCAGTGAAAAGGCCATAAACACATCAGGCCTCATGTGGGGAGATGGAGTGCTTGGGAATTGCCACCATTAACAGTGGCAATTTTAAGTTCTTCAACAGGCATTATTTGTATTGCTTTCAGAAGCTTAAGGTTCAGGTTCAAATGCTCAGTGAAAAATCAACAGCAACATACAGAGCTGCCAAGATTAAGGTTAATTGAGTCTCTGGTAAAATAAAACCCAGTACTGAAACCACACAAAAGGTTTCCATGAGCATTCATTTGGATTTCTACTTAAGTTCCCTTTGGTGAAGGAAAGATACATTTAGTGATCATTCAGTCAACAAAGTGTCCCCCCTTCATACATGACATCCCCATTGTAAGAAGCTGGGTTGGTGGCTCTTCTCATTAGGGAAGCAAAAAAACTGCCTGGGTCTTCAAAAATTCAAACGAGTGAAACAATAGGTCTGTTTTTACCATATTGGAGGAATGGCATGTGAGATTACAAACACTTCCAGAAACTCTCCACTGAAGGTCTTTCCTGTAGCAGCCTATGGTTGCACCATTTGCACAAGATTGTTGATCTGAAAAGCCTTCCTACACAACTAAGAATCACAGCGAGAGAACCAAGGAACAAACCCAACACTGTACAGCTCTACAAAGCAACACTGTAAAGCTCTGTCCACAAACCACAGGTTTTCCTAATTTGTTAGTCAGCTCAGGCCTAGGTGTGGAACAGACTGCTTAGATTTTCTTGGTTTGCCATGTTTTCTTAGAAAAAAAAAAAAAGCAAACCACCCAGCTTAGTTCTTGGATGCAAGCTAACTTCTAAGGCTGTGAGAATGCCAGCAGCTTCCAGTGCTGGGATGACCCCAGTCCTCTCCCAGACAGGCTGCCCAGCCCAGCCCTGGCGACTGCCCCCACTCTGCCTGCTCTAGTGAGGAGTATATCATCCTTTTCAGCAGAAAATGAAGGGTATAATTAGTTCTTTTTTTTTCTGACTGGTGGATGACTTTTTATAATTACTGTTAACTACCTTCTCTGTTGAAATACATTTTTAAATGCAATATATCTAAAGGTTACAGTAGGCATTAAAACAAATCAAGTAACTAAATAATGGTAGTATATACCACACAAAGTAACCACAAGACAGCAAACAAATTACAAATTTTGAGACTCACCACTGTTATCCTGGATTTCATTCCAGCCTCTCTGTTATGAATTTTGCATTTTACAGTATGCAAAATTATAGAGTGATTCAGTTATCTGAGTACATAATCTGAATGTCCTTTCCAACCCGACAAAAGCATAAAACCCTCAAAAAAAAAATAATCAGTATACATACTTACTCATGCTGATGCTGTCATTCTTCCTATTTGCCAGCCGAACGACTGTGTGAAGACTTCAGAGCAGCCATAGGATTAACTGAAAGAGAACAAAAATCTGCTCAGTTTGCTCTTAAAAAAGCAAATATGTGCAAGAAGACAAACGAAAATAAGTCTAATTCCATGAATTCAGCCATATTTGCTGGAAAAGTCTAAGATAATAAGTATTTCAGGATTAATATTCTCCTCATTCATTACACTGAAGACTCTTTGGTATCAGTTTTCTGCTCATGGTGGTCAATATTATTTCCTAGGACATACCATTCAAATCTTGTCTTTTCTGCTTAGACCTTTTTTCACCACACCAGCTGAGAATCCAGACCAAGATACCCCTTTGTGGGAAATGTATCTAAACTATTTTATGAGCAGGTTCAAGTACACTCGCTTCCTAGAACACAGAAACTTCCGTTTCCTTTTGCTAATTTTCTCTTCCATCACCATTCTCTCCAAATGAAGCTTTGCCATTGAAGTATGGAGGTCTGAGGTTCGTATTTATTTTAGTTGCTCAAGTGCTACCACTGGGAGAAAAAAAGGAAATGAAGACCAAAACACTGGCAAAAAGATTGCAGACATGTACGGTGCAGAAATTGGGGAAGCTTTGCTCTCATTCCTATGTGAGGAAAGGAGTGGAATGACTAGGATTGCTGGAGCTTAGTGGGTAGGCTGCTACTGGTTATAGCTAATCATATATTTAGCAACATTAGCACACAATGTCAGCAATTAGACTTCTAAGGGAATTGGCATGTATAATCTAGCTACATGTTAGGAGCTATTAGCCAAATAATTTAAGAGGTGAACTATGGAATCACCCAAAGTGCAGCAAAAAGGAACGTGAAAGACAGGAACCCTGACATCAGCCATCACCCAGTGCAGAGAGGACAGGAAAGCAACGTAACTGCCTGTGAAGAGCAATTGTTTGGGTAATTACGTATCAGCTGCAGAAATGTCATGTACATTCTGTTAAATAAGCCCCTGCTTTCAAAGCTGAGCCATAGCCTGGTCTCCCACAAAGCTGAACGAATCACACCGGAGCTCCTGACTGGGGGTAACAAGACAGCAAATTCGCCTCTCTTTCCTCCCAGATCCCCAGGCTCATTCCTTGTAATGCACTTCTCTCCCTGAGCAGCCGCACGCTTTGTTATGACTCAGTGCAAAATTTACAGGCAAAGGATTCAAAATTGTGCTGTCTAAACTCTGGAGAGTAAGAATCAAGGGGTGAGTAGGGATGAGACAAGCGTTAGCAAGGCTCTATGCGAGCGCTCCTCCTCCGAAAAGACTGACATATGACTGCAAAAAGCAATCCTTTTTCTCCTCTCTCCATTCCTCGTTGGACCCCTACAATAACCATGCTGCTCTAAGCGCTCTCTCCTGTGACACACGGATCACAGAATCGTCTAGGTTGGAAGGGACCTTTAAAATCATCTAGTCCAACCTTAAAAAAACAAAACAAAACAAAAAACCCCAAAAAAACCAAAAAACAAACAAACAAAACCCCCCCAAACACCCCAAAAAACCACAAACCACCATGACTAAACCATATTCCCGAGCACCATGTCAACTAGTCTTTTGAGTATCTCCAGGGATGGTGCCTCAACCACTTCCCTGAGCAGCCCATTCCAAGGCTTCATAACCCTCTCCGCGAAGAAATTTTTCCTAATATCCAGCCTGAACCTCAATGCTGCCCTTTGAGAAAGAAACCCCTCTTGCGAGATCCACATCAAGTGTGGGTTTTTGTTTTTTTTAACGTGGCTGAAAACTCTTGGTAACAATTCAATGTGTCTCTTATCTCTTCCTTCACCAAAGGGTTAGTCTTACTACAACCAGGAATTGAGCTAGCACGCTTGGTTTACCTGCTTTCTACCTAAACAAAGCATAAAGAAAGATACTGATTGAATTAAAACACTCTGTAAAGAAAACCCCTCACCACTGAGGCAAAAGTAATTATTAGTAAATTACGACTTTATTCTATTGAGATCTTCTATTTCTTGCTGGAGTTTCATCATATGCATGACGATTAGAACATACATACTTAAGTTTTAAGTTGCTTATTTTAATAATTGAAATGTTTAGGGTCCTTTAAAGAAAATTTATTTTCTGCCACTCAAGCAGAAGCCATAACATTAGTGGATATTGGCTTACACTCATTTGTAGAAGGAAATGCAGCTTTTCGAACTTCCATTTTGATTCAATTTTTACAGTTTATGAGATACTCATGTGTTAGTTGCAAGGATTTGTGTTCTGGTTTTTTGAAAACTCAAATTACACTTTCTAATTAAAAGCCTTAAGTCACAAATTTTAAGCCGAACCCAATAAATGTAACAACATGACTTTACTGAAGAACGAGAACCCAGTTACCTGATGCAATTCTTACTACAGGCCGAATTTCAGCTCAAAGAGAATGCAACATATGTTAGGTTTTAAGAAATATGACAGTAACAAAACAAAACAAAAATAGAAAAATTAATATCAATTTCCTATTTCAAATAGAAAAAAATAATGTAGGGCCAGACACTCATAAAATTTTGCTCTTTGGCTTTGTCAGCTGCCTTTCAGGAAAAGGAAAGCCTACTCAAAACAGCCAGTGCCTGTGAAAAAGTTAGCTGCTCATGGTCCCGCCTGGTTTCTCCTCCTAATTCTCCTTATTGAAATAAATTGCCTGTCTATGGGCCGGCTGCCTCTCAGGGAACAGCCCCAGGATCACGGGGCAGGGTGCACTGCTGCATCACTGCAAAGGGTTCACTTGAAAGCCTCAGTAAATTGGGAGGAGGGTTCTGGGGAGGGTGAAGGACAGTGCATAACTTCTTGTGCTTTCCTTCTTTGCAAGGTTCTCCATTAACCTTTCCAGCACCTACATGCAGTCGATTCAATTACTGCATATTAAGCCTACTACAGTGTTGTAGTCAGGAAGGTGACTGTTAAGTTAAATCACAGAATCACAGAAACGTAGAATTGTCCAGGTTGGAAGGGACCTTTCAGATCATCTAGTCCAACCATCAACCTAACTCTGATAAAAACCATCACTAAACCATGTCTCTAAGCACTAGGTCAACCCGGCTTTTAAATACCTCCAGGGACGGGGCCTCAACCCCTTCCCTGGGCAGCCCATTCCAAGGCTTCAGAACCCTTTCCCTGTCAACATTTTTCCTTCTATCCAATCTGAACCTCCCCTGGTGCAACTTGAGGCCATTTCCTCTTGTCCCATCGCCTGGCACTTGGGAGAAGAGACGGACCCCCCCTGGCTACAGCCTCCTTTCAGGGAGTTGGAGAGAGCAAGAAGGTCTCCCCTCAGCCTCCTTTTCTCCAGGCTGAACACCCCCAGCTCCCTCAGCCTCTCCTCACAAGACTTCTTCTCCAGACCCCTCACCAGTTCCGTTGCCCTTCTCTGGACCCGCTCCAGCCCCTCAATGACTTTTTTGTGGGAAGGGGCCCAAAACTGGACACAGCCCTCGAGGTGGGGCCTCACCAGTGCCCAGTACAGGGGGACCATCACCTCCCGAGTCCTACTCACCACGCTCTTCCTGACACAGGCCAGGATGCTGGTGGCCGCCTTGGCCACCTGGGCACACTGCTGGCTCATGTTCAGCCCACAGTCCACCAACACCCCCAGGTCCTTTTCCCCCAGGCAGCTCCAGCCACTCTACCCCAAGCCTGGAGCGCTGCAGGGGGTTGGTGTGACCCAAGGGCAGGACCCGGCACTTGGCCTTGTTGAACCTCATCCCATTGGTCTCGGCCCATCCATCCAGCCTGTCCAGATCCCTCTGCAAAGCCTTTCTACCCTCCAGCAGGTCGACACTCCCACCCAACTTGGTGTCCTCTGCAAACTGACTGAGGGTGCACTCGATCCCCTCGTCCAGATCATTGATAAAGATGTTGAAGAGAACCGGCCCCAGTCCCCAGCCCTGGGGGACACCACTCGTGACCGGCCACCAACTGGATTTAACTCCATTCCCCACCACTCTCTGGGCCCGGCCTCCAGCCAGTTTTTAACCCAGCGGAGAGTCCTCCCACCCAAGCCACGGGCAGCCACTTTCTCCAGGAGGATACTGTAGGAGACTGTATCAAAGGCCTTACTAAAGTCCAGGTAAACAACAGCCACAGCCTTTCCCTCACCCACCAAGCAGGTCACTTTGTCACAGCAGGAGATCAGGTTTGTCAAGCAGGACCTGCCTCTCATGAACCCGTGCTGGACAGGCCTGGTCACCGGGGCAACCTTCATGTGCCTCATAATGGCACTCAGGATGGTCTGTTCCATGGCCTTCCCAGGCACCGAGGTCAGACTGACAGGCCTGGAGTTCCCCGGATCATCCTTCTGACCCTTCTTGTGGATGGGCGTCACATTTGCTAGACGCCAGTCAGCTGGGACCTCCCCAGTTTGCCAGGACTGCTGGTAAATGATGGAAAGTGGCTCAGCGAGCACTTCCACCAGCTCCCTCAGTGCCCTCGGGTGGATCCCACCCGGCCCCACAGACTTGTTTATATCCAGGTGTTGGAGCGGGTCCCTCACCACCTCCCTTTGGGTTACGGGGGCCTCATTCTGCTCCCCGCCCCTATATACTGGCTCAGGGGTCTGGGTACTCGGGGAACAACCAACCCCACTACTAAAGACTGAGGCAAAGAAGGCATTATGTACCTCAGCCTTCTCCTCATCCTTTGTCACCATGTTACCTTCCACATCCAATAGAGGATGGAGATTCTCCCCAGTCCTCCTCTTGTTACTTTTATAGAAATTCTTTTTATTGTTCTTAACATCCAATTTGGTGTTAAATAACACCAAATGAGTGTGACTACTCTACTGGAGCAAGGATCTTAACAGTACAACCAAAATACCAGAGCCCGGCTGGACAATTTAAGTAGTCAGAAAGTACCAGTAGTCCTCCTCGCAAAACATAATGTAGGATAAAACACGTGCTGACTCATCTGCTCCAGGTCTTCTCAGACCTGTCAAGCCTTTTCTACAAGTAGTTACTAGTGAGGTCTTTTTTTGGTTGTTGGGGTTTTTTAAGTGGATTGTCATTTTTTGGAGCCACCTTCCTAAGCCTACCAGATACACTTTTCATTTACGGTTTGTTTAGATGCTTGGTTATTTTGTTTTCTTTTGGTTTTTTTGACAAGTTTCTAGATTACTTGTCTTATCCGTAAATAACCAAAGCATGCTAAGAGCTTCAGTATCACATCATCTCGACTGGTAATATGGGAAGACAGCAGAAAATTAAAACATCAGACAAGTTCTCTGGGAGAAATATGCTAGACCTCAAGCACTATGTAAATTGAACATGAAAACTATTGGTGTCTTGACTAAATACCTACTTACATGCATGCCGGGAGACACAATTTATCCCTATTTTCAAATAACTCATTTTTAAGTTCACAAAGAAAAACCTTTCACATTCATAATACAACACAAAGAGATAATTTATTTAACCTTAAAAAAATCTGACATGTAAGAAAAACAGGCCAAAGGATGTCAGAACATGTTAGCTGCTTTACCAAAGTTCGTTAGCCCACCTGAAACAAGATGCTGTGGCTGAATGGCCACCTCAAAGGGTTTCCTCAAGGCAGCCAAACATAAACCACATAATGGAAACTCCCTTCTTAAACTCTTAAATTAAGAATTTTTCAGGCATGTAGTACAAAGATTATACAAAACTTCCCTTATTGTTTTACATATTGGATACAGTATAATATATTATATACAGTTGGTGTTCACATAAACTGCTTATGTATTTATGAAGATACTACAAGCAGAACATTATCCAGAGTTGATATTTTCATAAAGTCTTCTATGTTTCTGACCCCTCTGACTCTTCTCAACATTTTATATTATGTGGAGCAAATGTCTAAAAATACAAGAGCTTTGCTTGTGAGCCAAGGCTCTGAAACACTATGATTCTTCCAAATATTTTGAGATTTTTAGGCTTTGCTTTTATTTGTAGTGTTGTCACACTGGATATATAATAGGATATTCTGTCTTTATGAATAAGAAGATCTTCTCAAAAAATATCTCTCTAATCTCCTAGCTTCAGTGAAATCTTGAAACAGCTAAAAGTATGTGCTGGGGAAAAATATGTAATTTCCTTTCAAAGAGATGTTAGGTCTCATTTAAATGAATATCTCTGCCTCCTGTTGTCATGGGAGAAGGAGCAAATGCAAGGGCCCCCTCTTGGCTTCACAATAACAAATGATAGAGACCTTTTCATATCGTGTTCTTATTTACTGCTTCTCCATAGTGAACAGTATCAATCTTCTCACTCTTTCATACGAAATTTTTTCCACATCCCTAATCTTGCTTGTTATCCCTCCTTGGTCATTACACTTTAATCTGGCAGAAAAACTCATTATGAGATCCAAATCTAGATGAAATTACTTGGGAGTGCACATTTTTATACTATGAGAGCAGACACTTGCACAGCTTCCAGAGAGATGTATTATGCTTTCTCGTTTCTACATCATGAATGGGTATTTTCAGAGACAATTTACTTCAGCATTACCAAATGTGGATCTTTAGCCAGGGCTATAAAGGACATCAGAAAAGATGACCCTAACGATGCCTGAATGTCAAAAATCTGTGGCATCATCCTCAATCTAAAGCAGTCAGCTGAGAAACCTGGATACAGCGTACTTCATCTTCACCCCAAAATTTCCCTAGCTATTCAGGGCAAAGAGGGGATAAAAGGAAAAAAGTTTCCACCTAGCTACAAGAATTTGCAATCTCATTCAATGTGGTGTCTTTCTGGACAAAATTATAGAAAGCAATATGAGGCACTCCTTCATGCTTTAAAGAGTGTTTGATCTTCCTTGCTTTGTTTGTGACACCCAGAAGAATTGTCCTAACCAAGCTGATGCATAAATGTGAAAATTTACAGAGGCAATGACGGGCACAGAAAACACAGAGAATTTTCACTGTTAATCTGAAGGAATTTACAGCAGAAGCGAAATCGTTAGAATCAGTATTTCCCAAATGCAGAGGTAAGAAAGGAAGTGTTCTAAGGTCATCGACCACTGCAGCAGGGGAAGGAGAAGAAAATTAAAATTTTGTATAACAAAGAGTTTTGAGGACTATTCTGCCATAAGGTAGCTTAGCCTATTTGTGAGATAAGGACAGCCTCTTGCCTTTGAAAAACCTCCTGCTGATCAAAACAAGAGCTGAAACCAAGGGGTTTAAGAGCGCACTGAAGTGCTTTACTGGGAAGGGAGAAACTTGGGCATGTGCCTAATTGCTTTACAAAACATTTGTTATAGACAGGGATTGAAGATTGCGTAAGTAATAAATGAAGTCATCTAGCTACTTAAAAACATCCAAGTAGCACGCTGTGTTTATCAGTGAACATATTACGGATTGGCTCTACAGTTTCTCATGTTTCAAGCAGCAAACCCAACTCACAGCACTGGAAGAAGGTACAGTCATCCTTAGGTCATACCCTGCATTTTTAAAGATACCTGTTCGACTCTCCCCCCCCCACCCCTCTGGTAGCGTTGAATAGAACCAAGGGGTGAAAGGAGGCATTAGGTCATTTGGGACCTCGGCAGGAAATCCATCAGCATCCAAGGACATTACTTCTTAACCATCCTAACAACACTATTTCTGTAGCTAAACATAACTGCAGAGGCCGAGACCCAAGATGGTATGGTGTTTCTGAACGTGAGGCTTAACCTTCGGTATGCTATCATCCCTCCTGCCAGTTGTTTTGACAACACAAACATTTCGAACACTGGTGTCATTAATAATACTTCAACGCTTAATTACATTTTTTCTGCTTTAAGCTTTTCATAACATTAAGTGCTAATATGATTTCTTTGTTTTCTTTAAAGAAAAAAGGAGATCTCTGTATGAACAGTAGCTTCATTTAGACAGAGATTCCATACTCTGAATTTGTAAGAAGATGAGAAGATAAATATTAATAAGATTAGTCTATATGGGGAAATTAAAAGGACCTATGAATAACATTGCTCTGTATAATTTAACACAGAGATCTATCACGCTATTAAGCGAATCTGATTATGTCTAATTTGCAAAACTGGAGAAACTGAAATAATCAAACTGATTAATAAATGAAGTTGGGCAAAATTATCTGTTCCAAGCTACTTGTTCTGTTATACCAAAGTCTGGCATCTCCAGCACCGAAGTGCACAGCTGCCTCCTCCTGCTACAAATATTTCAACCACGTTTGCCCATGTAAAATAAAGATGAACATAATGTAAATACTACCAAAAAAAAAAAGTAAACTATGTAATGGGCCGGGTTGAAATCCAGCTAGAATACTCCATTCGGTTCAGTGGAGTTAAGTCACGGGATGTTTTTGATGTAACCCAAGGTGTATTAGAAGAGTTACATATGACTTCAGCATAGCCATTACAACACAGGTCAACGGTAATGGTAGCTGTAAGCGATCTCTTCAGAGCAGACATCCCCTGAATCACACAAGCTCGGGCATTAACTGACTAAATCCAGGCTAGAGTAGAGCAGGCTACCACGTATCCCTAAAAGCTGAGCAATGTCCCATAAGAAGGGGACGTTCATTTTCCTTACAAGATATTGACTGTTCCAGGCAACAATTAAAGTGTGCGTGATTACAGCAGCAAGGAAAATGAGAATTTTCCATTATCTTTAAAATGAATTTAATTTCCCAAACTTGGTTTGTATTTTATTTAATTTACTGATAGGCACAATCTCCAGTGATGCAATCCTCATGCTCCTAAACTGAAGAAGTTACCCCAGGTATACCATATTCTTTCCTACAGGTTATTTCTTAAGAGTTTCCCTTTCATGGAATTTATTTTCTGCGTGAAAGCAAATGAAAATGTAAACCTTGAGGGAACGAAACAAAATAGTTAAGAAAAATGTTACAGTTTCAGGGGCCATTAGTAATATCCTAGAATCATAGCACTCGCATGACCCCTCAAACACTCCAAGCAGGCCAATTAACAAAGACCCATAGCATCAGGAGGGTCTTTAAGCTAAGGCAGAGCATTCACATTACAATCTTCTCTGTAAAAGGATGGATTCACCCTCCCACGCTTTTGGCATTTCTCCCAATTGGGAATTCCTGCAAGTAGGTCATCCCTTCAGCACGCTCCCAAACCAAAGAATTGGAGACTATACAAAAAGGCAAACAGCTACCCACAGTTGTCACTGTTAGTAGTAGTAGCATGTCACTGTCATCCTCTTCCAAGTTACAGGTACTCTTAGCACACACGTTGCATGCCTTGACATATCGGTATCTGGTAAGTACATATATTTTATCACATTCTTTGATGCAACACATATGGGCACTCGCCTCTATACTTTTCTATTACCTATATAAATTCTAAATAAGAAGGTATTATAGGAGTTCATTTTTATGTAAGATTTAATGGCACAATCTGAAAAATATAGCTACGTGCACATATATATATACACACACACGCTTTTTTTTTTTTCCCCAAGTAAGATCTATGGCTTTCTAAGACCTTGTCTACAAAGGCACAAAGAGATGCTGCTTTGAGAGAAGTCTACTTCAAATAACACTGTTGTCTGTCTGTAGAAAACCTGCCTGGCTTGTTACAGGTGGGTATTGAATGAGTAAGATGAGGCCAAGAAGAAAAATGGTGTCTTGCTGTGAAGGCAGTTGTTGAATGATGAAAACAGCAGGGGGGGAGGAAGAATTCAAAGATCCTTTTACAAAAGAAACATTTCACAGAGCGCCACAGAGTTCTTAGCGATGTGGGTGCCAAAATTGCAAGTGGGCTGCAGCACAAGTGGGTCTTTGTTCCTGCAGAGCTTACTTAAAATACTTAACAGTAACTTTTGCTAAACTATCCTGGAAACTGCACTGTATTAGTATTAGTATTTTTCCCTTACGCTTTCCATATCAGAAAATTAAATTCATGAAGCACTTCCATTTCATAATTGCATAGTATCCTAATTTAGAAATCTGCAAACATCTATGAAGAATACTATAATCGCAGAATATAGGAAATAGTGTTTGAATATTTTAGTAAGACCCCACTTTCAGCTAATAACAGCCAGTTTAGAGTAATGCTGGTCACTTTTCCTGTGCTATGCACTCAACAAAATGCTAGAGCTATTACAGAAAGAAAAGAAACAGCCGTGAAAAACATCTGTAGTGTGTGTAACTGAGGAGTTCTGCAGTGTACTTATCCTCTGAATTATATGCAGGAGTTGTCTATATTATTATTTAACAGTATCTGGGTTTATAGGTGGTGCTCTGAGGTTGCAGGAAAGTTTCTCATTATTTGCTCACCAATGCTGAAGCTGAACAGGAGAGGAGGAGGGTGGCAGGAGGCTGCTCACACTAGTTATGACCTCAACCATAGCCAGGGAGATTGTCTTTTCTTCTTCTTTTCAGACAACTTCTTTTTCACATTCTGATAGAGTGACTTATATATAAAGTCCTTAAAAAAATCTAATCACATAAGAATTAAAGCTCTTTGGGATACATACCGTGTTTTCCCATTTACTTAGGCTTTGTAGGGTGCTGGCTCAATGAGGCTTAGAACTTTACTAGTGTCTTTGAATGTCACGGCAGTACAAACAGAAAATGCAAACATAGTCGCTGCATAAACATTAAGCAGGCAAGTAGAAGAATGACCCGGGCAAAATGAAGCCTTATTAGCTATCAGCAGAGATGGGGAAAATCTACTACTCCAATTGAAAGGGTTCAACAGTTCTGAGTACCCCAACAGCTGCTGGAACCGTGTAACAGGATGAAAAACTAAGCAGAATGGAGAAGGAAACAGATGCAGCAAGACATTGAAATAGATTCTCCAGAAATAGGAACAGGAGAGAGAGAATTATACCACTAATCTGGAAGTAATGCCAGCAGCGAAACCAGCACAAAGGACAGTGAATCTGTACGGTTATTGAAAGTATGGTTTAGAAGCTCTATCATTTTGCCAGCCTTGCTTCTGCGGACAGATGCTCTTTTGTTCTTAATGTTCCTGGGAGATGGTAAAACACAGATTTCGGGGGATACGACTGCAAAGACTGAGGATAACTCAAAAATTTTCTTAAAACTTACACGTGTAATCATGGCCTCGCTGCAGTTTGCAGTGGTAGCTTCACTGGTTTCCAAAGTGTTAAGATTTCACTCAGTGACATGAGAATCCTCACTGATCATTGAACAGTAATGCTCTAAACGTGGCTCCCCATGCCCCTTCTCGAAGCAGGAGATGGATCTAGCCATAGATTGGGCTACTCTGAGCCTGATGGCCATGCTGTGAAGAACATGCAATCAAGGACAAAGAAGGCGGGCAGGAGCTGGCTGCTGCTGCAGTCAGACCCAGTTTACAGAAAGGGGATACAGCCAAGGGTGTTTGCTAGTCTGCCCAGGGTCTTAAAAGTATCTCCTGACATGGATTGCTCAGGTTTCCACATCTGACATATTCTATGCTTCTCTCTCCCTCCCCATTCTGGTAAAGTTTTGCTTATTTAAATACATTTATATATTGTGTGCATAAGCTTAGTGCATAAAGCAAAATCTCAAAGAGTTTCAGAGGACAGGGAGCCAAGAACTAGAGAAGCTCTCTGCTAGCATCTAGCAAAAAGGAGGAATAATAAGCAAAAAGGACAAATTGGCAGCCATTAACATGTTTCTCTTCACGAGCTATTTTACTAAGCTAGAGATATTTCTTATAGGCAGTGATACAATTATCACAGAGAAGAAGAGAGCTTGCCATTTGTGATAATGTATGAAATTATCACAGATCACCCCCACATGCCTGGGCGAAGGCTCACCCCCCTAATCCAAGCCAAGAGCTTCCAGCAGCAGGGTACAAAAGCAAAGAACCTCGAAAACGGAGGAGGGAGCTTTACGTAAGTGCCTGCTCTAAGGTATGAGCTGGGAGAAGCTGTTACGGGGTCACTGACGTGCTAGGGGACTGTGTTAGCTCTCAGTACTGCATGCCCTCTCGCTAAGAGCTGAAATAAGAAAAGCAAGGTTAGCAAGGATGGTATGGTGAGCCAGAGCAGCGGGTGGCGGGGAGCAACAAGCTGTTGCTAAAAAAATTGCAGGTCACCATATAAAAACCGACTGCTTAAATCAGGCCGTGCTAATCCAGCAAGCTTGAACGATCCCAAGCTGGAGGCAAGCATTAGCACGGAACGGGAAGAAACGAGCTGGTCTGACACTCATTTCAGCAGAGGAAAGAGCACCGAAAAAGCCTTATACCCGAGGAACGCAGCACCGCACACTGCTCTACCCACCACGTCACAGTGGCACTGCTGCCCTGCAGCATAAATCTTGTTTGCCAAGCTGATTTAAGCATACAAGCACAGGAGATTAACTCACTGCCATCAGAAAACGTGGTTAGTTTTCCTCCAGTTTCTAGACAAGAGCTCAGCTAATGCGGTCACAATGGTGACCCGCAGTCTGAAACAAGCGTTGGGTGCTGCACACCACGTGCTAGCAGAAAGGCCACCCTTGTGACTAACTTCAGAGCACCCAACCAGAATTGTTATCTTGCTGTATTTTCCAGCGGGAGAGCTGAACTCAGTAATTTTAATCAGGATTCCCAGAGACCAAACCTGATTCTGTTGCTGCCGGCCAATGCTGAACAGCAGAATATGAAAGACAAGACTGAGGGAGAGGGCAGAAGATATGTAATCTTTTTTTTTTTTTTTTTTTTTCCTTGAATCTCAAGCTTAACTTCAGAAATCCAGACATTTCTCAGAAGATGGTGACTTGGTGTCACAAACCTCACTGCACATTTTTAAAAGAAGCCTTAGTGTCTGCCTACAGAAGGATGCCACAGCTTTCATCACTGTTATCACTTCTCATCCCATCCACTCATTTCTGCTTCACTGCTCGGGGAGCTGGTGAATAAATTAATTCCATTTTCAAAACCAGGCTGTGCCATTTTTCTTGAGTGTTAGTTCCTCACGGTATTTTCCTTTTTGTGATACCGCTATCAATTTCAGGCCCAATTCTGAAATCAGAGAAATACAGAGAGGCCCTCTTTACCAAAGTCAGTGAAGCAACAGAGATGTATAATCAGAATCAAGCCTGTTATATATACATATAAGATCAAACTTTGTCTTTCCTCTGTGTCTCCTGGATACAAGGTACCAGATGGAGGATTTGGAGTGTCTGAAGAAATGCTCTGGTTCAAACGCAGCCCTAACAGAAGCAAAAATCCACAGAGTTTATGGAGTACAAGAGGTCATTTTTGCTATTGAGACCCACAGATGCAGTTTCCAGCCTTCTGTTTGCAAATCCCTGGGGTTCACCTGACTGTTTTCAAGGGATTCATAAAACCTTCAGAAGAGACCTGAGGGAAGCAAGCGATGTTTGGGGAGAATGTGCAGAAGGGTATGAACAATCAAAACAGGTCAACGATATCTGATTGATTTCATTACCTCATATTTTCACATTTTATGTAAAGGTAGCAGCTATAAGCAACAACTATATGCATATTATTAAAATATTATATTTAGGTATTTTAGTAATTATATATATTTTGTAGATATTTTTATATTAGAGTTTTTTATTTAGAGTTATATATATTTATTCTGCTATTGTGTTTTACTTTGAGTAGGAGGCATATCCGTGACCCGTTGGAAAGCAGTGTGGTAGTTATTCAGAGTGAGCTCAATTCAGGATTATCACAGTATGTAGCTACAAGCAATTCAGCAGTTTGATATTATAAAGCCATGCAGAGTTAAATTAATCCCTAGCCTGGAAAAACGTTCAGTGCAGCCAGGAGCTGTAGGCTGGAGTCACTGCCAAATCCTATTCCCCAAAACCCTATTCCCTCCAACTTCAGTGATTCCATGTGACTTTCCTCCAGATTCACTCTGCCACACCAGGGATCAACAGGGAGTTTTCAGATCTGATCCTGTTTATAGTTCAGGCATAACATAGTCACCAAATTAACTGCCAGAGGCCAACACAGAAGCAGAGATCTCCTTCCTCACTTTGGTTTCTGTCAAAGAAGTAAAGCATGAGGACATTTCCTACTGCAGTGTTGTCAAGAGTAGCAGCTTTTGTATGACTTTGGCATCATGCTGGAAGCTGCATGTAGAAAAACAGCCATAAAATAAGACATCATTTCAAAACTTAACATAGGGCATAAAAGCAGTTCAAAAAAGCAGCATTGCTTTGGTGTAGTTCTGTAGGGGAGGTCGCTGTTTTCTTTTTTTTTTTTAAATAAATATTTCTCAAGAGTTACAAGCAAGCTTTCCACCACAAATGTAAATTAGCTTTTTTCAGCCAAAATCCATTCTTTTACTCTCCATAATGCAGCTGGTACCAAATAGGTCTGACTGGACTAAAGCCCGTCATTCGAAGAAAAGTTGCAACATAACAACAGCCACCAACAGCAGTAATTCCTCTCAAAGCTACGTGGGCTCAAAACTAAAACAAGTTTTAGTTCTAATCTCCATCGCATATGTTTTTCACATAATTTCATTTGTATTTCTTTGCAGATATACAAGGCCACCAAAAAGTAAATGCAGTGAGGAGTCTGACTGCCTTCCTGAGTGTGGACTTTATGCCAGTGTTAGTCTAGACCAAAAACTAAAAAAAAAAATAAATCTCCAACTCCCTTCAAATACTGATCGTGTCTCCTCTGTCACTGACCTTGAGGATGACTCAAATCATTTTTGATGCAATCAATGCTTTTTATGCTGTCAAATGTAATGACAGCATAGCTCCAGTGATGATACTTGCTGACGGGTGCTGCAGGATTTGATTTGCCAAGACAGATACATCCCTACCGCACAACTGCCTGTGATCAGAGCAGGTAATATCAGCAGATTCCAGTAAGCTTTCCAAATCACACAGGCAACAAGCAATAGCAGACAGAGGACAAATTCTTAGTGAAACTTTGCTCACAAAACTGATGTAAGCCCACGGTCAAAGCTGCATTACATACTGCAGCTGTAGATGACAACAGCAGTTTGGCATCCTGAAATCCCAATCCTGAAACAGACTTAAAAGGCAAAAACCTTCTACACTGATAGAAACATAGAATTGTCCAGGTTGGAAGGGACCTTTCAGATCATCTTGTCCAACCATCAACC
The DNA here is from genome assembly GCF_964106895.1 of Numenius arquata. Taxonomy (NCBI): domain Eukaryota; kingdom Metazoa; phylum Chordata; class Aves; order Charadriiformes; family Scolopacidae; genus Numenius; species Numenius arquata. The sequence continues at coordinate 20,392,428 of NC_133585.1, read as the reverse complement.
TAACTCTGATAAAAACCATCACTAAACCATGTCTCTAAGCACTAGGTCAACCCGGCTTTTAAATCCCTCCAGGGATGGTGCCTCAACCCCTTCCCTGGGCAGCCCATTCCAAGGCTTCAGAACCCTTTCCCTGTCAACATTTTTCCTACTATCCAATCTGAACCTCCCCTGGCGCAACTTGAGGCCATAAATAATGGCCATAAATAATATCAGCTGAGGAAGAACATGTGTGAATCCCCAGTTCAGTCATTTCTCACTCTCACCGAGTCTTCTGTAGGGGAGCCAAGGTTCACCTCTGTGCACCTCACACACTCGTTTCCAAAAGATAATGTTGAATTCTGACAAGTTCAAAAGTGGAAACAATCTGAAACGTGTGTTTTCCTCAGGCTTGATTGTGACTGTCATTACACTGCCAAGAAACTTTAGTTTTAAAGCATAAGCAAGGCCAGTTAGAGTGACTGCAACAGCGTTAGCAAGGCCACAGACAACTTCTGATGAGTAAAAAGGTAGTGATATTGACAAAGTGGTTATGTTTTTCAGTCAAATTTAGACTTTGCATCTTGTATAATCCAGCACATATTTAGCCAATCAGCACGTACAATGGCATGTGACAACCTGTAAGGAGCGTGTGATTGATTGGTGTGACATGCCAGGGCAAAGGCTGGGGAAATGTAGGATTTTCAGAAGTGTTACATATGCCTTGAGTCTGAACTGCCAAACTTCTTAGTCCTTGGCAACTCTTTTGAACCTCAGAGATGGGTGTTCTGTTATGTATGTCATTTGTTAATTAGAATACTTTCATACAGTTCCTCTTCTCAAATGCAATATGCAAAAATCTGCACTGCTACTCATGCTGTAGTGCACCTGAAAATGCAACTAGTTGTCACTCAACAGCATCTTTTTCAGGTAACCCTATGTGGCTGTGGTCATTGACTTCTACAGTCAATGCTAAGAAGAAAAGCCTGCCTTGAACTATTACTAAATACTCATCTAAGCATTAATACAATATTAAACGTGTGCCTCGAGAGAAATCCCATTTAATGGTTTGTCTGTAGGTACACTGTTAAAAAGCCATTTATATATATTTCCATTCCTTCTATAAGACACTGACCCTTAATTATCAAGCAAACATTTGCTGCTTCATAACAGTATTTGAAAAAAGTGTAAAGAATAAACTGTTGGAGAATTTCAGCAAAACAGCACCGAATTCTGATTAAGACAAACTATTCAAAACAACTGTGTTTGCCTTATTACAGGTTGTGTCTTCTCATTTAAAAAGGCCACCTCATGGGAGAGTGTAGAGAAGACAGAGTCAGAATCATCTCACAGGCACACAGCTAAAAAGACAGGGATCAACAGCCACAACGTATAGCAAAGGAATCATGTTTTTTCATCAGAGAGTGGTCAAACACTGGTGCATGGTTCCAGACCGGATGAGGAATCTCCATCCTTGGAGACAGTCAAAGCTCACCTGGACAAGGTCCCCAGCAACCTGATGTGCTTAGACCACTTTGAGCAAGGAGTTGGACTAGAGGCCCCCAGAAGTCTCTTTCAACCTCAATTATTCTTCAATTCTAAATAGAGTTGGGAATAGGAATACAGAGAAAGAATACATTTATTCCTTTATTCTCTCTTCCCAGTAGTCACCTGAAACTAGAAACCATGGAAATGCATTGCTTCCTTCCAGAGTAGGTTTGAGTCAAGTTGCAAACTATTTGGTACCCCAAATACTTTTATAAAATGTACATATGTGAGATTAAAAAAAAAAGAGACAGGATGAAATGTGTACATTGTTAGCATTGAAGTAAGACTGCTTACACAAGACTGCAGCTCCCACTGAACTGAAATCAGAGGACAGAAATGGAAAGAAAATGTCTTGGGGAAAAAAATCCATTAGAAATCTGATGAGAATTGGTAGTATAAAGAAAACAGTTATATCATAGCTGTTAATAAATGAGGAAGCTTTTCTGGATTAGTTTTTATACAAGAAAAAAATATTCCTCCTCTTATAAGACTGCAGACAGGTATGAGGGAGGGATAAAAGTGTCTGTGAAACACCAACATTTTAAACTGGATTCTCAGTGTGAATTGGAACATTGTTGTCCTAATCAAGACTGCCTAAGGACCAGCCTTGAAACATCATCAATTGCCTGTGAGTAGAGAGAAGCGCTTCTCAGGATTTTAAAAGCCCCATTCGGTGAAACATGGCTCCTCAAATACTTTCAAAATAGGCTCCAAAATCATGTAGAACTTTTAGAAGTGTTGTAGATGCTTCTGAAATACTTCTAGCACTACCATTCATACTTGGACAATTTTTTAAAAAGATAAGTGATTTGCAGAAAGAGCTAGAACTTCCCAAATTTAACAACAACAACAACAATAATAATAATCAATATCTCCCCACATTCAATACTGAAAGCTGTTAGACTTTGCTAGTTCAAAAGCCACCACACAGATATAGGTCCAGACCTCTCTGCAGAGCCTTGTTTTTCTTAGCCTTTATGTTTCAACTGATTAAACATTTCTACAGTTGCTGCTAAAATCATTGCATTTTGCAGTATGTTGTCAGCTAGGAAGAAGACGTTATTTAAGGGGTTGTGAATCTAAGGATTCTTGTGGTTCCTGAACCTTAGCATGAATTAAAAGTCAAAACTAACATTTTTATTCTGCCATCTAATATTTTCTTGCAGGTCTCAAACATCACAAATTATAATACACTCAAAAATCTGCTGCCATAGACACAAAAACAAATACATGCTATAAAGAACACACTATGAAGGAAAAAGGCTAAAACTCATCTCTTTGATAAAACATATTCCTTGAGGTGCACACCCTCTCCCCAAAGATGAAGGAATAGGTACAGTACCTATTGACCTGGGGAACGACTGCAAAAAAGGAAATGAAAATAGAAGCTTCATTTAAAAATTGGTGCTCTGCCTTTGCTGTTCCTGGCATGGAGGAATAAGGACTTCTAATTATGGCTTCTCAAAACAACAGAACGGAGACTTAAGCTCAAGTCAACAGCACATCAGAGACTAAAATAAAGTAGAGGGGATTTTTAGCTTAGTTTTTCTGGGACCTTCCTCCATCTTCTCTTCCAGCAATTCCTTCTTTTTCCTCTCCTCCTCTCATTTGTCAGCATACTAGAACAAATATAAGCATTAATTATGACTTGCAGATGAAAGTATAACTTTAAAGAATACAGTTACTTTCTACAAATATGATGCCTTTCCTATTCATTTATTATTAAAAATAAATGAATTGGTATCAGACAGAAAATGAACGAGTTGATAGAACATACGGCCCTAGTCTTAAACAATAGATGGTGGCAGAATAAGACGAGCACCTTCCACGTTGAAGTAACTCTGGCACATGACTGGATTGCTCTTTTTTATAAAGATAGTGTTTACTTGCTGTGTAAGGAATCCCTGTTCACGCATTCCAAGTAAAGAACCTGACAAGCCCCAGTCTGTTTGCCGCATCTGCTCGGCAATAGAGCTCAGCTCACCCATCTTACAGGCACATCAAATAACTTTCAATATGAAAAGAAAGCAACTTTCAGTCCCAGTTGAAATAATACAGCTTAGCCCATATACTCTCCCCTGTATAATCTAGCTGAGAACAAACAAACAAAAAGCACCCATGGAATTGATTTTTTTCCTGGTGTTGCTTCTTCAGTGCTATTGTCCTTTTAGTGAGTTTTGTAACACCTCTGGGGGCATGAGCAGCACATTCCCTTTCCAGCAAGCCCTCTTCAGAAATCAATAGCCCTATTCAAGGGATTTATAGTGTGATTCTGCAAAATCCTTTCACAGTGACTTGCATAACTTGTTAGGGAAACTGTGTGCAGCAGTATCTTTACGAGTGCTCTTCTAAGACTTTTTTTTTTTTTTTCCAATAAAAATAAGGTCAATGAAGGGATAGTAGCACAAAAATACCTAATGAACCGATGTAAGATTTTAAGATAATTTTAAGAACAACACACTGAGTGGGAAATTCTTGTTGCTCTGGCTTCAGTAAAGGAATTGCCATATAAAGGTAGAATACCACTTTATGAGACTGGGATTACTGGATTCTATTATTTTAAGTTCAGTGCTGCTGTATCAGAGGAATGGTGAGAGAACACTAAGATTTCTGATCAATAGCTGTCATCAGCAAACCCTTAGTGTGACGCAAATGGAAGGGATGAATCTGGTAATAAAACATTTAATAATTTGCTCTACTGAAGAATGAAACATGACCCAAGCACAGCAAAGTCACGGTTAAGCCCCAACTACGTAAATCATCTATAGTTTGTGGGTCTGCCTGCAGCACTTCCAAATTTCTTCCCCATCAGAGGGCTGGTGCTGCTCTGCCTCCCTCCGATTGCTGATAGTGCATACAGTAACTGTTATTTAATGTCCACTGTGCAATTGAATGATTCCAATAGTTTGAGCACAGTAGTTGTGCTTTTAGGTTATCTTTCAGTTACATCCAGGTGACTCTGCCAAACACAAGCACAGCGCTAAGTGTAATTTCCTCATCGCTGTGAAGACAAGTGATCAAGTGCTGATTTGGGGCACACAAACCACAGGGTAGCCACTATGAACTATCTCGGAGAGTACCGGACAGGCAGCTCTGAACAAAATTATTCCCTTTTTCCTCAAAACTCTTTTCCCCAGTAATCAAACACAACCAGGGAATTCACAGAGATCCGTTTGTGAAAGGAAAGTACTAAATAACCTGACAGCAAAACCTTTGATGAAACTAAATTTAGGATTACTTTACACTGACAGCATTGTGTTCTCTACTAGGAAAATTCAGAGAGTAGAAATTCTGTTCCCCCAAAGGCAAAGAATTTGCCTATGAACAAGACAACGCAGCCAAGTGTGAGAGCATCCCAAGTTTGCCATAGCTTTGAGATGGAGCTGCCCAAATATTTCCATACAAGAGCTTCGGAAAAAGGACTGGAAGATCATTAAACGCAGGAAAAGCCTAACTTCACTATAACAACAGTTCCGGTACTTCATCTTTAAACAGAGAAACTCCAAGTGACCACGAAAGACAGAAAAGTAAAACAAAAAGATCTGTACACGAATCTGCTTACTGTGTCCTCAAGACAGGTCCCTGTTCCGTGCCAAATGAGTGATAGGGCAAGGTCTGCCCAGTCCTCTTCGGGCCTTCCTCTTACTCATGGGGCCAAACTCTGTTGGTCCCACCTGAACTGCAAACTTCCAGCATGGAGCAAACTTCCAGCATGGAGCTGTGGCTCCCTTGCCTGCCACCTCTCCCCTTGGAGCAGGACCAGTAGCTCCACTAAGGAACGCTAAGACCTTGCTCTCTCCCTTGAAGAATTTGTATGTAATTGGGAACCAAGCAGTGGAAAAAACCCCACCCTACCACTCCACTAAAAAAACCCCAACTGCAACCATCGCCCATCATCTCAATCAGATTTGGCAAGCATTTGGTTTAGGAAACCAAACTACTATCACAAAATACTAATGGAAAGAAGAAAAATGTTTCTTTGGAGAAAGAATATTTTAAAGGATAGTCACAATCAGAGTAAGAAGGCAGTACATCCCTATTTCTGATAGTAGTTTCTTGTGCCCAGTGGCAATACTGATTTAACTTTTCCATCTTTATTGTTCCTCTCCCATCTCCTTTGTTGAATTTTACTGATAAAATTAATCATTAATTCACTTCAGATCATTATCTGGAAACTATTTTAATGGAGCAAAAAACCCTCCAGGAGACTAAAAAGTGCGTTCTTCCAAGAGACTCCCTAATTATGAGAAAAGTAACAAGGATAACTCAAAGAGATCACTAGCCTGAGATGTTAGAACAACAAATTAATAGGCTGCATTCAGAAATATGCAATATATTGATTTTTGTTAAAGTATTAGCATCCAGGGAACTAAAGCATATGAAAATAAATCATTATCACTTCTCTTGCAGAATTCTTAAAGAAGGAAAAATGATTTATATTCTTTGTTACAGAAGTATTTTTAATTATATTTAACATCTTGGGACTATCCTCACATGCACTCATTCCAAAGCACAAAAACTTCACAGTGGAATATAGTGGAAGGTGAAAATTAAAAACAGAGAATTAGACCTATAAAGGTACTAAATAACTACTGCATTCTTCTTTCATTCTTAGTGTACGCTAACAATACTGTTGCTATCTGATATAAAGACTGCACAGACACAGACGTGCATTTCTTAATCTCCCCATATTCCTACAATAAATGGAACAAAAAGGTTTGTGTAGAACAGCATGGCAGGAAATAATATTACGGAGATGATTTTAGGGAGAGAGAAGAGTGGAGTAATTGCAATTTGTCCCTTAATACTTGCACTTGCCTTCACAAAGGAAATCTTTAAAATTCAGTATGTGCTGTATTTGATGGTGTTGAGAAGTAATGAACTGTAATAATATGTGAATAATATATTTGGCATGGCAAGGGGTTCAATCAAAACTAAACTACCGGGTACATCACTTAGTAAGCATTCTGTATATATCCAAGAGAATTCACTCATTTGGTTCATTACCTAGTCAACAAAACTCTCAGAGAATGAAATGAGTATAAATAACAAAGCAAATCATGCAAATGTAACATCAGGCAAATACACACACCTAAACAGTAAATGGAGTCTGTTTTTTTTGAAGTCATACACAATCAACCATAGCTATCCTGTTTGTTAAGTCCTTTTGTTTGCTCAGTTTTGTTTAGGGTACTTTTGCGCAATGGAGTTGAAACAAGTTATTAAATAAAGACTTCATAATCTTGATTTTTTTTTTTTCTTGTTATGTTTGCTATGGGAAAGAGCAGGGAGATATAACCCATACACTGGAGTTATGCCCTTTACAGCCAACATTATTCTGGCTCCCACTTAGAGGTACAGAAACACGTACACACATAGACTTGGCTGGCAAGAAAAGCAGAGCACAGTGACCAAATCTGTTCTGAGATAGTATGATACAAAATAGTTCTTGAAAGGAGTTCAAGTGATCATCAAGTTTATCTCCTCCCAGCATCAGAAGGAGGGCTGGAACCTCTCTGCCGAAACCGTTAGTGATGTACTCTTATCTAGCCTTTCTAAAGGCCTCAGGGGATGGAAATACCACAAGTGTCGCTGGAAACTTAATCTATTCCCATATTTCAATAATCTGGAAAGTACCTAGACTCTAAATCCATCTTGCTGCTCTGCTCCCAGCCATTTATGAAAAGCTACTACACAGTTTCCACCTCTGTCACACACTGGTTTTGCCGATGCCACGTTTCCTTGGCTTGCTTATGAGAACATCACAGGAAACGGTGTCAGAGCTTTCACGGGTGAAGCTACAGCATCTTACACTTACTGTTTCTTCCACAGTCACAAGGTCTATTAACCTGTCATTGTCAGTTTGACATGACTTCTTTTTGACAAAACCACATTGGCTGCTACTTACCACTGTATTATTTTTTAGTGCTTGCAAGGTCTGAACATTTGTTCCAGTATTTTCCTGAAAACAGAAGTTAGGCTGGCTACTCTCTCCTCTCCAAATCTACTCTTTTTCTCCTCTTTTTTTCTCCTCTTTCTTTCTCCTCTTTTTTCTATGACAAGATTCACGCTAACATTCTTTAGCCTTCTAAAACTTCACATTTCTTTTTGTCTTCAGGGCCTAAACTCTAAAATGTGACAATAAAAATCGACTAAAGCAAAATAAGGCAACCTAAAAATATCAGTTCCAACCCCCAGGTAACTACATCTCCTTTGAACAATTCTGCTTTAAAATATTTGTCAGCAAGGACCCCTTTTAAAGAGCCTACTACGCAAGCCATCTGGATTAATATTTAAACTACATTAAGCTGCAAGACAGCACATATCTAAGATATCACCTTCTTATGAGGGAGGACTGCCCTGCATTTCTGTATTCCTTTATGTCAACATCCATCATAGGCAACAACATGCCATTAGCTCCAATTATACACAACAGAAACATAGCAACACGGTATTTTATAGTCTATTACTCCCTTTGAACACATATCGCAGCTAAAAGAGTTTCTGATGATGCCACTTCCAACCTCAGCATCACCCATGCTAAATCCTACTTCTAACCCAGGTGGCATTTTACATCATACAGTCCTGGGGTCGCTTTGATCAGAGAGAGTCCTACAGTGTCACTAACACCAGAGATTTATCATTAGCAACAGTGACTTGGTTTCAAGACCCAGAAATCACTTGAAATACACACTTATATCCACAAATAATCAAAGACCTTTTCTACCTCTATTGTTTCCATTAAAGCCACAGTACGTGACAGCTCCAGGAATACTAGAGAGAGAAAGCAGAGTCTCTTGTCATAAACGACTGATGCACAATAGCACTGCTTCCCATTAGAATGTTTTACATTTTAAAATCAATTAATATTATTTCCACTGATGAATGCCTCACTACAGTTGAACATGCCGAAAGCCAAGCGTTGTTAAGAAGGCAGAAAATGAAGTGGTGTTTGCTGTTGGCTTTTTTTAATGGTCGTTTCCCAGCAAAGACAAAGAGATAGTAGCCTGTACACCTCTCAGAAAGCTATTTAAACTCCTGGAGTTTAAGCAGAGAAGCATGCAAACTGCTGCACTGTGAGTTGGGAGCTAGCCAGAAACCACAAGGATAAAGCGAACACTGTGTTTCCCTATTTTTAAGCATCCTGTACCCTTCTTGTAGTTGACTAGACTCTTGCCCAGGGAAAAGTTTAACATTTCCTCCAAGCTTTGGAAGAGAAGACTTCAAAGTAACCAACTGCCTTCATACTTATTTTTCTTTTTAAAATGAAAGAAGTCATTCCAAGATATGAAACAATGTAAAATACTGTATTAAATTACTTTAAAGACTAATATGTCTCAGGAAAAAGGAAACCTAAACCCTCACTAAAAATGCTACTATAAGCAGAGAGATGCACAGCAAGCCATTTTCTGCCACAATCTCTGTAAACCAAAACTAGCTTTACAGCTGTGTAAAGATCTTGATTAAGCCATGGGGAACGAGGTGAAGTGTTGTAGTGAAAGATTAGTTCTTTTGTGCAGTTATACTAATAACGATTTAAACTGTGCCTCACTGCCCAGATGATGCTGCTTTAACAGAACCAAGCATGGAATTTATTAGAGGCTTAGTAAGTAAAATTCCAGTCAAAACCAAAGTGACAACATCTGAGTGATAGTCCAAAGATTCAGCTCACTGCTGAGTGCTGGGGAATGATGAAACTACAGGCAACTTGAGATGGTATATTTTGATTACGAAATGAAAAAAAATCCAAAAACCCCCAGAAACTAACATGCCTTGGATAATATCAACTGACACCAATGTTGTAAACTAAAAAGGAGTTAAAAGACCAAGACATGTACCGAGGCAGCAAACCACACCAAGACTAATATTTCAGAGCAATTTGACTGGTCTATCAAATACGATGTTAGGATCCTAGCAAGGCAACGACCTTCAGAGGAGATAAATTGAAAGGCTCAAAAAATTGGTATTATCTCAGAATTTTATTTCTTTCCTACAGTTTCATAACGTATCAGAAAGTGAATAACAAAGGACTACTGAAGAAAAGATCTGAAGAAGTAATAAATGCTGAAGATGTATGAGGACACTTGGGTCAGCAAAATGCTTTACTGGTGATCAAAGAAATTTTGATCTATGATGGTTCCATGAAGTTCAGTAAATGACCAGTGATCTCACCCAGGCATTACTTCCACTCCTAGCTATGGGTGGAAAAGGAAAACCTACTCATAACCCAAATCCTGAAGGTCTCCAACAACAATGAAATCATTCCACATTAATCATTCCACATTGCTTTTCCAAATGGGTTGTTTTCATGCTGAATTTTATCTCCCTCCCCACAACACACACTCTTTCATCTGTTAAGCTACTAGGAAATAGTTACACAGACTTTCCTTCTGATGAACAAAACCCACCTCCAGCCAGTATGCTCAAATTCCCAAATAAAAACAGGCCACCTGTAAAAAAGTAAACCCAGGAAGTTTCTGCTGATTACAAGGAATGGAAACGGGTGATTAAAATAGAGATTGCCGTATGGCCTCTACCTTGCACATTAATAAGCTTGTTTGTACAAAGCATAACATAAAGGATGCATAATGGCATCGCCTTCTTTGTTATCGCTCTTGCGCCTGCTCGCTTTCCTTGCCTCTACTTGATTTTTATGACACTTTTAAAAATCTGAAGTAGTAACTTACTTATTCCCCATCTGCCAGAGTTCAGTGCTGGTTTGGTGCTAGCCAGCAATAACATTTTTTGCTCGCCGACAATACTTTTTATACTGCAGACCTAACTATGCTGGCACAAAGCTGCCAGGTACTGAAAGCAGTAAGAGTTAAGACATGCTATGGACACAAAATAAGGACAGCAAATCCAGGTCCCATTAAGCTTGGATTTCTTAAATCCTGGATTTACATAATGGGTAAAGTGCTTGAAAAACGGAAGGGCCAAGACATGACTGAGTGCCCTGACCCCGTCAATGAGGGGGAAGGGGTTTCTCGCACGGCTTTGTAGGAGTCACTTAGGGCCTAACCTGCCCTGTTAAATGCAGCTCTGAAAAACCTCTCAGGTATCAACCTTATACTCAGCACATCAGTTCTCATCTTCCCTGCCTGTGAAGATGCTAGAGATGGAAGAGAGCAATCTATCTAAATACTTCCATGAAGGGTAAGGGGCAAGGTCCAGGGACAATCAGTCGGTTGCTGATAACAAATAAAGTTCTTCTAAACTCTACAGAAAGTATCTTTCCAAAACTTGAACTGAAATGGTGATAACCAGTGCAGGGACGCAGTGCCAATGGGAATATTCACGGGAGGGTTTTGACATCCTTACTGGAGAACATCAGCCTCCATGGGAGGGTTCACTGTAGTAAATTTAAACCAAAAAAGCCAGCAGACGTCATTTTCAGGCCCGTGATGTAGGTTTCAGCAATTCAGAACCTTGACATCAAACCTAACTAGTCACAAACAAAAAACAGCCGCTATTGCTCTTCTTAAAGAAAGTACAACATCATTTATCAGATACTGACATCTCCACTCCTCTCCTGGATTTATTTTTTTAAATCTTACCTTTTTAAGACTGCATCAAACAAAAAGCATTAACAGCACCCCACAGGTCTACAAAACACACCATTATTTTTCTAAAGAATACAAGATTACAAATCCATTATAAAATAACCAGAATTCATTAATGCTGAATTCATTAATTCACTATGCTTATTCCAAGATTGTTTTCAAGCAGAAGAGAACACATGGTTTGCCAAATTTTTTTTAAAACAACTTAATATTTAATTGTCTACATAAGAGAAACAAAAAATTCTTAGTCGACTGGAGAAACTCAGAGACACTTAGATGCTGGAATCATCACATAATTAGAGATGCTTGAAGATTTGATGGTTTGATGTAATTTCCCAGGTCAAATGCTAAGACTAGAGGATCTTTTTTCCCCTCCTCAGCTGCCTAATCTATTGTACAACCCCGGCAGACTGCTATTATCCTGCATAGCCAATACAAAACAAAGCCTAAGCCGCTTCTCTTCTACACATCGCACTGTAGTAAGCCCTAAACTTCCAACGGGCTTCCCACAATCTGTTCAAAAGGAGCAGAGACAATACTGTCACAAAACAGAACAAACTATTTCTAAGTTTTGAAGGCTGGTGTTTGCAGCAGTAAATCTCAAAATACCTGGACCAGTGGGAATTTTTACCAGTTCAGTCACATTTGCTTCCTCCGCTTCCGAGGAGGGATTTTCCTAAGAGCAAAATGATCCAACTGGCAAAGTCTTCCACATGCCCTTCTCCAGAGCAGAATTTCCCCACACACCACCACTGCCATGGCCTCACAAACGTGTTTGCTGTCAGTCAGACACACAAACCTACGCACAAAGAAAACAGTCTCTCTGTGACTCAGTTTCCCAGAACGTACACTGCAATCATTTTTGTAAAAAACTACTGTTGACATACTATGATGAGCAAAAGATCCCCAACAGATGTTGACTTGGCTCCAAAAATAAAGTTAATTCTGTGTCAAAGCTTGTGTTGGCACAGTGCAGCAACTGTGGAAATAGGAACAGTTGCTGAATTTTAACCCCCAGATTAATTATCTAAACAAAATTTAATGAATACACAATGAAGACAATATAATGCAATAATTATTATTCTTTCCTCCTCCTTTTTCTGTAGTCACACTAGGGATATTCAACAGCAATGGCATTAACCAACTTGAAAGAACAGTGTTGAAGAGAATAACCTAATTAATAAAAAACCCCAATGAATATGATAATGGGTTGAGCAAACTGGCATATTTTCCTGCAGAATTTAAACTGTAATTTTGTCAGACACCTTAATATTATGCGGCTCCTCTAGGTTTACGTAAAGATAAAAGAAAGTTCAATTTCCAAAAACAAACTAAAACCCTTTCGTTTTCCACTCCAAGTATTTTCTCCCTTTCTTGAACATTCCAGAGAGCCTGAAGTCCAATGGCACATTGAACTGTTATGAAGAAAGAAGGTACCAAACATGAACTCGATAGGAGTATCTATGGTCTGACTTGAAAGAAAAAACATTTGCTGAACAGCTAAAAATTATGACAAGTTCCGCAATTAAAGTGACCGTGTATCTTTGAATTGTGCTTTCATCATTTTTGATGAGTTTGTTTTACAAGCTACAGCCATTACACTTTGCTTAGTGTATTTTAGAAAGAGAAAAAAGCCTCATCACTTTTTCAAGGGTGTTTTCTAATTTAGTTATCAATTGTCACTATTCATTTGGCATCCTGGGGGGCATCAGGAAGAGTGTGACCAGCAGGTGGAGGGAGGTCATCCTGCCCCTCTGCTCTGCCCTGGGGAGGCCCCATCTGGAGCACTGGGTCCAGTTCTGGGCTCCCCAGTTCCAGAAGGACAGGGAACTGCTGGAGAGGGGACAGCAGAGGGCTACAAAGATGATGAGGGGCCTGGAGCATCTCTCTCAGGAGGAAAGGCCGAGGGACTTGGGTCTGTTTAGTCTGGAGAAGAGCAGACTGAGGGGGGATCTGATCAATGCCTATAAATACTTAAAGGGTGGGTGTCAGGAGGATGGGGCCAGTCTTTTTTCAGTGGTGCCCAGGGACAGGACAAGAGGAAACGGGCACAAACTGGAACGTAGGAAGTTCCACCTAAACATGAGGAGGAACTTCTTTCCTGTGAGGGTGGCAGAGCCCTGGAAGAGGCTGCCCAGAGAGGTGGTGGAGTCTCCTTCACTGGAGACATTCCAAAGCCTCTTGGACATGTTCCTGTGGAACCTGCTGTGGGTGGACCTGCCTTGGCAGGGGGTTGGACTAGATGATCTCCAGAGGTCCCTTCCAACCCTGTATCATTCTGGGATTCTGCATCCCTGCCCAGGGCAGGGTCCCTTCCAGCCCAAACCATTCTATGATTCTATGATCTGCACTGGCAGTAACTCCAATGAGGAACTCCTGTTAGCGAGGACCATGCAATCTCCCTCTCCTCTTCAAATAGGAAACTTTTCTAGAAAACTTGGGATCTTTATAGGACCAAACTCTGCCTTCACTGCTACCTGTAAATTACCTGCATGCAGTATACATTTTAGAGGACGAGTAGTGATATGCCTTCAGTGTCATTCAGGGGAAAAGGAACATCAGGACTCTTATTTTGTAAACAGTTTTCACTGAAATTCCCATTTTAAATTAAGGTCGCTTGTGGTTTTTGGGGGTTTTTTTTTCTGTTTGGCAAAAAAGTACTTTTTTTACTTTGCAAGAAAATTAAGCTTTAGTAAACTACATATAGACCATAGCTGCCTTTAATGGAATCCATAAATTAAAAGGAAGGAAGCTGCCGTTCCAAGATTAGCCACAGTAATGAGGGCCACGCAGAACAGCTGCGTGGACCAAGCTTGAGAAACACCCATTACTGTAATTAGGGAGAATAGGTTTTACAAGCTTACTGTATTTTTTTCCACCAAAGCACCAGTTCATTTGTTCAAGTTTAATAGTTTATTATACCTTTAATTAGAACAGTCTTTCCCGTACCACTTCAACTTTGCAAAATTATCTCATATGCTGGGTGACTGAAATATTTAGTCACAGAGAAAACAACGGCTGAATGAGATCTGGGAATTTATCGCTGTGTAAATGAGGTCATGAAAGCCTCCAGAGCTCCCTGCAGGATGACTTTGCCGTCTTCGAAAGCAAGCTGGAGTACAGGCAGTGACTCCACGTAAAGCAAGAGCTCACAATTACAAAAATGTTCTGCTTTTGCTATTGCTAAGAGTCCCAAGAATTAATTTCTCAACTTACAGAAACCTCAGCAAAAGGAATTCATGCAGCAAGCTACAGAACGGATCCAAATTTGTGAGATATCCCAAAGAGAGAGTGCTCATAGCCGGGCCCTTCTAAGCATGCTTTAGATGGAGAATATCCTTATAACATCTCATTTCCTTCACTGCAGGCAGTTTGGCTTCTGATACTCAACAAAAATGGAAGAACACTTCCTGAAGCCATGAAGAGCTTTCCAGGCAAAGCAGCTGTGCCTCTTCTCCCTGTCTGAACAGGTGGGTTTTTTGTCCCCTCCATCAAGATGATATGCCTCAATCACATGATGATTTACACACATAAGAAAATGAACACAAACCTTCATTCTGAAGCTTCCTTGACCTGAAGGAATCCCTGTCATCTTTTCACTGGTCAAGAAGAAATTGTCCCCAACTGGAACAAATCCTCTGCAGGGAAAGTCACTCATTACCTGACAGTAGCCCTCAAATGCCAGCTAGATTTGCCTTCCAACCCCGTGCAGACATGTATGTGAAAACTTCTGCATCATCCTAATCAAATCACACTCCATCACTCCATGCAGATTAAGATGACTGACTCTAAAAATCTGAGCAGTATTCTGTTTTCATGAGCTCCCACTCTTGTTTTTTCTCCTGCATATGATAACTTTCCTCCTAGGACAACATTCCAAGGAAAAGAAGAGAGGTATAGAGAAATAAAGGATAGAAGCAATATGGAGAAGGAAGAATTGATAGGAAAAAAAATTACAGCAGACAAAAAGGCACTAATATATGTCTTCAAATTCCAAGCTACACAGTGTCACTGGACAGGAGCTCATTACTGCTTTCTTCATGCTCAGCTCAGGCTCTTTGTCTCACGAATGTGGGGTTTTTTTGTGTCCATTTTTGCAAGCACACCAATGTAGCAGATCCCATTGCCCTGCTGAAAGCAATCAAAGAGAGATACCCAAGTGCCTTGCCAGAGCAACACAACAACAAATGCTGGGTGGCAGAAATGAATTAATATAGTCTTGAAATACTTGCAATAAGCTAAGGACTGCAAGGAGAAAACTAAGAGGGATCTAGTTGCTGTCTTCAGCAACTTCTTCATAAGGGGGTAACAGACAAATTGCAGGAAGGGAAATTGTGGCCTGAGCATAAGGGGAAAAAAACCAACCAGTCCCCAGTGAGGGCACTGGGACTAGTTTGCCCAGGGGCTTCGTGGTGTATCTAACCCTGGCAATATTCAAAACTCAGCTGGACAAAGCCCGGAACAACCCAGTCCACACTGGAAATTAGCCATGTTCTGAGCACAAGACTGAACCTCACGACCTTCAGAGATCACTTTAAACCTTGAACTTTGTGGCCTGAATGGGATGCTTTATACTCCTGATGGAGGGCTAGCCTCAGTGTTTTCTATGTGCTGCATGAAAGTTGCATTAGAGGGAACAAACTCCTATCGTCAGATCCAACTGGTGGTCCTTCCTGAATCAGCATGAGGTTTATACATCTCTTTCTCTACTCCTCCCTCTTTCTTGCCGTCCCTCTCATGCCCGTAATAATGAAATGAGTTTGCTTCTCAACATTTTGATGCCTTTTCTGTTCTGGGCAGGGGGGGAATGTCATTCCAATGGATTGCTCTAATTCTTTGTCTCTCTAGCAGGAAGAAATGTTATTGCAATAAATACCAGCACATGTGTTCATTAGTCAAAATGCACAAGGTCATTGAATGAAGCAAATGAATGACTGGGGGATAGAAACTATCTATTCTGCTGCTGCTGTTTTGCTGCTTGCAAACAAGTCAGCAAAGACGACCAGTTATTTCTACGTGAAATCAATGACAAACTCTTAACAGGCAGTAAAAATTTTAAAAAAGAATATGAGACACACGAATAAAGGATAGGAGAGATCCTGAAAATACAACTGATCCAAGTCTCAGTTATGCTAAGGACTTTCTGACTACCAAATGAACTGACAATTAGATTCTGAGTCATTAATTGTCTACTATTACGTAAGAGGTGCCCAGTTCCAACCCATGTGTTTCTCCAGACTGGCTGCCATCATCTTCACTTCCACCCTCGCCATCTGCAGCTGCTGTTGAAAGCACTGTAGCAATTTCAGTGGAAGTCCAGCCCTTTGAATGCCCGTTAAAAAATAACTACTTCAGCAAGCCCCCGGAATTTTCCAGAAGTACAAAGTTGTCACTGAAATAAAATACCGCATAACCATTTATTTATCAGGAAAAACCTGAATGATATTTTAAGGGACAAAACAAGGCCATCTTACTGATTCAGTGGCATCTTTCCCTCTCCCTCACTTTCTCACTTGATGTTAAGTGTTTCCTGAAAAAGGTATAGGTCCTATGAGGTTATAACAAAAAATCATCAAGGATTTTGCAGTGCATAAACCACATGTGGTTACTGTCAGTTTGTCCTGAAGAAAAGACGACAGTAAAATAAGGAATCTCTCCTTCTAGGCATATTACACAAAAAAACATTAAAGCAGAAAATTGAAACGTCAGAGAGGAAAAGCATGCTTTTTTGCACTACAAATAATTAACCTGAGAAGCTCACTGACCTGAGAGATCAGTAAGGTCAACAGCTTAGTAAGACTTAAAATGAGGATTACCCATTTATATAGGCACTAAGAATTTCCCTGGTTACTTCTGATAACGTTAAACATTTATAAAGTATATTAATCCTTATGTTTCAGGTATGACACAACTGCTTGTCGCAAAGGGTTAAGAAGGAACACGATCGCCCTGAGCACAAGTTATACTGGACTAGATGGCCCAACTTCTTATGCTAATTCCAGTGCTCGAACTGACTACATTTCTGCTCTCACTGAAGTTTGTTTCCTCTTTGGGAATTGTACCTTGGTGGGGCGTAAAAGGGCTTGTGAACGCCACTGGCATTGCAAGTTATACTAATGGCAGTCAAATGGGAAACTGCACACGCCAAGTTCCCAAATCGCTGTGTAGACTGGGCTAGAGGGAGGCCAAAATCAGAAGTTACGATTGAGAAATTCTTTCTAAACTTTTTGAAAAAACGGACAACTTACCAAAGTAACATGGAAACCTTTATAGCAAGGACACCAAAGTAACAGACTATGTTGTCTTGACGAGAGCGTTCAAACTGAGAGACAGCATAAGTGACTTGCCAGAATAATAAACCAACAAAAGACACACTGTGGGTGAAATGAATTAACATAATCTTTTAAATCCTTGGAACATATTAAGGACACCTAGAAGCTAACAAAAAGGAAGTTGAAAATGAAAATGAAGCTGAAACACAAGCAGACAGGCATTTCTCTCTCAAATGGCACAAAAATACAATGCCTTTCAACTCAGGAGGAAAAGTAGTAAATAGATTTTCCACAACTAGCAGCAAATTCCACCAAACTGGCATTCATACAGCACAAACATGTAACTTCCAAAGTTGTATAAGGAAGAGAATAAACCTAATTCTTCTAACATCTGAGACCGCTAAGAAAATTCCTTAGACCTGCATCTGCTTGACAGTGGGGAAAATGTCAGCACAAAGGCTGGGTGCATTTACTAAGAGAATAATAGCAACTGGTAAAAAAAGCCAGGGCAAAACAAGGCTTGATTCTTAAGTCAGAACAGTGACGTTAGATCTTCTCACTGAGGAAACATACTGCTTCACAAATATATCTATAAAATCAGCTGGAATTCTCCAGATGGAATTAGGCTAACATGTATGTGCATGGAGAGAAAGGTTCAACGAACCGTTCAGCATGACAAGGCACGCACAGATGCCACCCTTGGATGTGACCGCAGTTTTGGCATAAATGGCATAAACTCTTTGGGGTTCCAGCTGCTGCGGGTGCAGTCTGTGCCTTTACACAGTTGTCACCCACAAGAAGGGCTGAGAAGCCCTCTGGTCCGTTCCAATGGAGGGGGAGGCTGGGCTGGGGAGGAAATTAAATGAGAAACCCTTACCTCACTTTGAGATGAATTCCAAGTTACAGCTTAACCGATACACAAGGAAAAGTGACATCCAGTATAGCAAAAGAAAACCAGCATGAGCAAATAAATAAAGAACGAGCACCAGCAGTATCATCTCCAGATTCACTTTGGAGAGCAAAAGTACAAGTAAGGAGTCAGTCCATCAATCTACACATCTCGGCATTGACGTATAAAATAAGTGCAAAAAATAATGGTATTCATTACTAAGAGTAGTAATGTAGAGTAGTAAAGAGTAGTAAAGGCTGAGGGACTTGGGTCTGTTTAGTCTGGAGAAGAGAAGACTGAGGGGGGATCTGATCAATGCCTATAAATACTTAAAGGGTGGGTGTCAGGAGGACGGGGCCAGTCTTTTTTCAGTGGTGCCCAGGGACAGGACAAGAGGAAACGGGCACAAACTTGAACATAAGAAGTTCCACCTAAACATGAGGAGGAATTTCTTTCCTGTGAGGGTGGCAGAGCCCTGGAAGAGGCTGCCCAGAGAGGTGGTGGAGTCTTCTTCTCTGGAGACATTCAAACCCACCTGGACACATTCCCGTGCAACCTGCTGTGGGTGGACCTGCTTTGGCAGGGGGTTGGACTAGATGATCTCCAGAGGTCCCTTCCAACCCCATAGCATTCTGTGATTCTGTAGAGAAATTTTCTAGCTTATACAAGAATTCATCATGAAAAATTTCCTTACAGCATGATTATATTGTCTACGTGGCCTGGGTCGATGTCGATGTCCTACTGAGTTTGTCAGCCCATCGCTTTGGACAGAAGCAGCCTACTCTGTGTACAGACCCCTGTACTGAAACAGAGGAGATGGATAGTAAATCCGCTGTGATTATTTACAGAGAAGTTGACAAAGTATCTGATAAAAACCCTTAGCATTTTGCTACAAATTCACTTCATGTTTGTTACAGCTGCTGGCTGGGGCTCTTCAACACCCGCTGCCGGGACTGGCCGTGCAGAGGACAAGGACAGACCCAGGCAAGAAGCCAATGCTGCTTAGGTCAGCAACGCGAGAAAACGAGTGACTTGGGAATTATATTCCATTACCTGCCCCCCCCCCCCAGCTCCCTAAAGTTTGACGGTGTCTTTCAGCACTCACTACAACTAATTCTTCTTGCCCTTTTATAGTAACGGTCAGGTTAAATTTCAACTACTGGATGCCATGGAGGCATTTAAAGCTCAAGAGAGCCCAGGGAATCGCAGCGTTAACTTCAGAGGAGCCAGTGCTTTGAAGGCCTGAGCGAGGGTACACTCCAGCTTGGGCTTCAGCAGTTTGGACGGGAAGACTGTGGAGATTTGAACCTAAAGTTTGAGCCAGGCTGCAAATGCATTATGAATATACCTTTTTAAAAGGTGAAATTGTAAAACTCCATCTGCATAGTATTTATACCTGAACACGTGCAAAAGATGCAAATCTGCTGGAAGCAATTAAAAAAGGCTATGGACTTTTTAAGAGGAATTTCTGAAAATAGGTGTAAAATTGAATTTTATCATTGATTCCAAGACTTACGACAATCTCTTACCTGCATGCTTGCTTAGAAATACAAATGAGAATATTGGCATGTGTGTTAAACATCAAAACAGTTTCTTTAAAAAAAAATATTAAAAAATTCATCTATCATAGGCCTGGTACTTTCTTTCTGCAAATTACTACATGGATTAAACCTTCCATTGAAATAACATGCCAAAGGTAACAAAAACGTTCAGAAGCAAGTTACATAGAAATTTTCAATGCAGTTCACATATCTTGTCTCCAAATGTATCTGGTATCAAAAGATACAGGAAATCATGCAGTTTGGAAGTGACCTGCTTCCTAAAGATGTTTCTTCTTAAGCTCCAGTAATTAGAGGTTGATTAATCTTCAGAAACATGAAATACTTTTCGTCTCACAACCCACTACTTAGGTTAAAAATTCATGATGTATTTCTATTCCTTTAGTTCTTTTTCTCAGAAGGGATTTCATCTGATAATAAGTCGTATCAAAAAACCATGGGATAATCTCTGGTATAATACAGGGTACACAGGTGAACTGGCTGTAAGCGATAAAGAGGCAGATTCTACCCAGGGATGTGGCAAAATAGACAACTTGTCATGGGCTTCATATCTCATCTAATTTTAGATTAACTCAGTACGGGGGGCTACATCTCAACGAACTTTATAGTCAGTGGATACAGATGATACAGATACTTCTGGTTTTGTTTGTTTGTTGGAAAAAAAAACTAAAACCCACAAAATCCATGTCAACCTTGTAAGATGACTCATACTCTCCAGCCTGGCATTTTTGTGTGAATCGACAAGAACTGTAGAATGTGGGAGTAAATCACTCTCATTTAAAGTCAGTTATAACCTGTACCTTTAAATAGTCATAACATGAAAGTAGAAAAGACTGGTATAAATAATGTAGACACTGCACCACTCCGCCTTCTGCTTAATTCAGAATTTATCCTCATTCACTGTCTTGTTAAACTGGCGGCACTAAAACAAAACCTCCCAAACAGTGACTTTGGAAAGATACACAGATTTCCCTCAGTGCGGTCACGGACTAAGAAATGTTATCTTTACAACGCAGCAGGCCTATTATCAACTATATGATCGGTTATAGGTTAATTACGAAGTAACTTAAAACAAAATCCGTTAAATTTCTGTGCATAAAACACACTTTCCCCTTTTGCTCAGCAAAGATTTATGAACTATTGCATGAAAAATCATTATTACAGTAATTAGGAATCCTCTATGGATTAAAATCTCTGGAAGTCTCTGTAATCCTTCTAAAAGCTAAACAAGTTTTCATTGTGTTGCATTAGTATTCCGACACTGAGGCATGAAAAGAAACCTTTAATCTCCTCATGCCCGAGGGATCCATCATTGTATACTGATACTTAGAATGGTCTCAACCTGTCTAAGCATTTTAAGACTTATTAGCAAATAAAATAATCTGATCCTGAACCTTCTTCATTGGTATTTGCAGTCAGAACTAGCAGGATAAATCCACATACATCCTCTACCAAAAAATATACAGAATATTGCCTCTTACATGTCCCCAGACACAGGTATACTGAACTTGTGTTTAGGGTCCCCAGAATCACTGTGTGGGTCCCCTCACAATATACATTTCCCATTCTCTGCTCCGCCTGGGGGGAAGCCTCTGCAACCATTCATCCAACTCAATTTTTCCACCGTATGACTAGAGGGAGAGTCCGCTAACAGAAGCCTGGCTTTGCCCCCATAACTAGAAGCATCTTTTCAAACATATTACGTGTCATACTCTGTATCACAATACTTCACACACACAGATGGTGACAGCTTTGCTTACACTAACCAGTATCTGAGCTTATTCCCCCCAGGACCACTCCCTGGGACAGCTGGGGGTTTCTTTTCCCAAAGATGACATCTATGGAGAAGACTTAATTTCGCCTTAACTTAAATGGTTAAGCCGGCAGTGTGCCCAGGTGGCCAAGAAAGCCAATGGCATCCTGGCTTGTATCAGAAATAGCATGACCAGCAGAAGTAGGGAGGTGATTGTCCCTTTGTACTCAGCACTGGTGAGGCCACACCTGGAGTATTGTGTCCAGTTTTGGGCACCTCAATCCAAGAGAGATATCGAGGTGCTGGAGCGAGTGCAGAGGAGGGCAACGAAGCTGGGGAAGGGCCTGGCAAACAAATCATATGAAGAGCGGTTGAAGGAGCTGGGACTGTTTAGTATGAGGAAGAGGAGGCTGAGGGGAGACCTCATCACTCTCTACAACTACTTGAAAGGACACTGTAGAGAGGTTGGTGCTGGTCTCTTCACACAGGTAACTAATGACAGAACGAGAGGGAATGGCTTCAAGCTCCAACAGGGTAGGTTTAGACTGAACATTAGGAAAGAATTTTTCACAGAAAGAGTGGTCGGGCATTGGAACAGGCTGCCCAGGGAGGGGGTTGAGTCACCATCCCTGGGTGTGTTTAAGAGTCCTTTAGATGTGGTGTTGGGGGATATGGTGTAGGGGAGAACTTTGTAGAGTAGGGTAGATGGTTGGACTCGATGATCCCAAGGGTCTCTTCCAACTTGGACGATTCTATGATTCTGTTAGAAAACCCACTCAGATATGGGCCATGAAAAGTAACCATGTAGATGAAGGCAGTACTTAATTCCTGATGTAGAAGCCTAACAGCACAATCCGACAGCTGCTCAGGCAGGCAAAATGCCATCAGTCTCAGTGAAAGCCTGCCCATGGACAGTGCAGTCAGTGATTCCCTGGTTCTCTGCATGTCGTACCCTGTGGGAAGGAGGTCCGCATACACATCCATCCCCTTCAGACTATAGAACATTTCACCTGGAGTTATGGGCTCACCATAAAACCCCTGGGAAAGGGTGTAAAGTGGAAAGAATTAGGTGCATGTCACAATGTACGTTACATTAGATGAAGAATGAAAAGCAGGGGCAATTTGGCTTCTAGCTGGAAATGTTGATGACAGTGTCACGCCTAATAATCATCCTTGTTATTGGGCAACTATCAAAATAAGCAGCTTCCCTAGCATTTCTGAGTCAGGTCATTTCCAAGCGTCGCTGTGTATGAAACTATGGGGGGGAAAAAAAAATTTTAAAAAAAAAAAAAAATCACTCTTCTGACAATTTATATCCTTTCCAGTCTTTTAAGCGTCTAAAGAAGATGCAAAGATGCAAACAAAATGACATTTAACTACTTCCCATGAAGGAGTTTTTTTCTCAACTGCTAATATGTTGGCACCAGTAATGCTGTGAACGACAAAGTCAGCACAGCCCATCCTAGCATGTCTAGTCAGTGGCATCATGTTCCATCTACACTACAAAAAGTGTACCAGTAAAATAACTTAAAAAAGACATATCTTAAGATCCATTCTCAGTATCCGATACATACAGGTGATTTTTACTGGCTCTCAGCTGGAGCTATACATATGTATCACAGGAGAGAATTTACCAGCAACAGCAGATGAAAAGAACTAGTTTGGGAAGCTTCCTGTGAAGTGATGCAAAAGGAAGAGGAAGATAAACAAAGCATCACCAGCTGGATACCTTTATGTAGAAGGGTGCAAATACAGGCAGTCCCTGAAATCAACAGCTACCCTACTGGGGAAGGGGGCCCAAGGACTTTAAAGAAAGCTCATTGAATATTAAGCATCTAACAGAACTGATAGGAAACGCCAGAGTAAATTAAACAGTGAAAACAAGAAACTTAATAAAAACAACTACACGCGCATATAAAGAAACTGAATAGAGAGATGAAAAAATGAGTAGAATATTCAGTTTTACACACAATCCATGGGCCATCCCACAGAAACACCTACTCTGTTTACCTGAACCAACCAGTCCTGCAAACACCTTCAAAGAAATGTCTGCAACTAACAGAGAGAAACTGCAACGCCTCCTCCCACCATCCACCACAATTCCCACACTTTCTTTCCCTGCCGGCCCGGCTGATTCCCTGGCTACCCCAGCATAACTTCAACGGTGTCACGGAATGAATTGTTTTGAAAGGAAAATATCTACTAAAGGGAAAGAGAGTAGTAACAGAGAAATTTAAAAATGCAAATATCAAAAGGAAGACAAAACATCAAAAACGCATGGGATAACTGACAGAAGGAGACTAAAATAGAGGAGGTTCTGGAAGCAGCGGGAGTAAGGGGCTTCACTATGTC
The DNA here is from genome assembly GCF_964106895.1 of Numenius arquata. NCBI lineage: Eukaryota > Metazoa > Chordata > Aves > Charadriiformes > Scolopacidae > Numenius > Numenius arquata. The sequence goes on along the minus strand of NC_133585.1, from coordinate 20,368,516 downwards.
TCAGCCAGAGGCCGTTCCCTCCAAGCCTGGGCAAAGGCAGAGCCCTGCTGCAGGGGTGACCCTGAGCACGGGCACCTCAGGCAGGCACAGCACTTGCCCCAACCTCCCCTCTCACCTCTTCAGCACAGCCAGCTGCCAGCACCGATGCAAACACACACGCTCCCATCTCTGTGTCCCCCCGTCGCATTAACAGGACTATAGTTTCCATATTTGCCTGTCAGAGTCCCAGGACTTTCACTGATTTGCTATCAGAGTCTCAGCAAAGGACTGTCACCGAGTCAGATTCACAAATAATCAAAATTTTAGTGAGAGCGACAGAACAGATCTGAGATTGCCATTAATAAATTCACTAACTACAGTAACACTAATAAATTAAGGTTAATACTGCTAGCAAAAATAACAATAGTAAAACAGCCTGGGGTTACCATTCACCAGAGGGTGAAAGGCACAGCAGTTACCCAGAAAGGTGTCCCTGCCTGGGGCAGAGGGAGAGAACGCAGCCCCTCGACTGGTCCCTCAGGCATCGAGTTTCTTCTCTCCCAATTTAGCAGTCATTTTCTTCATCTTTTATCCCGAAAATTACAAGGTTTTCCTCCCCTCGGTGATGTGCAGTACGATCTGGGTGGAGAGACAAGTGCTATAGTCATATATAGAATCATAGAATCGTCTAGGTTGGAAGAGAACCTTGGGATCATTGAGTCCAACCACCTACCCTACTCTACAAAGTTCTCCCCTACACCATATCCCCCAACTCCACATCTAAACGTCTCTTAAACACATCCAGGGATGGTGACTCAACCACCTCCCTGGGCAGCCTGTTCCAATGCCCGACCACTCTTTCTGTGAAAAATTCTTTCCTAATGTTCTGTCTAAACCTACCCTGTTGGAGCTTGAAGCCATTTCCATATGTTTAGCATGATCTCTAAAATTTTCATTAACATATACAGGGGCATCAACTTTAATATGCATTTCACAGGTAACAAGCCAAAGGTCAATTATCGGGCACGGTAGCCTCTCGAGGAAACAAAGAACTACACAGAGTCTCTGTTATCTTGATTTTACTGTCCTGACAAAAAGCAGGACTGTTCTGGCTCCCCAAGACTCCCCATTCTTTATACATCCTGTGATGGCCAGACAAGTCTTCACTTCCCTGGGATGCTCAAGATATAGCAAAGCCAGTCTTTAATTGCTCTTTGAGAACAAGGACTTCACCTCATTATCCAAATTCCACACCCCCGCCCCAAGAAACACATGCCACCTCTCCTTCTGCTGTTCCCAACTGGAAGGAGCCCTTCTTAATCAAGTGCTGGATTGTCCGTTCTTCTAGGAGCATTTTGGGAACAATGATGACCTTTTGGAAACTGGGTGGTTTTATTCTGCTATGTTTTTTGCAAATGGAGGTATTTCAAGGCCTAAACGAATAGGCTTCAGATGTCAGGTAGTTTAAGTATGCACCCAAAGTTAAAGGCTGCACTTGAGTAAAGGTCCAGGTTGAGTCCACAGGGAAGTGGCAGGACACAATCGGAACTTCCTGCTCTCCTTGTTAAATAAGTGGTAAATTCTCACTCTCCTTCTTAGGTTTCCCATGGACAAAACTCATTTATCATTAAGTGACATGCAGTTGTAGGAGAATGTTTTTATAAAACACAGAAGATGCACCAAAACAAACTGTTGAGATGATTATTAGATAAAAGGAGAAATTACTGCTTAAAAACTAATGCAATAATTAATATAAATAGTTAATGGTGGACTCCAGTCATGGCAATAAGTTTTGCTTTTATTCCAGTCACAGTACTACACATTTAAAAAATACTAAGTCATTTACATCATGCCTTGTCACTAATCAATCCTATTTAACTTAACATAGGATTTGGAGAATGCCCTTGTTTTATGGTGACAGAGCGGTCAGCCACCTGAACAGCATCGATTAGCAAGATGATGAAACACAAAAGACTGCCAATGTTCTCCAATCATCACTATTAACTGCGCAGCAAGATGTAAAACCGACCCACCAACAGCAACCGCACTGGCAGTAATGAGAGCTTAATGAAAACGCAAACTCTACACTACATATTGCAATAAATAATTTGGAATTACAAAGTATGACAAATACAGAGCGTAAAAAATGTGTTCAACATCTGCTTCAACGCTCTGCTGTGATGATGTGTGACTTTTGTTATAAAGTAGAACTAATAATTTATACGATAGTTATATCACACTGGAAATCCATGAATATTTTCATCATAAATGGCAAGGGCCCCAAAACATAATAACTAAGTAGCAATATTAAAGTCACTTCATTAACTTTTTTCCATCTACAACTGCGTTTCATCTCAGAAGCTGAGGGGTGTAACACATGTGATCTTGGAAGTTTTATTCTTGAAGAAAATTGTAGCTGGGCTGTTTCCTCCCACTGCGGTTTTGATGCTGAGTTTCTCTACAAGAATTTTCCAGCTCCCTAATAACCGCCCTACAACCACCTGCTCCAGACACGTTGCTCCCTCTTCTCCACCTTTTGCCTCTTCTCCTCGTCTACTCTTACTTTTCTGTCTGAAATCTCATGCTTTTGCCTTTCAGACAGGTTTCCATGGAAGGCTGAGCACCAAGCCAGTAGCAAAGCAATCACAATGCTACAGGATTAGGGGTAAAGCAGGGGACATCTATGAGTGAGCCAGTAAATGCCACAATTCAGCAGTATGTCATGAGCAGGAGGGGGAGGCCAAGGTGAACCACAAGACGCAAGCAGAGAAACCAAGAGAAATACAACAGAACTTCACTTCAGAGAAAAGATACACCATTTTTTGGCTTATTCAGGGCTTGGATTGGAGTTAAACAGATGCGTCTTGTCACCTTCGATTTTAATGCAGTCACAAACAGCAGCACGACGTAAGACATGACTGACTGGCACTTAAACCTCAGAGTCGTCTGCAGTAGAATAAACAACATTCATGTTTCTAGAGCAACAGCTAAATGTATCTTCAATGTAAATCTCACGTTTATGAAAAATATAGATCCAGAAAACATATATTTAAAGGTATTCTCTTTTCTCTAAGTTTCCTCTGCTTACAGAATTTCTCATGAGGCTATGCTATAGCATCAAGTTTTATTGCACCTGGCCATCATCATTCTTCCGAGTGGCAAGAACAACAAACTTCCCACCCTTCTGCAAGGGTCAGCTTTCTAACGACATTGGATGTATAACATCTTCTGTCAGACCTGACGGGATTCTATTTCCCTTCTAAAACACACTTTCTGGGTACCAGGATAGCCAACCACAGCTACAGGTACTTCCTTAAAAATCAGGTTCTTTACAATGAGTCGTTTCTAATGGCTGAGAAGATTGCCTGTTCCATTAACCTCGAATTCCGAACGACAGGTACAATGGCTGCACGCTAGCTGGTCCCCTCCATCAATATGAGAATGAGGATGGCAGCCTTTTGACCTGCATCTCAGAAGTTCATCCAAGAGTTCCGAAATCTCTCAATACAGAGAGAAAGAGAGATCAATTTTTAAAATACCTGAGAAATTTTCTTTCAGAAACAAACCAGTGTGTTAGACTGAATCTAAATGCAGGAAGAAACAACTTTTTGCTTAAGGACATGGAAAGAGTAAAGCCAGCACGTAATACACAGGTCTGAGCCTTGTTCACTTGAAAAGCACAGAAGTATCATCAGTTATGTCTGCCAAAAATTACATTCTAGTCATCTTATTTTCACCTTTCTTCACAGAATGAATCACAGAATGCTCTGGGGTTGGAAGGGACCTCTGCAGATCATCTAGTCCAACCCCCTGCCAAAGCAGGTCCACCCACAGCAGGTTCCACAGGAACATGTCCACGCAGGGTTTGGAATGTCTCCAGAGACGGAGACTCCACCACCTCTCTGGGCAGCCTCTTCCAGGGCTCTGCCACCCTCACAGGAAAGAAATTCCTCCTCATGTTTAGGTGGAACTTCTTATGTTCCAGTTTGTGCCCATTTCCTCTTGTCCTGTCCCTGGGCACCACTGAAAAAAAGACTGGCCCCATCCTCCTGACACCCACCCTGCAAGTATTTATAGGCGTTGATCAGATCCCCCCTCAGTCTGCTCTTCTCCAGGCTAAACACACCCAAGTCCCTCAGCCTTTCCTCATAAGAGAGATGCTCCAGGCCCCTCATCATCTTTGTAGCCCTCTGCTGTCCCCTCTCCAGCAGTTCCCTGTCCTTCTGGAACTGGGGAGCCCAGAACTGGACCCAGTGCTCCAGATGGGGCCTCCCCAGGGCAGAGCAGAGGGGCAGGATGACCTCCCTCCACCTGCTGGTCACACTCTTCCTGATGCACCCCAGGATGCCATTGGCCTTCTTGGCCAAAAGGGCACATTGCTGGCTCATGGGCATCCTGTTGTCCACCAGGACTCCTAGGTCTTTCTCCTCAGAGCTGCTCTCCAGCAGGTCAGCCCCCAACCTGTCCTGGTGCAGGTGGTTATTCCTCCCCAGGTGCAGCACCCTACACTTGCCCTTGTTGAATTTCATCAGGTTCCTCTCTGCCCAACTCTCCAGCCTGTCCAGGTCTGGCTGGATGGCAGCACAGCCCTCTGGTGTGTCAGTCCCCCCTCCCAGTTTTGTGTCATCAGCGAACTTGCTGAGGGTACGTTTGCACAAACATGCAGATATAACTACAAGAATTTCTCTTTGCACAAAAAGGCACGCAGGAAGCTTGCCTCAGAATTCATATTGCCCTACCAAAGGAGGGAGGAACTTGATACATTTGCCATAGATCAGTAGTTTCCAAATTTTTGGAGAGAACAGTGTGAACTGTTTTTCATGACCACTCTTCATGAGCCACTTGCTATCATCATCAAGTTTTTAATGAAAATAACATGAAATTGGTTTGCCCTGTGAACTAGCTTTGAATTTCTTTGTACAGACCCAAGGACTGCCCTTTGGGAATGATTGCCTTTAATGGTTAGAATAAAGTAGCAAAGGTGTTCAATATGTGTGTTAAAATTTAGGCAATCAAGTAATCAGCCTGATTTTTCAAAAGGCTACGTAGTAACAGCTCATTTTGAAGTCACTTTTGAAAAATGTGGCAATTTTAGGTCAGATCAATGAAAAAAACGCCAGTTTACTCCCATGGAAACAGAATAGGTCTTCATTTAGGTACCAGCATTTAGGCATCTGTGACTGAATGTCACTATCCTATGCTTTAAAAATAACAACAACAAAAAAAAATAGAGAGAAAACTGTAGCAAAATAACTAAAAGCTCTATTAAATTTATTTTCCAGAAAACTTTTTTTTTTTCAACAGGCATTTTAAAGAGCAAGCAGTCATTTCCAGGAATGCCACCTACCGACTTAGTAGAACTCGTCCACAAACATTTTATTTTAAACTACTTAAAAGGGCAGTTTGCCTTGTCTTTACAGATATATATATTTTTCAATTTGCTTGTATCAATCACAGTGACCTCCATATCGAGTCACTCTCTTGACATACCTTTCCCCCAAAGAGAGATCACATTCCAGCACAGATATTCCAGCTCTTTCATGTATTTACTTCCACAAGTGCAACTGCAGCAGCCTAACACCAAGCAAGGATCGCAGTTGCCTCTTAATCATTTAAAAGCTACAAGATTGTAGAAGTGCATATAACCTGTAATCATCATGGCATGCATATGATATGCTCTCAGCTGCACAGCTGCAATAAATTATGAAAGGAGCATTTGGAACAGGCTTGGTAAATTGCCTGCACAAACCCACTTCCATTTAATTTCACCTTCTGCTTTTCTAAATGGATTATCAACTGTTCAATACTGTCCAAATCTATTGAGGGATTTTGGTAAAAGGATGGGGGTTGCAGGATGGTACAGTCTAAGGAAATTACTAACATTCAATTAAACAAAAGTGTCTAAGACAGAGAACATAAAATATGCGTGACACTTTCTAGAAGTCCATTGAATGCCCTCAGAACTTTCAAAATTGTGTCTACACATCCCACTTGTAATACATAATCTAGCCCCATAGTTTCAAGATTTTGCATGGGTATATTATGACATAGAACTGTTCAAAGCAATGCAATCCAGCAAAAAAATCCATTAAATTCCTTCTAGTGACAGAACACCGTGTACTAAGGTATGACTAGAGGAATGAAAAAAATCTTAAAACTGTTTAAAACAAATCAGCTAAAAGACTTTAGGTATCTCAACAAAACTACTTGGTCTCATTAATCCAGAGACCATATACATTTGAAAAGAAGGTTCCCCTGACGATTCCTACAGCTGTCTGTGCTACAGCCAGTGTGAATCAGAGCGAGCATCCCAGGCCACAGTGTTTTTGTGAAAGACAGCAGCCTGGCTGCAGAGACAGTCATCTGTAGCCTAAACCTCTAGTCTAGAGGGGTCTAGAGAACAAGTCATAGGAGGAGAGGCTGAGGGAACTGGGCATGTTTAGTTTGGAGAAGAGGAGGCTGAGGGGAGACCCCATTGCCCTCTACAACTCCCTGAAAGGAGGGTGTAGAGAGGTGGGTGTTGGCCTCTTCTCCCAAGGGAATAATGACAGGACCAGAGGAAATGGTCTGAAGTTGGGGCAGGGGAGGTTTAGATTAGATATTGGGAAGAATGACTTTCCTGAGAGAGTGGTCAGGCACTGGAACAGCCTGCCCAGGGAGGTGGTGGAGTCGCCATCCCTGGAGGTATTTAAGAAACGTGTAGACGTGGCACTTCGGGGCATGCTCTAGTGCCCGGGATTGTTGGGTTGTGTCTGTTTGTGGGTGGCGTGTCATGTGTGGTTGTGGGTGTTTTGTGTGGGTTTTGGTTTTGTTTTGGTTTTGGTGTTTGTTTTTTTTGTTTTTTGGTTTGTTTGTTGTTGTTTTTTTGTTTGTTTGTTTGTTTTTTTGTGGTTGAACTTGATGATCTCAAAGGTCCCTTCCAACCAAGAAGATTCTGTGATTCTGTAAAAGCGCAGCAGTTCCCAAAGGTGCAGCCCTCCACCGATGTCTGCTCGGTAAGCCAGATGACCCTGCTTCCCCTGCAAGTCTTACACTAGACCTAGCAGGGTTTACCTACTTGGCTCCAATCCTTCAGCTGCTCCCTGACCCCAGTGAGACAAAGCTACCAAAAGCTGTGTGTTTTCCTAGGGTCTTCCCAAGGACAAAGCAGGAAGGCAGATCGGGGTGGTGGGGAGAGATGGAAGCATTCATTGCGCTTCAGCTTCTTACCTAGCATGGATCTTCTGTGAGGAAGGAGGACAGGTAGGCCACTGGGAATTACCTTCCTTAGTTAATTCCTCTTCCGAAAGATTCTGTCTTGAGTTTCTTCTAAAGAGTCCCTCTGTTTAACAGAAGTCAGAGGATGGGAGAGAAAGGAAAAAGGCACCGATGCAAAGAATACAGGCATTGACTAGAAATGCAGAAGCGCAACATTCGAGACGGAGTTAACTACACCATTTTAAGCTGGGAGGTGGGTTAGAGTAAAGCTCCTTTAAAGACAGTACGGCTCAGCCTGAGGAATATCTAGTGCAAGTCTGTACCCATCCTTGCTAGGACATGCCACGAAACACTGGCACTCTAAAACATGAGGGATTTTTCAAGTAGCCCAGCAGAAACAGACTTACCATTCCAGTTTGCTGAACTAATGGGCTAGTCAGACCATTATCCTCTTTAGCAGCAGAGCCCATCAAATTAATATTGGAAGCAACATATTCCTCAGATGAAGCACTTAGCTCACAATATTTTGCTATTTGAAATATATATATATGCTTCATTAAGTTTTTAATGAACATATTTGAGCCAACTCTTGAATGCTGAATATTTTTACCCAGCGATTGGCATTAAAATTCAGTCCATGTGGCTGGTTACATGATGTGCTACTCATTTCTGCTCCTTGCTGACTGACAGAAATAGTTCCAGGAGAAGCTTCTCAGCCAGTCAAACAGGTTTAGAAAATGGTAGGACCTTCTTTGGTTCCCTGCCCTTCCGGCCCATCCGCTAGACGTTCGAGATTTATTGCTTGGAGATTTTACTTCAGCTCGGATGCTAACACAAAATAAGCAGGTATTTGTTGGCTGTTACCATAGCGATAGTAGGCAAGGAATTTTCCGACAGCACAGTGCTTGACATAACGCTGCCTCTTTAGCTTGCTAACAAATGTCTGATTAAACATTCATGTTCCCCCACACATTCAATCCATATGGATAACTGACTTCGTAAACACTTGACCCAAATCCTGGTTCATTACGCGGGTGAGGTAAGAGTGAGGTGGTGGAGAAAGAACCTGTCACAGTACACCTTTGTGACAACAAGGCACGATTTTTATTTGGAAACCAAATGAACAGCTGGAATGAGACTGAACTCCTATATCTGCACAGGATACCCCAGTGAAACGTATATTACATTTTTTATCACATACGCACACACAGACACGCAAAAGGGTGTTGAAATCACCACGTATCACAAGGGCAAGCACCTTTTGGAAAGGGTCACCACAATGTCTTTGAATTTAGATGGACTCTCAGTCCCCTCACTGATCTGCTCCACAAAAGAGAGGAAGACCCATCTCTGCTGGAGGCTGCAACACAAAGTGGCAGAACGGGTGTCTGCTTTGAACATCTCAGATAAAAGGATCCTCCTCTTTACCCTCAACACAAACCCTTCTAACGCCCTGCTGCCCCTCCAGGAATTACACAGCTATCTCCTCTCTGATCACTAGGCACCGCTAAAGCCTCCTGCTGGGGAGAGGAATGAAAGCTTTGGCCATGGAAGTGGAATGGCGAATATGGAGTGCTGCCCACTCTCTGCCTCCCAGGCTGGGACGAGGATGCCATACAGGGACCTCTGAGGAACACAGGTTGAAAATGAAAGCTGGGACACAGGGGGAACGTACAGCACTGTGGAAAAGGACCAGGGGCAGCAGCACAGAGTGCACAAAAGTTCTGTAGATGCTAACATTGGCGCCTCATGACTTTATGGGGTTTTTTTGTTGGTGTTGGGGTTGTTTTTTGTTGCTTAGTTTTACTTTTAGAATCTCACGTTATTGAGGTATTACCCTCTGCTCGGAGGAACTGCACAGGCTCCCTAGACAGGCAGCCTAAAGGCTGAACTGAGACCTCGATTAACTCACTGAACATGCTCTCTTGGCATGCAAAAAATGTTCTCTGCACGCTTCCACAGTAACATTAAAATATCGCTGTTACCATCATTTTTCCCCACCCTAAACCAAAAGAAATTTAAGCCACATGCAAGAACAGTAGGATCTGTTTAAGAACAATTTATCCTATGTTCATGCACGGTTTCCAGGAATAACTCACAGAAGTGGGAGAACCATAGAAGATTTCATCTTATTTTCATCTCCTTTTAATCTCATCCTCATCTTGCTTTAAAGTTCCTTCTGTCCTTCCCTGCTAGAGGTCATGCTAGAAACCATCGGCTGGTGACACTGTGATGATATATAGGGCTACTAAATCACAAATGTGGCACCTCTACTCAAACTAGCACTCCGCTGGTGTTGGAGCCCGTGTATTATATTACTGGAATGTCATCACTCTGGTGATGAATTGGTGCGAAACACCAGCTGAAAGGACTTTCCTGCTTGGCGTACAGCTCTCAGCCTCAGCAGCAGGAGGAACAACTTCTACAAAACCAGCTCATATAAATATTCATACGACAATTAGCATCACAAATTAGAGGTTGTTTTTTGTTTGTTGTTCTATAAACAACATTTATTGCAGCAAACTTCTGTGACTGTCAGTGGTCATTCAGAGCCCCAGAGAAGCATTAGAGCAGCATTCATACCAGACTGTCAATATAGAGGATACAGTCACCCATTTTGACTCAGGTCTATGCCAGCCTAGACCCAGCCTTCAGGCAAACCGAGCCATCCTACTGCCTCTAATCTAACGGCAGTTCACAGGCACCGACGCATACGAGTCACATTAACCATGAAAGGGCATTGAAAACATATGGAAAAACTCCTGTGACAGCCCTCCACCTAGGTGACTGTACGGTAGAACTTCAAAATACATGTTGGTTTTTTTTTTTTCCTTTCAAATTGAGTTCTTTTGTTCTTGGTGGAGGTTGGCTTTGAAATGTTTCATCATGCAAATGTCTGGTGCTGTTACAAACCTAAACTTCTCCTCTCCCCTCCAGATTTTCTTTATAAATAAACAAACAGAAGGACTTTGTCTGCTTATATATGAAATCACATAACTCTGCCACTTATTTTGGAAGAGGTTATAATTGAATTCATTTGGAACCAATTTGTTCAAGAACAATGAATACTTTACAATCCCTCATCAATTAAAACACACATAATTTAAAATAAAAATATGAAGCCAAAAACTGAGCACTTCAGAGACACGGCTCAAACCACCGTCAGGTTTAGCCATCAGGAGCTACACAGTGTCACAAAATTAAAAACAACAACAACTTTAGCAGCTTTTAGCCACCTGGGGATAGTATAACACGTAGAGATATTTCAAAAGGTGAACCTGAGCCACTTCAGGAACTCTAAAAGAACACTAATTAACTCAGATAAACTCATGCTTACATTTCAGTTCTTCACATATTTAAAAAAATATGTATTTTTCTGTTATGTGGCTTTCTGTCTCAACGTTACTTTAAAGATACAAAAACATTGCAGGAAGTGGTTGAGTCTGAGCCCACTCCTTCTAGGTATATGTTCTGCCCACAATTATCACTGCCAGTTGCACGTCCCAGTTTTCACAAGTGTCATTTCTGACTGGCCCTTCAGAGGTTTTCATACCGGTGAGATCACAGTGCTGACAGCTGACCGTTTCTTTCCCTGGAACTTTTTTGTCCCTGAAGGTCAGAGACTCCATTTGAAGAATTTGTAATGAAAAGACATTTGAAGAATCAACATTTCTTGGTGCTCCAGACACGCTACTCTCCAGACCTCTTGCTGACAGCTACTATTAAAATCCTGAGCTGCCTCTCTTGTGCCAGGCAATTGAGAGGCAAGGCCAGCTCAACAACCAGTGCAAGGAGAAAGAAACAGTTCTGAAAGCATTAAAAATCCCAGAAAAACTCTCAAGAGATTCTGACTATCAATCAAAAAAAAAAAAAAAGAATAAAAAGTTTTCAGACAGGTCTCAGGCCTGCTAACACAAACATGTGGAAAATGCTAAAAATCTGCTAACCCATCATCTGTCAACAAACATGGATAACAGAGCCAAGAGGTGGAAATAAGGGTGAATTTCATGAGACACAGTAATTTGGCAAGTGAAATATGACTTAAATTGTGATGAATACCTATGTCTGATTCTGCCCTCTTCCTTTCTTGCATTTAATCACCAATCACACTATGAATGCTTACGCTTGTTTTTCTCTTGAACTGTCTTGCAAATAAATGGTCAGAATCACAGCAATGAAATACTTGTCTAGTTTCTTCTGCATAAGATGCACCACCTCTGCAATCCCTGCTCATAGAACTAAGTAAGTATTTCCACCTACACACACATTAAAACTTCACTTCTTACAAACAAACCAGACAACAGGATGCCCATGAGCCAGCAATGTGCCCTTGTGGCCAAGAAGGCCAATGGCATCCTGGGGTGCATCAGGAAGAGTGTGACCAGCAGGTGGAGGGAGGTCATCCTCCCCCTCTGCTCTGCCCTGGGGAGGCCCCATCTGGAGCACTGGGTCCAGTTCTGGGCTCCCCAGTTCCAGAAGGACAGGGAACTGCTGGAGAGGGGACAGCAGAGGGCTACAAAGATGATGAGGGGCCTGGAGCATCTCTCTTAGGAGGAGAGGCTGAGGGACTTGGGTCTGTTTAGCCTGGAGAAGAGAAGACTGAGGGGGGATCTGATCAACACCTAGAAATACTTAAAGGGTGGGTGTCAGGAGGATGGGGCCAGTCTTTTTTCAGTGGTGCCCAGGGACAGGACAAGAGGAAATGGGCACAAACTGGAACATAAGAAGTTCCACCTAAACATGAGGAGGAATTTCTTTCCTGTGAGGGTGGCAGAGCCCTGGAAGAGGCTGCCCAGAGAGGTGGTGGAGTCTCCTTCTCTGGAGACATTCCCAACCCACCTGGACACGTTTCTGTGGAACCTGCTGTGGGTGGACCTGCTTTGGCAGGGGGGTTGGACTAGATGATCTGCAGAGGTCCCTTCCAACCCCATATCATTCTGTGATTCTGTGAACTAGTTTTTTTTTTTCAAGCACTTACATTACAAGAGTTGAGAGCAAGATACAATACAAATCCAAACACTGGCCAGACCAACAGGCACACAAATATCCTAAGAAGACTAGGGTAACAAACACCGCCGGTGACAGTATTTCTGTGCTGCTACAGTGCAGTAAATGGAGAAACTCAACACAGTCCTTCCAGCAGGATTGTAGTGGTAGAGCATTCTGCCCTCAGAGAAATCAACAGGGGAAGAAAAAAAGATATCAAGCAGCATGGGAAGATCATGATTGTACAATTTAACAGTACTTCTAAGCCAATCTAATGGCTACCTGCTGCTAAAGAGGTACCTCCACTACCGTCTTCTTCCCAGCAGCTGCAAATGTACCACTCTGCAGATTCCTCTGAGCAGCCACTTCCATGTTTTCCTAGAGATTAACTTCTCTGAGTCAATCCAACAGAAAAGTGACTGTGCCACAAATTCCCTTGGTTAGCTTTCCAGGAAGTCAGACAAGTGTCAATGCAAGGAAAAATATTGGGAAGCATGTCTGGGGTGAAATCTGGGCTGCCTGTTCACTGGCAGCTGCAGTGGGTCTTCAAGCTATATCCAAAGGAAGCAACGCAACTGAGACTGTCTTGCACTGTGACATGCATTCATTCTTTCCCAACTGGAGTTATCTTTTCCAGTGCTTTTGTTTTCCCTGTTGTTTCACAGGAAATAGCTTATTCTTACCAGTTCAAACCACTTCCAACAGGGACACCAAATAATCCTACATATGACCGGCAACTTCGTACTGTCTTTATACACAGCAAGGAGAAAACAACCCTGAAAGTCAAAAGCTGATTGCTCAGTTCCACTGGATGTATGGCAATACTCCTACAAAATTTTCAGAAAACATCAGGATCTACTTTGTCTCCACATGGCAAGACAGGCCATCACGTTAACTCCCCTCTAGCACACCCAGCTCACCATGAACCCGTACAGTGATATCCCTGTGATCTGAAGAGGAAAAAAACAAACAAAGAAACTCTCAGCCTTGGACATGTCCCCACCTCCTCGGTTTCACATACAGCTTTGACTGCAAATATCTCAGGGACCATCTAACTCTGTTCTCTTTTTGAAAGTCATTCCTCTAGATCTCAAAAAAAATGCATGTCATCCAGATAATCCACTATCACTGGGTCCCCAAGCCAGGAAGCAACTCCAAGGTCTGGCCTTTAACGTCTGTTACAATTACACTTGCCTTGGCCAGCCTTCTGCCTCCTCCTACTCTTCTCTAGATCTGCTGATCTGGATGAGAGCTAGTGTAACCATCTTCTCCCAGATGCTGCTGAAAACCCAGAGGACCAAATGCCAATTTTTCGTTCCTGAACAATTTCACTATTTTCATTTACATGTGGAATGACTTTCTCTACCAGCAGTCAAGAGGCAAGACAAGAATTTCCAACAGCACAGCTTTTATGAAAGGAATTAATCAGCAGAGATTGAGAACTTCAGCAATCAGAGAGGCATCTTCCAGGCAAGGGGAGGACAGAAGGCTTTCGGAACAGAATGCAAACTAATTCAGAAACGTATGTGTGTGTGCACAGGTGTGGAGGTGTGTGTGTGCAAATGCTGAGCAAGATGGGGACAGACGTTAACAGCTTCCCCCAAAGTCACCAAAAAGAACACTTGAAGCCGTATCAACTCATATATCTTAAAATATACTTCTGACATAAAATACAAAGGTTCAGACCTACAAACAAGTACTAGGCTGACAGCATCTCAAATGCTGTAGCTGTTCTGTTTATTTGGATAAATTTTTAATTTATACCTCCTCTATCATTCATTGTAGGAGGCATTTGTGAATGAATTAACCAATAAAACAAGCTCATTCTAGCAATTTATCTCTGAATTTACAAGCAAGATAAAGTGTTTAAGTGCCCTCTGAATTAATTGTATAGGATTACGCAGAGAGATTAAAGCAGAAAACAGAACAAATGAGAGTGGAGGAAATAGTTTTGAGAATTTATGAGCCAAGTAATTCTTTTAATCTTAATCAGACTAGCTTCAACTATTACTACTTTTCTGATAAATGGAAACTTCTGTTGATGTTGTACCATAGAATTGTCCAGGTTGGAAAGGACCTTTCAGATCATCTAGTCCAACCATCAACCTAACTGATAAAAACCATCACTAAACCATGTCTCTAAGCACTAGGTCAACCCGGCTTTTAAATCCCTCCAGGGATGGGGCCTCAACCCCTTCCCTGGGCAGCCCATTCCAAGGCTTAAGAACCCTTTCCCTGTCAACATTTTTCCTACTATCCAATCGGAACCTCCCCTGGCGCAACTTGAGGCCATTTCCTCTTGTCCCATCGCCTGTTCCTTGGGAGAAGAGACCGACCCCCCCTGGCTACAGCCTCCTTTCAGGGAGTTGGAGAGAGCAAGAAGGTCTCCTCTCGGCCTCCTTTTCTCCAGGCTGAGAGTGACTGACAGTAAAAATACCTTATGACACAGCACAAAGCCTATACCGCTGCCTCCAACAGTGTCATCGATAAATATTACCAAAGACAGAAGCTGCAGAAGAAGCAGCAGTTCATACTTTCATCCTTCCCTTCCCAAAGACTGGGCCCCAGCATCACAACTCAATCTTTCTTCCCACTGTGCACCCCAGACATGGGCTCCAGCTTCCTCACTCATGTCTTCTCCCTATTCTCTTAAGACATGGCTTTGCTGCCTCAGCCTGCGATGCCAGCCCCAGGTCTTCAGAACCTTCTCTCTCCTTACTCCTTGCTCTTTCACCTCTACCTCCAGACCTGAGTGTGTAACTGCTAATACTCAGAATGGAAGCCACTGCTTGATAGCAGTTCAGTAACATCACCCTCACAAAGAGGTGTCCAAAACGGCAACAGAGTTATTTTGGCAAATCGGGGCTTAATTATGTTTACTTGGTAATTGGCACCAAAATCTATGAAAAAGCAGCATAAGCACTCCTACAGCTCCAAGCACAATTCACCCCCACTGCCAAAGAGGGCTTCTGGACACATCTAAAACATAAATTCATCATCATCATTACTAATGCATTTAAATTGCCTTTTATACCCTCAAAGTGGCTCAGTAAAAATAAATTAAACATTAGCATATTTCTTACAATTAGATTCTCATCACACTGCTAATCATATTCATTCTAGTGAATAGGGTTATTTGAATATTCTTAGCTGCATCCTAGTATTGAAAGGGAGACAGGACAAAAGAAATTTTGTTAGAACTGGGGAAGCCATACAAAATGTATAATTAAGTATTTCACAACTGCTCACTATAAACAGAAGTAAAAACAAAATGATGAGTATTTACTTGCAAGTGTTGTCAAATAATGACAGTATTTTAATTAAAGAGAAAAACCATCTGTGTGAGGAGACAGTTGAAGGAAACAATAGTGCAACAAATTAGAAGTAAAAGGAATAGAAGTAAATATACGTATTTGCAGTGAATCTTTTACTATAACATTATATAAAGTTCTACAATAATTCAACAGTCTCATTAATGTATAGCTGCAAGAGCTACTCTAATATTCTCAAGTAATTTTCTCTTCCACAAAGACTTTCTTTTGGGTCATTTCATTATATATCACTTCACGAGAATTCAATTTTCTGACTTTGTAAAAATAAGTTCTCGTTATGTGCCTCAGAATGGCTGAGCATGCCACAGAGGAACAATCTGCCCACAAGACGTAACAAACACAGCGGTCCCCATGCAAACAAACAGCACCTGCACACTACAACCACAGACACACCACTCTCCTACCCCTTTCTTCATTGGGAGCGTTGTGTGCCAACAGCAGCGCTGAATTGGTGCCATCACAATCATTCCAGCGCCGGCGGATCGTCACGTCATGCTCGACTGAGCAAAAGCAAAATTAGATGGCAGAGGGAAAGCCCAGTAACAAAAAATATTGGAAGCATAACTTAACTTTGTGTAGAAATCAATAGTTCAAAGTTTGATCCGGTGGGGAAAAATCCATTCTGTGAATCACTGTGGAGGTAAAAATTTTGACAGTGAACTCGGGCCGACATAAATTAACGTAGCACCACTGTCTTCGACGTTTCCAACAGCTTAGGTATAGTCTGATATGTTTTAAAAGGAAAATGCACATTTCTGTCTACTGTGATTCACCAACGGCAAATGGCAGATACCAGAAAAAAAAAACGTACCACAACTTTGAAATGCTGGTTCCAGCTAGGAGCACGGGCTCTTTGGTGTGTAGCACCGTGCACGGCTTCGACAGCGGAGCTGGCTGGTCACTCACAGCTGAAATTCACCCTCCCCAGTACAGTGTGTGCTGACCACTTACACTGCTCTTAAAAATCTCAAATGCCAGAAGAGACTTATTCCCAAGCTACATTAGCAAAAGGGGGTAAAAGAGGTGTTACATCTCCAGTCAAGCCGATTCATTTGCCCAACTTTACTTTGGGACAAAGTCAAGTTTTCAATCGATCTTCCACCAAAAGTTACATCTTCTTCCCATGGGGCACTCTGTTCCAAGACAAACAATGCCACTTAGGCTACTGTAACAAGGGGAAGGACTTTCAAACAGGGTCCTGCAGACTTATATATTGGCCCTACTTCTATTCTATGTGTTTCAGTTATATACTGGCCCTACTTCTATATGTTTCACAAACAGCTTAGATGCTGGAATATATTCTTAAAACCTACAGATGGCTCAACCTGGGACAGACTGTAAACACTCTGGAGTACAAGAACAGAATTCAAAACCATAGATCAGAGAAGTGGTCTGAAATCAAAGAGATTAAATTAAATTTAAAACAAAACAACCAAAACCCCAAGCCTCTCAAGAGAATAATCCATTTGGGGAGGAAAAAACCAATGCCCAAATACACCAAGGGCTAGATCGTGAATCTCAAAATATGATACAGTAATTATACCACTCACAAAATGAATGCAGAGGAACACCATGATGTAGACAAAGACAATGCTCAAACTGTGATGCACCAACAGAGAGGCTGGGTACCTATTCACTTGCTCTACTAGGGCCTCGAGAAGCCATCTCAGAGCAGCACACTGCCACAAAACTATAAAACACTGGATAAAATCCAAAGGGACCATCTGGAATAACAAGATGATTAGAAAGCACGATTCATGACAAAAAATGAGGATTTTAAAAGATGACTAAAGATGACTATAGCCCTCTTAAAATACTTAGAGAGTTACAAGACTGCTTGTAATCGGTAGTTCTCTGTGATGACTATGCTAAGGACAGAGAAGACGTCTCACAGTGTGCCTAAATACGAGCAAGGAAAACCTTGCTAAACCCATGTGGCGAATCTCTCAATCCAGAGAGGTGGTGGGACTTCCTTTGCTATTTTTTTTTTTTTTAAAAGAGATTACATAAACACTTATCACAAAAAAATCTAGGACAGAGCTTCTCAACCACCACAGACTCCTGGGGTCTACACACATTTTTAAGGGATCTCTAAGTGGTGAAGAAGACAGTCAAGCCTGTGAGCAATAGATTCACTACAATGGAACACATTTCTGTAACAAGAAAATGGCCGGTAGTTGGAAACAGAAGAACACCGGGAAACCCATGGGGTAGCTCATTTCTTGGGGTTGTTTTTCTCCTTTTTATTAACCAAAAAGAGCACATCTAAATTCAGAGAAAGAAATTCAGAGACTTTTTGGGCCGGTGAACGCTCCCGGTTCTGATGACACCCAGGAGAACTTTTCTTTTTACAGCTATTATACAACTGTGTGTCAGGAACAAAGATTCATGGGCTGTTAAGCAAGTAGGGACCTTTGTATGGCTTGGTTTGTTTGTTTGGTTTTTTTTTTTCAGTGGAAGAGCGGATTAAAGTCCATGTTTCTTCGCTGAGTAACATAAGGTTTAAATGTTTAGAACATGCTTCTTCTCAAGTCGTTTCTACTCTCTACTTTTATCCCACCCCTTCAGTATTTTATGAAACATCAGGTCTCTGGAAGGAAAATCTTATTTGTCTTCTGTGCCAGCGTAGACATAGGAACTTTAATGTGCTACTTTCTACAGGGAAATGGCCGAGAAAGAGACAGATGGCCCATTCTGACAGAACTGCAAACAAAAGCTCAGCTCTTCTACCTGAGGAATTTTCAGCATCGGAAAGTTAAAATATTTAAGACACAAGACTTCTAAAAAATGAATGCAAACTAGGAATTTTTTATAACATTAAACTTCAGTTAATGTGAATGTGGCATTTATGAACGTATAATCCAAGTATAAAATGGAACAATGAGGGTCAAGTTGAGGAAAGATCTTGTCTGACTGAAAAATGGGTAAACAGATACGGATAAATCAAGTGGGAGGGATGACTGCAAGGTCATTAGACCTCTCAGCTTGTAGTATTGTTTTTAATCTATTCTCACAAAAGATTTCTTTTTAACACTTTAATGCTTTTTATGTCTTACAGCAAGAAAAGAATTCTTCCAGTGTGTTAGCTGAGTTTCTTACCCCTCTGCCTCTCCTCTGTATTGTACCTTCTCATTCTCTCTCTTCAACGTCCAAGCAAACTACCAAAATTTATTGCTTCAAGTGTTTCCTCTAAACCTGTGGTTTTTTGGAAGCCCTGGAGACTCAGAGGGGACAGAATGAGAAAAAATGCCTCAATTACATCATATAAGCAGGAAATCACAGTCATTCTTATGATAAATGAGAGAGAAACAGTCAACTCTGTCAGCATCAAAGAACACCTAACTGGCCATGCATAGCTTACAGGCTCCCTCTTTCTCACTCCTCACTGCTTAGAAGCATAACCAGCTTTTTTACTTCTGATTGATCTGGTGTCACTAATTCAAGCAGCTATTTGCACTTCTGCAAAGGTAGTATAAATGCAGTATGAAATCAGAAGAGTAAATGTTTAACTTGATACTTACTTTGTGCCTGTGTAAGCGGCCAATTTAAAAGGAATAAAACAATGGAAAATGCAGTCCTTTCTCTTACAGCATCCAAACTTCTCTTGTTATCACAGAATAAGATAATAAGACGACTGGTGCGACATTAGTTTTCCTCCAGTCCTCAGGCACCTCTCCTGTTCTCCATGACTTTTCAAAGATGATGGAAAGTGGCTTTGCAATAACATCTGCCAGCTCCCTCTGCACTCACGGGTGCATCCCATCAGGGCCCATGGGTTTGTGGGTGTCACGTTTTCTTAAATGATCTCTAACCTGATCCTCCTCGATCAAGGGAGAAGCTTCCTTACTCCTTGCTCTCTCTCCTGCCTCAAGGGTCTGGGGTTTCTGAGGGCCAGCCTTAGCAGTAAAGGCTGAAGCAAAGAAGGCATTCAGTAGCTCTGCCTTCTCTGCATCCTCTGCCATGAGGGCACCCACCTCATTCAGCAGCAGGCCTAAATTTTCTCTAGTCTTCCTTTTACTGCTGATGTACTTGAAGAAGCCTTTCTTATTGTCCTTGACGCTCCTTGCCAGGTTTAATTTCAAGTGGGCCTTAGCCTTCCTCGTTGCATCCCTGCATACTCTGACAGCGCTCCTATACTTCTCCCAAGTGGCCGGTCCTTTTTTCCCACATTCTATAAACTTCCTTCTTCCACCTGAGTTTTCCCAGAAGCTCCCTGCTCATCCATGAGGTTTCCTGCTTCCTTTGCTTGACTCCTTGCTCTTAGGGATGCACCGATCTTGAGCTTGGAGGAAGTGGTGCTTAAATATTAGCCAGCTCTCTTGCACCCCCCTTCCTTCTAGAGCCTTAGCCCATGGGATTCCTCAAAGTACCTCTTTGAAGAGGCCGAAGTCAGCTCTCTTGAAGTTCAGGGTTGTAATTCCACTTTTCGGCCTACTTCTTCCACACAGGATCCTGAACTCCACCTGAACTCATGATCACTGCAGCAAAGGCTACCCCTGACCTTTACATCCCCAACCAGATGTGAAGTTAGTACAAGGTCCAGCAGAGCACCTCTCCTCGTTGGTACATCCACCACCTGTGTCAAGAAGCATCAATGCTCTGCAGAAATTGCCGGGACTGTGCGTGCTGGGCTGTGTTGTCTTTCCAGAAAACGTCAGGGTAGTTTAAGTCCCTCATGAGAACCAGGGCCTGTGACTGTGAGGCGTTTTCCAGCTGTCTGTAGAAGGTATAACTTCCTCTTCCTGATCCGGTGGTCTGTGGTAAACACCCACAAAAGTGTCACCCGTATTATACTGCCCCTTAATTCTTACCCATAAGCTCTCAACATGTTCTTTGTCCACTCCTAGGCAGAGCTCACCACATTCCAGTTGCTCTCTCACATAGAGAGCAACTCCACCACCATGCCCCACAGGCCTGTCTTTCCTAAAAAGTTTGTAGCCATCCATGACACCATTCCAGTCATGTGAGCTATCCCACCATGTCTCTGTAATTGTAGTGAGATCACCGCCCTGTGACCGCCCACAGATCTCTAGTTCTTCTTCTTTATTCCCCATGCTGCCTGCGTTGGTGCACAGGCATTGCAGAGAGGCACTCGAGCATGAGGGTTTCCCCGGAGGGGAGCAAGAGGATCCACCACAGCCATCCACATCCTTGAGGTGGTTGGCCTTCTGGATCTCACCTTGGGAGTCAGCTAAGGAGCATTTGTCACTGCTGTGGCTGGCCTGTTTTATTTCCCAGTTGGCTTGAGCATTGCCACCTTGGATGCCACCCCCCAAGTCCTTCAGTTTAAGTTTTTTATCCAAAGTTTTTTATCCTTCGGGTTTTTATCCAAAAGCCAAAAAGGAAAATCCACCAGTGGTTTTAAAATAACATAAGGTTTGGCAGCCTGTAATTAGCAGTGACTTGCACCTCTCCCAACAGCATAGGTTCTTTCCTGGAAGAACATGCTTCGCAATTCCTTGTGTTTCCCAGCAGTGAAGACAGACCTAGTAGCATTTGCACTATAACATCTGCTTACTGGGCATTCCCAAAGCCAACAGACTCCTTCGGAGATGAGCCTCATGGGGCCACTTGCTTATACTCACTCAGGAACCTGCAGCAGGTCAGAGCTGCCACCAGCTCCAGTTGCCTTCCCACTCTTCTCCCAGAATCATAGAATGGTTAGAGTTGGAAGGGACCTTAAAGATCATCGAGTTCCAACCCCCTGCTCTGGGCAGGGACACCTCCCACCAGACCAGGTTGCTCAAAGCCCCATCCAGCCTGGCCTCGAACACCTCCAGGGATGGGGCAGCCACAACTTCCCTGGGCAACCTGGGCCAGGGTCTCACCACCCTCACAGGAAAGAATTTCCTCCTAATATCTAACCTAAATCTCCCCTCTTCCAATTTAAAACCATTACCCCTTGTCCTGTCACTACATTTCCCGACAAAGAGTCCCTGTCCGGCTCTCCTGTAGGCTCCCTTCAGATATTGGAAGGCTGCTATGAGGTCTCCCCGGAGCCTTCTTTTCTCCAGGCTGAACAACCCCAACTCTCTCAGCCTGTCTTCATAGGGGAGGTGCTCCAGCCCTCTGATCATCTTCATGCCCCTCCACTGGACCCACTCCAACAGGTCCGTGTCCTTCGCGTGCTGAGGACTCCAAAGCTGGACACAGTATTCCAGGTGGGGTCTCACGAGCGCAGAGCAGAGGGGCAGAATCACCTCCCTTGCCCTGCTGGCCACACTTCTCTTGATGCAGCCCAGGATGGGGTTGGCTTTCTGGGCTGCCAGCGCACATTGCTGGCTCATGTTGAGCGAAGTTGCTACCTTCTATCCACTGTCAGCAGAAGGGAGTCAGGACAAGTGTTCTAGCTCCTAGCTGGGTGACTTTGTGCTCTACTTGCAACCCCAGCTTGCTCAGTGAACTGAGCTATGAGGCCATGCTTCAGTCCCTGAGACGAGACTACTGTTGCCCCTATGAAGGCTGGGAGAACAGCCTGAAGATTCACCAGAAGGCACCTATTTGCAATGTGAGGTACTACAGATCCCCTCCAGACGTGAGTGCGTTCAACTAAGAAAGGACTGGGGAGCAGGCCTTGAAGTGCCGCAACCTACGTATAGATTCCTCAGCATATACATCCCTGACGGCCCCAAACTGGTTGATCTTTAGGCCCCCCGGATCTACAAACACAAATCTCGACACAGCACCCAGAGACCAGTGCTCAGCGCTGGCATCTCTCACGTGGCTTCTTGGCTTTGCCTTTGTCTTTATTCTGCCTGGAAGCTGACAACTACTTCTATGACTTTTATTTATTACGTTTTGGATACCTTAGCTGCAGATGGCGACTTCAATAGTTTTGGGGGGTTTTTGGTTGGTTTTGTGTGTGATACAGCTCCACCTACAGTGAAATGCAGCCTAAACTCAACTCTAAGAAAATCACAGGTTCGGATGGTACATTTAAGCAGAAGGCTGCTCTCAGAAAACAGAGCATATTTATCAATTGTCAGAATGCTGCTACATAAAACAGGAGTAGCCATCTGTATCTCTTTAAGTTCTGACTATTTATTAAATATATTAAAGTACACAGATAAAGCTTCTGTTTTAGGAGAGGGATTTGCATTTTGCTAATAAAACCAGCATTTCAGACCTGCAGTAAAAGAAAACCAACAAACCACAACACCAGCAATATCACTATTGGAAAGAGATGTCTTTTGTTGGTAGCTTAGCTGAGGTAAAAATTTACTTTCAAAAGAGTAAACCATAGGGGTGATAGACTGGCAATGAAGGAAAAAACCACACAGAATAAAAATGATGGGTGGTGTATTCGAGCAGAATTACAAACAAAAGATTATCCTTCTTCCAAATGTCATCGTTTTCCTTCTCATTTTGATGAGATAATTATAAGCATATGAAATATATAGACCTCGATAAATGGAGAATGGGGACAAACAAATAAAATACGAAATCAGAGATTCTGCTAAAAAATCCTAGTATCTTAAATGACTTTCTTATTAGATATTAATGTTGAGGATCTGGAGAATAGCATTCAACAAGAATACTAGGTAATACTGAAGACAACGATAGCGAGTGACACTACTGTAATAAAGATCAGTTGTAAAAACACACAATCTGATTCCCTGCTGCCTAGAAGGACTATAAAAGGCTAAATCCAGTACAAAATGGTTATATGATAATCCTGTAGCAAAATAATCAATGTAAATAACTACTTGTCGGGCACAGCAGTAAAAACACAGACCTATAACATGACCTGGTACGTTAACAAACCGGACCAAAGATAACCAAAGCTAACTTGGTTTGTCATTTGTGGCTCTGGCATAGAGGGAAGAACTAAAAGTCAGGAATTTTCTTTCCACTCATGTCCACCTTTGTCAAAGGGCTAGAGAATTTGATTATTCCCCTAGAAAGCAGCTCTCGAAGATCGACTGCTGCATAGCACAACCTTTATGCTTACATCTTATGCTGGACAATAATCTCCCACG
Organism: Numenius arquata; assembly: GCF_964106895.1. Classification (NCBI taxonomy): domain Eukaryota; kingdom Metazoa; phylum Chordata; class Aves; order Charadriiformes; family Scolopacidae; genus Numenius; species Numenius arquata. Next base: position 20,345,043 of record NC_133585.1, on the reverse strand, counting down.
TTCATTCCCCCTACCTAGTGCAGTTCAGCACTGATCTCTCTTTCCCCCCGAACACGTCTGGAACCACTTTGAAGAAAAAGGAGGATCCCTCATCTGGCCTCCCTGCATTCTGATTTCCAATTCAAACAACGTTAGCAGGTAAGGGACCCTACTCTCGTTTTGCTTGGCTCACATCTTGCTGATGGGGGAGGCGAGACGGGAGACAAAGAGAATGAGAGTCCCCAAAACTCTGTAGTTTGAAAACTGCAGCCCAAGAACCATTTTCTCACAAACTTATGATGATGTTTCAGAAAAGTTCCTGTGCCCTTTGTATACGGCTTTGTTTTTTACCACATGCTTACCATACTCCATGAAGCAACATAAACTTCCTGCAATTCTCCTGAAGGCTTTATAATTGTTTTGGAAACTGCAATTTGATATTTATAATTACTCAGACCAGACATAGCAAGAATAATGGAAGACCCCATTTCTTTTAAGTTAATAGAGCTGGTGATATAATCATGTCATTAAGCAAGTCTGGCTTCAGCATTACCGTTCTCAGATAGAAAGGGAATTATACCGTCTCTAAGTCATGACCTGTAAAAATGCTACACAATTCCATGCTTATTTAAACTCTACTGAATGTATTTATAGTATACCCAGTAGTAGTACAGTAGAAACCTGCATGATCTCTGAGTATCCTTTGATTTAAAAAGTTATTTTAAATGAAATTCTTAAGAAATATAGAAAAAAAATCCTTTCGGATTTTTAATACTTCACATTAAACAACAGATGATTCTCTGATTTTGAGAATTGCTGGAGAGTCAGCAGATGAAACCACAAAGGCTCCATTGGTGAAGACCTTTGCCGAGGACTTCTAGACAAGTTAGATGTCCTGATCCACCACAGACTTCTGGGTGACCCTGGTACTAACGGTATCCCAGTGTCTCTGTTCCAGCTCTAACACAAAACCAACACTCCCTTACTTCAGAGGAAAACGGTGAGGATGAGTTTACCAGAGATTCTAAAATTCACATATACTACATTAATTGATGATATTAGTCTACATAAGATGAATATGGGTGGTTTGCATGGGTGAGCTGATTTTAGGTCAGAAGATCTAAAGGTTACAGGCATTCCCAAGGGTGCAGGACTACAATAAAACTTTTCCTAGGAGAGTAAATCAGGATGAAGTGGCGTAGGAAATGACAAATCAACCAGCTTCCAGACACCTGCTGTCAAAAAACCCAGAGAATAAAACCTTGTCTCGACTTGCATGTCAACACAGATGAATTAAATGCATGCCCTCAAATGGTGTCCCCTTACCTACCGCAGACATATCATCTCTCTGAAGAATTTTTGTAGGTTAGAGATGATACTGCTGTATTTTGTTCCCACCAATGCAAACACTGGTGAGCAAAATGACCTGATGCACTATACGTTTGCAGCACTTTACAAGTATAATTTCGCTTTTCTTGGCTCGCAAAACTGCGTGCATATTTATTTGGGGGGGGGGAAGGATAACATAAACATAGTTCTCTGGACTACAGAAAAAGCAACCTGTAGGAAAAGGAACTGGAGGCAAAAAAGCTTCTGAAGTTCTTGTAGCTTCAGTCTGGACCAGATAAATTCCTTTGCCTTGCAAATTCAAACTACTTTGAAAAAGGTTAATTGTGATTCTTTCCATACTCTCTGGGGTTTCGCTGCTGACGTCAATTGCAAGCTACCAAATACTCCTCCACAAGCAGTTACAAATTGCAATGATGTCTGCTCAGGCTTAGATCAGATGTTATCTATATTTTAATCTTTTTAACTGTACTCTCCAATAATATCAGTTTTGGTTTTAGTTAGAATGCCGTGTTCCTTAGATCTAGACTACATTACAGTTTCATAGTTGGCCTCCCCTTCCTCAGTTAGCTGAAAACTATTAAAAAGATAAAAATAATATAACAGAAGAAAGAGAGTAAGACTCGTTCTCAGTTTCTTTTCCTTTTTTTTTTTCTTAAGTTAATACTTTTAAATCCCTAATAACGTGCTGTTTAGATACTTTTCAAGCATTCTCCCATATTCACACAATAATTTTGTTTTGTTTCTGAAGATTTTTGTTTCTGCCATTCTTTCACTTCCAGATATCTTTACGTTACTCTACTCTTAATACCACGAGCTACCGAGGAATTACCTTGAGTCCCGTCACAGGGGACTGCTACACAAGAATAAACTATGAATCTCTGGACAGCCTAGCATTAAAAAAAACCCATTTTCATCTGGCTTATGCCAATCTCTCACTTAAAGGACACCCCAGACCCAGACCTATAGCTAAAGATTGCCTTTAACCTTCCAGCAATATGAAGATACATACACACCCATTATGAGATTAATGCATATTTTTTCCTCTGTACTTATTACATGAATTTAAAATTATTTAACACATTATTTAACACATTATTATTATTATTACTTTGCAATTCATTTAATTTTCTTCTTTCTCCGTGCTTTTTTAAATCCCCTGACTGTACTTATTGAAAACATCTCTTTTTAAGCCATCCCTTTGAGAAATATTAATGCTCTCACATGTGTCTTATTCAGGACTTTCATTGACCTTGTGACTAAGAAAATCACTTTCTTTCTGTATCAAACAAAACTAGACTTTTAAAATAAGAGATTACCCTTTGACAACATCAGAATAACTTGAATTCCATAAAGGAATGAATAAGGAAGCCTATACAATTTATTTTAATAGGAAGCTTGATGGAGCCTGAAATAGTCATTTGTATTAAATAGAAAATATAAAACTAGCTATACACTAGAATGAACATCTCAGGAAGAAAAGCAGCAGTCTGCCTCTCAACTTACTCTCATTCTCCCGTCTGCCATTCTAAGCTCCTGGCAGGTGTTTTCTTTATTAAATCTTCAGGCCTTTACACAACACTTAGTCCTGCATTAGCAGCCCTGTGACAAAATCTCCCCCACGCAGTCATTCTGAGTTATCCTCTAAGTCCATGGGAAGCTCTCCTTTGAATAACTCAAGGCTGAAGTCAGAAAAAAACTGGCCAAAGGAAGTTAAATTACATAGCTTTCTGATCCAGCCTTTGAACTCAGGCTCAATAACACCATAAGCCCAGCTTTAGGGCTCCTTGTACTTCATCAAAAGTGCCGTGGCTGGGTAGAAGTACTGATCTGGAATAAGCTCACCCTGCTGACTGGGTACGAGCTCACCCTGCCAGCTCAGATCTGTTCAAAAACTGATGAATGGTTAAGGTAGCACCAACAGGCTTTATGAAGGATTAAGCATCACCTGCCCACCTGCAGCCAGCATAACGGAATGAAGCCAGCACAAACTTCAGCCCGAGTACTCTGGCTAACCCGAGAGAACGGCTACCGTATGCACAGCCCTGCTTCGGATCAGATTCATTTTGCTGGAGGCCCTGCCAGCGTTGAGATCTAAATGAACGATTACCGAAATCAGAGAGAGAAATTCCTCAAGGGAAATTCACCCAGGATAAGAAAAATGGTTCTTCTGGACCTCAGCACCTCAGGATGTATGTGGAAGCAACCTTAATTTGCACTTCAGTTCTTCAGCATCTCACATACAAAGGATAATGACAGTGACAGAAAACTGAAGGAAGATGTACTACACGGCAGCCTGCAAGGCAGAAGCATCGCGAGCCCAGGAATAATTTCTCCCAACAGAATAGTTCACTTGGGACACAGTGACCCCTTAGAAGAAAGATTTTTGTCACCGCAGCTGCTGCCCACACAGACTTACTGCTTCTGGGGGCCTCGAGAGGATTCAACTCAACAGAAGCTGGAGTAAGATCAAGGCTCAGTTCGGGGTAAGTTAAATCTCAACAGACAGAAGTAGTTCATGTGATTTGTGAAAGTTCCTAGCATTCAATTTTCAGGTAATATATCATATCTTCCTACACTCCACTGTTTAAGTAAAATATATTACTGAACTTAAAAAAAAAAAAGTCTAGCTTCTAGACGTAGTATTGGAATCCTCAGACCACTGTAGTATTTTCTTTTCAGTTTTAAATTCTTTGTTTCCTAGAAATAAAACAGATGTTGACAGGCCCAAAATGGGACGCAGGCATCAGTCGCACCTAGTCGCATCTAGAGCGAATAGGCACAGGGTCTCTCCTTGGGAGTAAATGCAGGCACTGTCTCTGCACTAAGCCCACAAAGCACAGGTACAGCCCAAACATGCATGAATTCTAAGAGATTAACTATGTATTCTTTATGTTCCCTACTTTCTGCCTGTTATTTTACTGATTTCTGTACGATGATTTACAGATTGTATAACTTGCACACCTAAAGCAAATCAGATTCAGGTAAGTACATGAATTTACAAACTTAGTAATGTATTCCTCATATAAACCAGTCATTTCACTGTTACATGTGCCTGCATGACTACTGCAGAGGAGTAAAATAACATCTGTTGACAGCAGTACTGAGGCAAAAGGTGGTTTCCTGAACTTTCTCAGCATTCTGTGGCATGAATGTCCATCAGTTTATACCTATGGTGTGTTATTACCGCCTAAGAAATTCAACACATATTTAACTGGTATTGTTTATTTCATAAACGCTTCATACTAGCAACTTGAAAAAATAATATTGTCTAACTGCATTTGATTTAAAATGAGGTTTTTAAATCCTTTCCTTGCTCTTAAATACCTCCTGAACTACTATAGCAAAATTTTCCTTTCAAATTTATTCTGTGGATCATTAAACTGCAGTGCAATCATTTTCCCACGTTGCTACCTCCTCCTTCACGCAGAGAATTTCCATTACCGTGATTGTACGTTAGGAGTACGTTTACACCACACGTGTGATGGGGTCTAAGCCTTCTTGTGCAGTTTTGTGATCAAGAGGTGCAAAAGCAGGCAGTCTCACTGCCTTGCTCACACCAAGGGCTTCCTCTGCCTCCCTTGCACCAACACTGGGCAAACACCCGGACCACGCTGAACTAGTTCAGGGACCTAAACTCATATAAAACTATGCCCCCCCAAAACCCAACAAATAGTTTCAGCGTGGCAATCAGCAGCAACTGAGTGCTGAGCCAGGCTGGCAATGCTGTACTAGCAAGTGGAAGGGAGGGGCAGACACATCTATCTGGGTTTAAGCCTACCTAAATTATATAGTGAAACCACACCTAAAGGGTCCATACTGGCTGCCAATATTTCCTGTTTAAAACAGCGTTATAAATTAGAGTCCTCCTCATCAAAAGAGGATGACGCATAGCAAAGCACTGTAGACATTTACAAAGATCTTCTAGTTAACTGAAAAAGAGCTGTTGGTCTTCTGTTACAACTGTGTTTTTCAGATTCAGTGCTCTGGAAACCAGCAGTCTGCTTACCTCAAAAGCAGAGCAATGTTTGTGAAGAGAGATCGCATCTCTTTTCGGACCCACCGAGACAGAAGACGTGCCAGCATTCGGTCACCCCAGCGACTTGTCAGGTCTGGAATAGTAAGAACAATCTTCAAGTTAAACACTTGTTGAGAAAATTACTCTAAATTAATTACATCTCTCAAGTGAAGAATTCTGAGAGAAGCACGTTGGTGGCAGCAGTGAAGCAGGACTATGTCAGGGTCAGAGAATATGCAGCTATGGGGAGAACAGCCTGGTAGCCAGGGGAATGTAATTGAAGTCAGGAAGGAAAAAAGGAATTTTAAGTCTATGCTGCATCGTGTTTTACTGTACGTAACTAACAGCAATTCCTTATTAGTATTTCAAGCCTTCTTTAGCAATCAGTAAAGTGTTAATTTTCATTCTCTTCCACACAGACACAAGGAGGCTAATTTCCAGTGACAGGTTAACATTAAATAATTTAAAACTTTGTCAAGAGCTCACGAGGTTTTTGACTGCCTGTGTAGTCAGATTGACAACTTGAGAAGCAGGAACAAAGCACTGGCAACGTTGAGAAAACCTGCGGTTGCAGCAAGGAATCGGAGAAAGCGCAGAAGCAGCCTATAATGATCTAAAACCAAAGGTACATGAATCAGCCTCAGATCAGCCCATCAAATAAATTTATACGGCACAGAAGTCTGAGACAAGGCTGACATTGCCAGGCCACGAGGCTTTAGGATGCAGGCTGGAATCTAGGAGTCTGACACGAGGGTTACATGCACTGTAAATGGGCCTTTTATATTTTACAGGAAAAAATAAAGGCTCAGGGCTGAATAGTGTCGAATACCTGCTCCTCCCAACAATTTTAGTAGAGGCTCTCTCTCAAGATCTGCCATCAAGTACATAAACTACTGCTACATCACCACTGGAAATCCGGGCATATTTTGTACCTGCTTTGAAAGGGATTTTTTCCCTACGCTGCGTGAAGATGGGCTCAGTAGCGTAACCATGTCAAATATCAACCCTTCCTTCTATCGAATTCAAAACTTCAGCCATACTTTACTGAAATACTAAGGATTTAGTCTCTACTACCTCTTCAAAGCTTTGCATGTATTGAGGGCTGCTGCCTTCTGCCAAGTGCTTCATGTTTTGTATTGGAACCCATTTCATCCCTTCATAATAATTTATGTTTTATATATATGGGATATCCACTGACTGTCTGGAAAGCACATTCATTTGTAGTGTCCCAGGAAGCACATTTTAAAAGATAGTTTCAAATATTCAAAATCAACACCTTATTGGAAAAATAGTGAAAGCCTAATCATGTCACGTACACCTATATTCCGTTTAATTAAAAAACCTTGGGATTTTATTGGAAGATTTCAGTGCCTCCTTAATTAAGAAGGACAATGAGAATGATTGCATTCTTCTGTATGATTAGAAATATCATGCTAAGTTTTTCATATCTTTTCATCCTAAACCATGCTTTTCTAAGATGCTATACGTACAAGTATTTCAAGTTTGGTTGTTTGAGGTTTTTTGTTTTGTTGGGTTTTTTTGCTTTATTTTGGTTTTTTGTTTTGTTTTGGTTTTTTTTCACACATAAGCACACACCTCATTTTTTCTACCTAAATACCAAATCATTCTTGATTTGGTATTTCCTGAAGCAGAAGTCTTCTGTCTTTTCACATAGTCTCTGGACATCATTTTCCCTCCTCCCCCATCTTCTAATACTGTTTCAATTGCTGGCAAGATGCTTTTGCAGCTTATGAAATCCTATGTGCAGAACCCAGATTTTTAAGGGTCTGCAAAATAACAAAAAAAGACAGTAAAACTGGCCACTCGGTGTGAAGTTAAGCACAGGCTTGTACTCATTACAGCTAATCTTAATCAAAGGAATAACTTTCCACATGAACAGAAAATTAAAGATGAGCCATCGACATTGATAAACCAACATTTAGTTTAAAACCTAACTTAGAAGAATTTTAATGAGGGAAAAGAGAACAGTCGAACTGCTTTCCAAGCCAGCCAGCCTCAAAGTACCAAAACACCACATGGCTATGGGGCTTTTTATTATTAGTTATCTTGGCCATACAACTTTACCCTATTCCTTAATGCTCTATGCAAAATACCAGCAAGCAGGTAAACACTGGCAATACACAAAAGGCCTCTGTAACTTCACCCAAGAGGACAAATTTTGAAGCAAGTATCGACGTATCTCTGCATTTGTGTATATTAAAATACGCGTTTGTATCCTAGATCTGATTCAATGGTAGCTGTGGCTCAGCAGACCACTGCAACGCCTGACATCACTTCAACCATAAACGATTTAAAGAAGTGATCCTGAAACAAAGAAAGGACTCAAGTGAGGCTAAGGGAAAAGAACAGCTCTTGGGACAGGAATAACTCACTGTGGAAATACAGGGACAAGAACAACTGGGCAGATAGCAATTCTGTAGAAAATCATCATAAACTGAATATAAATCAGCCTGCTGCAACAGTGAGAGGATCTTGGTAAGAGGCTCATACTTTCCTCTCTGATTTTGCAGGAAGACACTCAAACAATGTGTTGCTGTATCTCAGCTGGGAGATGTAATTACCAGCAAAGGGACTGTACCTTCTTCAACTGCCTGTGGCAGCTCCTGAATATTTAACAACTGCTGTGCTGTTTCAATGGGAGCACAAGGAAAAAAAAAAAAAAAAAAAAGAAAAAAAGTAGCAATGTTAAGCTCAACCTATTCGCTTTTGGCCCGTTTGAGTTTCAAGTCATTCTAAGGTGAGAGATGACAAAGTCATCTTCTAAAAGCTTCTTGACTGCTCAAGTACTTTTCAAGCCAGCTCCACTGCAGAGTCAAACATGCGACCTGGAATCAGCGCTTCGAATTCATTCACCGGTTTAACTTTGCATTTAAGTGGTGTAAGAGCGTTCATACAGGCTGTAACCGCTCAGAAACGGGTGAAAATTTGGTTTCTGCTTGTGAAAATTTCACACATAGTCTGTTCGCCTTTTGAGCCTATATATAAGATGAGGCATAGGAATTCAATGCACTCAGACTGCTGGGCCAGTTCACGCACACTCAAGTGTCTCTAAGTACGAACTACAACTGGTTTGAAGTTGCACTAAACATTGGTCTAGATGTATTGCCTTTTGTACTCCCTTTTACAAACTATCTTCCTTTTTTGATACATATATACATGCTATCACTGGTCCTAAAAAGGATAAAAAAAAAAACAGGAATAGTATTTTGAGATATATTGTAAACTCTGGGAGGAGGTTTCTGAACTGAATATTACATTCTTGTCCCTAAAGCAGTTTCATCCCAACATAATTATGCTACCGCACTCTACACTATGAAGAGCTAACATTTTTTTTAGCATGGTGGTTTTCTCTGCATTAGCTGTAAGAGACTTCTCTAGAGATTCCTCATGAAGATTAGCAGTTACTAGATGACTATCCACAAGTTCATAGATACTAAATTATGGCATCAATACATTTATAATTAAGACCACGACAGATGCCTTATTCCCATTTTGATTCTCTGCGATGTGTATAAGCCAGCACTGTTTCAGCACCTGTGACCCACACACACCACACAGCAATCGGGAGCTCCGTAAGTCTTGTACTCGCTGCACTCAGCTAAACATCCAGGCTTTGGCTCTGCAAATTGCTTAGGCTCCGATTTGGGATGCCAATTGGCCTCAAATGACTCCTTATCTGCCTAGGTATGGTTAATTAGCACTAATAACTTCACTGAAGTGATTAAACAGAGAAATTAAAAATGAGTATTTACATTTACTCTTAGAACTTCCACAGTTGTTCTTTTAAAAATTATATTTACATTATATAACATCGCATAAATAAAGAGGGAACTGGATATATCTCATTGGGGATGTATCACATACAGCTTTACATAATTCTCACTCGCCTTTTCTGGGAATTCAAAGAACACCTTTTCCTGAAGGCATCAAGACTGAAATAAAACTGTCTGCACAGGCAGAAGACATAAAATATACATGATTACATATATATACAGAAGTAAAGCAACACCAAAATAGGTCTGCCAGAATACTTCTGCTTGAACAAAAGCTCTATACCACGTCCACCTTGAACTGCTACAAACTGCCATTTGCAGCATCAAGTATCAGACATGCATTAAAACCTGCTCAGAACAACTAAAATGAAAAGGGTTCTCAAGGGAAAGAGGGGTTGTGATATGCCTGAATGGCACATAATTTCCATAATCACAAAATACTCACTTTGAAGTATATGGTAAAAGCTTTTACTTGCATCTGTCCCAACATCATTTAAGGAGACTTACAGTTACAGACAGATTCTGAATTTGTATTCTTTCATTATGTGTATTTTTTTCTTAGCATTTGTATTTTCTTGGTTGGCTTTAATTAACTTCCTTCTACGCTCATAAACTCGGAGAGGATTTTCTTGAAGCTCTTACATCTCTAGCCCATATTAAGATATTTTAAGCTTTAAACCTCTAGTACATTTAATGGATTTAAACCATTTAAGAAGGAAGGAAGGAAGAAGTGCTAGCAAAATGCACCCAAGCTGAACATTTTTGCATGAACTTTCTATTTGACACAACTTATAAGTTATCTCAAGACAACTTAAGAACTCCTGAATAGGCCCAATCGCAACAAAAATGTGCTTTATTTCCCACGGAATAAAATGTGCCAAGCTGGGAAAGAAAAAGATGGGGAACAGGGGGGATGGAACAGAAAGAGCTAATGTGAACCGAAACATAAAAAGCCTGCAGCAAACAGTAACCAAAAGGTCTGCTTCAGGGAAGGAGCTTTTTTTGAGTCCATTAAATTAAAAGGTTGAGCTACCAAAACATGCCAGGGGAAAAAAAAAAGAATTATTATAAAGAAAGCAAATCTATATTGAAAGGTAATAGTTATGGGTGAATGTTTGAAAAGAAGCACAGCCATTTAAGAAAAGAGATGCTTCTGTATGGTATACGGTGGATCTGACTTTAAAAATTCCTCTCTACCTGTATTATTCATATTTCAAAATACTTGCGTTATCTACAGTGACAGAGAATTTCTCTTCTACTTGCCGTCTCATACTCAGAGCATTAGCAGTGTAACCTTAAGCATTACCTCCTTGCCTGGAAATCTCAGTCTTTCCAGAACACAGCAGAAGTAATTCCTGCAGATAACCTTCCCTTTCAATCTGGTAGTTCAGGAGGACTGAAAATATGGTCCCTCCTGTCTCTCCTTTCTCCTCATCTCCTCATTTTTACCCACACAGAGATCTTCAGCTAGATGGAGAAACCTGAATGGTGTTGGAACCAGCTGAATATCTAGCATGACAGACACAAGTCTTTCCTGCCCCAAGTGGGACGGGAAGAAGACACGTATCTTGAGACATTTTGGAGTCCCACTCACCCTTCAAGCAATAGTTCAAGTTCTTTCCACTTTTTGAGGAAGCATTGCTCTCCCTTGTAAGTACACTAAGGCTTGACTTTCTCTTAGATATATACAATACTTTGGTATTAACATAGCTGAAGAAGCACAAGCAATACTGAAAAGGAATTTGATCTTCTACCATTCCTGCTCCCTGAGGACACAATTCTTGACGTTCATCCATGCATCTATCATTCAGAAAGGAGCTATCAGTTGGGTTTATGCTCAGCCATCTGAAGCCCCATGAAAAGCACCATGAGTCAGTGGTACTTGATGATATTAAAGGTCCTTTTCAACCTAAATCATTCTATGAAAAGAAATGGCATGAGACAGCCTCCTGACCTTAGTTTTTAGAATTTATCACCATCGAGATAATTGTAATCAAAGTGCTGTGTTACATAAATCATACGTACAAAAATCTGATGTAAACTATCATTTTTTGAAAAGTGAATTACACAAGTGTTATCTTATTCTTCTAATAATTCCCTGAACTGTGTAATTTAAACATTTATGAATTGTGTAACTTACAGAAGTGTTGTTCTTGCAAATGCATGCAAAATACACACCCTGAAACTGCGTGCCCTGGTCAGTGCTGACATACAGAAATAAAGCCATGGACACACTAAGTGGCTGTGTCAGAGACACGGAACATGGCAATGCTTCTTGTTCAGACTTTGTGTTTCTGTTATTTGATAACAATGTAATTCATTTGATCAAATACTTCAGTGGTTAAAATACCACTTCCTCAGATAAGGCGTCTTACATTACCCTGGTAGTGAGTAGGATGAACTCTCTCTGTATATAATATAATGTGGAACTGAAATGGAATGGTAGAGGATACACAAAATTAGTAAACTCTGTTTTTTTCTGTGAGTGGGCATCTGTTGTTAAAAGACGTGTGAGGATCCCAGTTTTAAGAAAAGTCAAAATCACATCTTGTTAGTCTTCCTTATACTCTCAGATACAAGCTGGAGTAGAAATAGAGAATGAAATAGAAAGTGCTGATCCACTGGCTTCTGCCGATGCTCTTAAAACTCCCATCTTCCAGGGGTACCACACAAAGTCTGTAAGAAGCAAAAAAGCTATTGCTCAGAAACCACTGCAGGCTTCCTGACATTCATTTGCAATTACTCAGATAGGAGAAGGTGCTTCAGATTCTAATCGTGAAATGAGCAGGTGCATCCCAGAGCAAGGTGAGCACTCACAGCTGAGAAGCCTGTAATTCACACAGGGACTGCTGCTTGAAAGGACAAGCTTTAACTTTCAGTCAAGTCTGTGGCTGGCTCTTTATTGTGGGGAGTAGAAGAAAGCATAATGAACCCCCACTTATATGGCCCTGCCAGCCCTAATTTTATTTCTCACAGTGACTTTACACTACTTCAGCATTCCCCCCTTTCCTTTTGAAAAGAGGTAAGAGATGATGTCATTCTGGCCCTGTTTCAAGTAGATTTTTGAACGGGTCCTGAAAGCTTGCTAGTGTGAAAGCAGTATTATTCACCCTCTGAATATACAGAGTTAGGGCTTTCAATCAGAAAGAACTGAAAGCTGTAATGTTGCTACTGTATTCTCATTTTATGATCTCATTTAGCAGACCTATATAATTTTGCTCTGAGGGACCTCTGGGCTGACTCAGCAACCGAAGAAAAACTTTGTCACTGGCCCCTTCTATGCTGCCACCTAAAGTTCCTAAATCTGGAAATATGAGAAAGCTCTAAGCACATATCATTTCCACAGTTACTGTGTTGAGTATACACACCAGGGGTACAGGTAAAAGGACACAACAGGAGAGCCAAAGAGAAGTCGGAGGTAGAAGTGGCATCTTCTGTGTTGACCGTAGTTCTGACCCACCTGCAGCCCCATCAAAATATTCCTTTTCCCTGGAGACATGATGATGATGAAAGTTTGGACCAGGTATCTTTCAGGGTCCCTTCCAACCTGAGCTGTTCTATGATTCTATGACCTGGAGACACTCAATACATGGCTGGATACTCTAGTGTACTGGGAAAACAAAAATTCATCCTCATTCTGAGATTGTTCCTCACCTGCAGGTCCTCACCTGCACAGGAAACAAAGTTTGATCAAAGGTCTCTTAAGACTTTCTGGGTGGCCTGTCACCACCCTCAGGAGTAGTGTTACCTTTTTCCCTTTCAAAAATATCTGCAGGGGCATCTAAAATCAGATATCCAGCCAAAAAAAAAAAAAGAAAAGATGCATAAAATGAGTACATTTGCATTGCGGTCTGGATGTTTTAATTGCCCTTTTTATCCATAACAGGTATTGTCGCAAATTCCACATAGCTGAAAAATCGTGGGCAATGGGTGCAGCATTTATTTACCACGTCTTGTCTTGTCTGTTTCTATGTCAAATCAACAGCTTTTCCTGACATCTCTGTAAGCCAGTATCTTCAAATTCCCATTGCACAGAACTCTGCATCACCCAGTAATATTTGTTACCTTATTCAAATGGGAACCGCGGGACCAGGTGCCTCCAGGAGGTGTTCTCAGTGACTGGGCACACAGGGCCTTTTATGTTTCGTGAATGAAGCTCGCGTTCCACGAGCTGCACTAATTACAGAAGAGCAAGTGCTGTTTAAAAGCGAGGCAGTTTGTGAGAGCAGTGCCTGTACTGCAGTTTTGCAGCACACAGGCAGGTCTGTGTGAGTCCACGTAGCTCCTGCCGTTCCCTTTCCATGTCAACATCCTGTTTCCAGGACTACTACGGCCCTCAGAAAAACTTCCACACTTTACCTTTTGTCGGGTAAGTCCCTACGTTCTTACAGTGGGAGCCTTTTCACTCACATCATTAGCTACCCCCTCGTTATATGGAACATAGAGTAACATGAGCAGCTGCCACCAGTTTTATATTTTGTCCTTACAGAAAAACAGGAGTTGTGAGACTGTTTTTAACCAAGTCAAGAGGAACACCACCGCAGTCTCCAACACAACGTACCAAGTACAGACTCTTCCTGGGTGTTTAGGTACTGGGCTGTGCCAATGCGTCTTCACTGTTGTGGTTATCACAGAATTGTCATTGTTGGAAGGGTCCTCTAGAGATCATCCAGTCCAACTCCCCTGCTACAGCAGGGTTGCCCAGAGCACATCACTCAGGATGGCATCCAGGCGGGTCTTGAAGATCTCCAGAGAAGGGGACTCCACACCCTCCCTGGGCAGCCTGTTCCAGGGCTCTGGCACCCTCACCGGAAAGAAGTTCTTCCCCATATTTGAATGGAACTTCCCATGTTCCAGCTTGTGCCCGTTGCCCCTCGTCCTCTCACTGGGAACCACTGAAAAGAATCCGGCTCCATCTTCCTTCAACCCACCCTTTAGGTACTTGTAAGCATTGATAAGGTCTCCCCTCAGCCTTCTCTTCTCCAGGCTAAAGAGCCCCAGCTCTCTCAGCCTTTCCTCATCAGGGAGATGCTCCAATCCCTCCATCATGTTTGTTGCCCCACACTGGACTCTCTCCAGTAGTTCCCTGTCTCTCCGGAACTGGGGAGCCCAGAACTGGATGCAGTATTCCAGTTGTGGCCTCACCAGTGCAGAGCAGAGGGGGAGAATGACCTCCCTTGACCTGCTGGCCACACTCTTCCCTGCACAGCCCAGGATGTTCTATTTCTGTATATATAAAAGATATTTATAAACTACAGCTGTCAAGAGTATGCCTTTTGCAGTGCCGCTGAGTAGACGGATCCAAATTCCAAGTGTTGAACATGTCCTGTCGGTACCTACCTCACGCTCCCTTTCAGCAGTGCACCACCATGGCACTCACCGCCAGGGGAACACTCGCCTGCCCTCTAGACATCCCATCCTTCCACCTTCAAACGTCCCTGCTACTCAAGGCGTTCACTCGTTCCTACAGAGACTACTTGTAGTAGCAGGCAGTTTGAACCTGGAGAAGTAACCAGGAAGCTTACCAGGTTTTTCGTGTTCTCTGGAGGCAAACAGAAGGAAAAAATCATCTCAAACTACTGTCTCCAAACAACAATTCAAATGGAAAAAAAATATAGCTACGAAAGAAATGCGGTTTTCTGCTGGTATCACTGGAAATATTACGCTATTAGAGAAGCTGACAACCTATCTAGACCAGTGCTTTGTGACACCATCAGAGAAGAAAGGTATGTAACAGAAACAGCGGAGGTTCACAGAAGGGTAACAAAAACGCCAAAGATATTTAGGGCCCTTCCACACGAGTGCACCTGTTTCCCTTTGAAATTTTTAATTTAAGCAGTGAGTTAGCAAAATTGATTAGCCATTCTTAGCCTCAAACAAAAGCGCTAGTGCGACCAGTGAAATGAACACGTAACACCACAGGCAGCTGATAAAAAACCTTCCTTACAGAGTGCATGATTCAGTTGTGAAATTCCGTGCCACAAGTAATAAATGAGATATAAAACGCAGCGGAATTTTTAAACACTAAGGTGTTTTGCCCTATTACGGTATTCTAAATTAAAAAAAAAAAAATCACAAAAGTACATTCAGAAATAGATCAACACGGCATCTAGGCTAAGAAAAATTTCATCCAAAGTCACATCATTGCATAATTCAATTTTTTTTTTTTTATTTAATATTTTTGAAACACCAGATAGTTTTCTACTGCCACAGAGAAGCTGGGCTACGGTGACTGCTATTAGTTACTATGCATTCAATTTCACTATTTTATGAGAGTCACAACAATGCCTTACGCTCTTCCCTCTAAATACAGAGATGAAATACCCTGGTTGAAAAATTTTAATAGGATAGAGAAATGACAAAATAACCAAAAGGAGGAAGAAATACTATGCCTCCAAGAAAGGTTAATGAGTTATGCAGTGTAACCACACATGCCTTATAGCTAGTCAAAATCCATGCTATGGGTAGATTTTTCTTGACATATAAATAATCTATTTAATTTTTGTAAGCTACATTCGTGAACAAAGTACAACTGTAGATCGCCAACCACACAACCAGTACACTACTTCACCTGACGACAGACAAACAGAGCAACTGACCTACCTTTGGACCAAAAATATTTCTTTTACTGTAAACTGATGGTTGCTTTGATTTTTCAGAAGCTTAATTAACCACTGTGCTGGCACACTGCATTTTGGAAGAACATCTGAGGTACACGTTCTTACAAAAATAGACTACCAGAAGTCAGGTTCAGAAAGTAGAATGTCACTATAGTGCTTAGTGACATAGTTTAGTGATGGTTGTTTTTGTTGTTGTTGGTTTTTTTTTGTTTGTTTGTTTTGTTTTGTTTTATCAGAGTTAGGTTGATGGTTGGAGTGGATGAACTTAAAGGTCCCTTCCGACCTGGACAATTCTACGATTCTATGATTCTAAAGTGAAATTAACACAAATTTCAGTATGGCAAAAGCTTGCTTTTATTTTAGCATACTTTTGGTATGTACACAGGAAGGTAAAAAGCCTCAATCCCTGCTGCACATATCTATCCCCAGACTTCCAGCACCCGTTGGGCTAGAAAGTCCACTCTGTAGGAAAGCAGAGATTAAAATTCACAGCTGTCCAAGCATTTGTTTTGCAACTCTCCAGGCAATCATCATTTGTCAATGCTCTTCTCCTCAAAGATCAAGTAATCCCAAGATTTTACAAGATTAAGTAGTAAACAATAAATGGTTTTATTTACCAGACACCTCAACTTCATTGCCTTCCACGCCTTACAGCAAGGGATAAGAGCTCCTCGTATTCTCTGTGCACACTGCTATTTGTCAAGTGTTAGCTATTGGCTAACATGGGCTTTCCAAAACTGTATTATCCACTGCTGCTAATTATCCCTAACGGAACTAAGCAATATAAAGCTTTTTTAATTGGTTTTATTTGGCCATTACTTCTCTTGAACAGATTTTAAGCTGTGGGCAATGCTGTTCTCTGTTGTTCTGTTTTGCTGGGTTCCCACTGGTCCAGTCCTATTGTTCGTAAAGCAAAGCAGAAACACCAGGATGGCTGGCCAGTCCAATTCATATAGCAAAACAGGATTTGCATTTCCTAACAGGAAGCGTATCCAATTACCTCTAGGTTGTCTGTATGGCTGCCTGCTACCAAATAGTTTGATTTTGCTCAGTTCGCCTTTTGGAAATAATTGATAGAAAGCTGTTCACTGAGATTTTGTTGCCAGACATCAGCATTTATTTCCTCCAGCATCTCCTAATAGTTTGTTTAACAGAAGCGCCCCTATTTCCCAATCAGGGCACTCGACCAGGATTTCTTTAGGTATGTGCCTGACAGATCAAGCTCACTATTTTTCAGGATCCAACCCTGGATACATGGAGGAAGGGAAACAGCAAGCAAGACAGATTACCTCATTTCAAACAGGCAAGCTGAGGCCCTCGAACATGGAAAAAGTCCTCTGCTGTGCAGAAGGTGAAGGAAAATTAATGGCCTCAACTGGAGTTGCTGTGATCACTTTCCACCTACTTTAAGGCACGTATAGAAACAGTGTTTGGCTGCAGCTTAAGCTTTAAAGGTCGACTTCTCACATAACCTTAGCTTAAGGCTTGGAGTGGTTTAGTTCAGCTTTGAGCTGGGTGAAGGAACATCATTTCAATTTCTTACTGCCTAAAGTGCTCTATTATCAGATTAAATGCAAAGTATAAACAGCAGCACTCTACTGTGTGCTGACCTGACTTACAATTGGTGAAAATTCAGAAAGGAGGAAATCAAATGAATGTGCAGGGACATATTAAGAAAGAAAGAACATAAAAAGTTATTTGTGATCCCCATTTTCTGTACTTCGCATCCTACGGCAGCAACTGGATTTTTAACCTCAAAATTGTGATGCAAGGAAGGGTAACGGATATATGAAGTGACTGCTCCCAAAGAAATAAGAGTTATAGTGAAGGTTATATAAACTAACTGAAACTTTTAAGGAGAATGAATTAAGTAGTGGAGAATAATTTAATGTAGCTGTACAACTTACTCCGCTACAACTACACCGGTCTACTGCCGGTGAGCAACTTCACTCTTCGCTAGAGCACCCAATTAAAGCTAATGTGAAAATACTAATACGCTATTAAGGGTGGGAGGGGAAAACCCCAAAGCCCCCCGTAAATCAAACATGTTATTTCTCACATGGTGAAGGTTTCCAGGATTAAATGCCAGCTAAATTTTAAAGCACACATTTCCCAAATGGAATTTACACTAGGCAAAGGACACAGCCCAAGCCTTTAACGTGAGCATCCAGTAAAGCTTTACAAACGCGTTTTGTATCCAGCACAAGACAAGGTGTTGGCAACTCACTTTTGAGTGCTCTGGCCATCTTAACTTCCAGGCGAGGTAAAAAATAAGGTCAAGCCCACTCTCTGAAATGTCTTGTAACAGCTGTGCAATAGGCAGATAACTATTGGATTGTGTTTTAGGTTACCTTCCCAAATGTATTATACCATAGGCAATTTCAAATTATTTTCTGCTGGTATAGTAACAAACAAATAGTAACTGCTGATGTTAGCCAGGAGTTCTAGGAGGATGATGGTGACAGGGGGTGGAAAGATATGAAGGATGCTATGCCAGGGCCTATGGGACTCATAGCTCTTCTGTTCTCTCCCTTCATTCATCCATCCTCACCAGCCAATTTGATTACAATGGCTCTATTTGTCCCTCAGAAGAACGTGTGCTCCAGCTCCCCATGGATTGGGCAATCAAAAAGTAAACAACTACTTCTCACTTAGCAAGCCGAGTACTGATCTCCTCTTCCCAATGTCCCCTGTCCAGCTCCATCTATCAGGACCCTCTCTCCAATCTTTTTAAGATTTACTCCAGCTCTCACAACAGAGGGGAAGAGATCTTAGATCTTAAGGACAAATTTCTTTCTTCCCTACCGTGACTCAAACGATGGGGTGAGGGTAAAATCCTATTTCTTACCCTAGTTTTCTGAGCTTCCTGCCTTTGCTGATATATATGTGAACAACAAAGACTGTTGTATAAACAGCCCCACATTTTCTCCTTGCTCTCAGTTCTGAGTAACTCCAGACTTTGTGAGGCACTAGCCAGGCGCACAAAGCACAGCCATTAAAAAGCTGCAGCGGTAATGGGGGAATAAAAGTAACACAGGAGGCACATGAGTGCAGCTGCACTTTGTGTTCAGCAGATGAAATGACACCCCGTCGACACAAGCACAGGGCAGGGGCCACGGGATGGCCACGGTGCAAGGCAAAACACAACGGGCCAGCTGTGGGGGGGCAGCCAAGGCACAGAGACAGGGAGAAGCACTCACCTCACTTTGCTCCACACTAGCTCATCGCAAAAGAAAACTGAATTACTTTACAAGGGGATTGGTGACCACTCTTAAAACCAATCAACTCAATTCTCTGCAGGAGTAGTGTTGTGCGAATGCAAGGCACTTTAATTCAGATAAAGAAGTAAGCCTGAAATAACCCCCCCCACGTTGATATTCTCTAGTATCCACAAAAAGATTCTCAATCCAAAGTTGGATGTGGAGATGTGGCTGACCAGCTGATTAGTTACAGTACTGCACCCCACAGTCTCCATGGTATCACACTGATTACGGAAAGATGCTACTGATCCAAAAGATGCAGCTTCCTATTTCTCTAAGATGTCTGTAGGCACATTCAAGGAAAGGAGCTAACTTTTTCTGTGCTTATCTTTAGAAAACAAACAAGCTTACACATTCCATCAGTAACAAAGACGCGTAAGATTCCTTTGTGAACAAATTATATATAAAAATAATCACCTATTCGTATGCTTGGTAGCAAATTGTTTGCTTGGTAAACGTGTAGACTGTCTCCAAAATATTCTTTATTTATAATTGAAAGGCTCCCAAAAACTATAACCATACAGTAAAGGCTGAGTGAATAAAAAGAAAGATATATGTTCTTGAAAGATATCACCACAGCTGCAGTTAAACTATTCAGTTTGATGGAATCTTCTATGTCAATCTCTATCTTAAGATTTTAACATTAATGAAGGGAATCAGTAACAATCTTAATTCTCCTCTCACTGAGTGTGATTCTAGAAAGGATTACCATTAAGAGTTAAATGTTATTTTCGGGTTCTAAGTCTCATGCATAAATTCCTTGTCACAGCACAGAGCACAACTTGGGAGAATATAAAAAGATAACCAGAGTCCCCCTCAAATATTATTTATTGTATCATTTAAATTAATCAAGCTTTCTCATTGCTGTAGCAATTGGATTGTCTTCTGCTTCTAGGTTACAACAAGCACATACCTGACTGCTGACTTTTATCAACAGGCTATTGAATAACCACAGAAACACAGCAAAAACAAAAAATCCTGTCAAAAGCTGGCATGAAATTAAACCACTCAGTGTAAAGCTGCTATGACATTGTAATTCGTGTCGTAGAGATCTGTTCAACAGAAATTTCAGCTGCAGTGAGCAAGACCCTCCAGGCTTATGCATACAAAGCAGTTGTGTCACCTGCTAAGCTTACTGTATTAGGCTCATGAGGAAGAACTGAAACTCATATTTTGCCAGCTTTAAGCTAGAAGCCAAGGATAACATTCATTTTTCCCCCCCCACAGCTAAAAGCACATTCAGAACAAGGTAATGAAACAAGCTAGTGATCTGAGAGCCATCCACATGACTGCCTGCTGTGCACAAATGCTCTAAAGGAGAGAGAAGGTAGGATGTGGCACGGCGAACAGGACTGCAAGTACAGTGCCTCAAAACAAAATGCGTGAAAAAGAAAAATTAAAAGTGTCTACTGTAATGTTTTTGGTTTTGTTTCAGGGCAGCAAATTGGATTATTTCTTCCGAGATGATATATTGGCCCCTTAAGCCACAGGGAACCTGGGGGAACAGACCTTTGCTTCTAGAAAACAGAAACACTAGAAGAAAGTAAATCATTCCAGGGTTATTTTTGCTGGCCACCCCACTGCGAAATACTCTGGGAATGACAGGACCAGAAGTCTACAGTGTACAGCTTTTCTTTTTCTTCTGTCAGCTAGGGCTGATAAGGGAAAAGAAGCCAATATTATTACCTGGCTCCTCTCTTCTAGAACTGTTTGCCTGTTGTCTTCTCTTGAAAGGGAAAGACCAAGATGCTCTTAACTGACCTCCATATTAAAACCACTGGGACGCAGTACACCCCAAAGCATCCCGAAGAAGGCTCTGCTACCCGTTTCTAAATTCTGTTGCTGAAAAAAAATATATAATAAAATAAAAAAACCTCTACAGATTTGGGTGAGCTTACTCTAAAGGAAAAGCCAAAAAAACCCCAAACCAAGCTGGAGCACAAGATATTTATAGGACCGAAAGAGGCAGGTGAGAACTGTTGTACTTCTAAGAACAAAATGAAAAATTACGAGTGTAAAGACTACACTCTAATTGAATCTGCCCTAGTATGAGGGAGGAGAGCAAAACCCCAATATTCTCAGCTAACCTGTCTCAACGGCACATACACAATGCCAGTTAAATCTACAGTTTTCCAACATAGTAACTGTAACCATGTGCCAGAGATGATATATCCCAGAAATAAGTAATTGGTCTAGAGATTCATAGACTCATAGAATCACGTTGGTTGGAAGAGACCTTTAAGATCACTAAGTCCAATAGTTAACTCAGCGCTGCCAAGTTATCATTAAGCCATGTCCCTCCGCACCACATCTACATGTCTTTTTAAATACCTTTTAAATCCCTCCAGGGATGGTGCCTCAACCCCTTCCCTGGGCAGCCCATTCCAAGGCTTCAGAACCCTTTCCCTGTCAACGTTTTTCCTACTATCCAATCTGAACCTCCCCTGGTGCAACTTGAGGCCATTTCCTCTTGTCCCATCGCCTGGGACTGGGGAGAAGAGACCGACCCCCCCTGGCTACACCCTCCTTTCAGGGAGTTGTACAAAGGAATAAGGTCTCCCCTCAGCCTCCTTTTCTCCAGGCTGAACAAACCCCCAGTTCTCTCAGTCTCTCCTCATAAGTAAGATATCCTATTAAAAAAAAAATTCTTTTAGGCATGGAACCTCCAAATCCAATATTTTGGTTTCTGATGTTTTCTGAAACCTCAAGACATCAAAATTATTAATTCACACAACAGACGCTTCATTGCCAATGTGAAAAATGCCTTGAAAAGCATGCAAGAATAAGGTCTCTCTTTACATCATATATAACTCTTGAGAATTCGTTCTACTAAAAAGAACCCTCTTAGTTCAAGTACTTTGGCTTCAAACAATACACTGATCAATACAAATCACACACTGTGTTGGCTGCCTCCCTGTGAGCTTTCAACAGTCAAAAGGCAATTATTTAAACTACGCTTTGGATCATGTATTAAATAACCGAAGATGATAAACTGGAGTGAGAGAAATCAACAACATAACGAAAATGGGTATCAAAACCTGCAGTGTCTCCCTTATAGTATTTCACAACTGTCCAAATGCACTTCACATCATTATGGGGACTGTGGAATCTCTTTGTTGTTTTCACATTAGCTAACTCGCTCTTTATTGAGCATTCCTATAAAGAAAGCCTGGCGTGCCTTACACAAAATAAGTCCAGATACGTATCTTTAAAAATTACCTTACTGATCCTTCCTGTAACGCTCAGACCAGTGAGTATGTGATCTTGCCACAGAAGGGAGATGAAGGAATAATTTGTCTTTAACGTTATATAAAACAGGGCCAGATCTGCATTGATATAATAAGTGGCTGAATTTTTTCCCCCATTATATTAAAGCTGAAACAGGTAAAAGTCATTCCTGCATGTAGAAAGGCAAGATAACGCATGCTTGGTATTTCGTGTCAACCTACGACATCAAAGCTGCAATTTTTTTGTTTTTTTTTAACATTGTTATGGTTTGAGAGAACCCATAACAATCTATTGCTGTTAGACAATTATTCTATCGCCCGATGACCCCTCCCCACCCGGAAAGGGGAATCGGGGAACACAAAGGAACACAAGGGTTGAAGTATAAATAGATTTAATAGACTAAGACTAAATAATTAACAATAATACTAAAGAACCAGTATTAATCCCGATACTGATATAAGATATTCAGAAATTATACTCAGCCATCTCTATCAGCAGGAAGCCGTGCGCTCCAGCAGTGGATAGCAAGTATCGGACACTGGGAGCGCAATGGCTTCAGGAGGAAGGGAAGGGCTCAGGGCTCCGGCACCGGGGCAAGGAGTTGTCTGGACCCGCCACCATCAGGGAGAGAGCCAGCTACGCAGCAAATTTATCTGATTTATATTGAATGTGACGTTCATGGTATGAAATAACCCTGTTGGCCAGCCTGGGTCAAATGCCCAGGTCTTGCTCCTCCTCGTCCCTGCACCTGGCAAGGCTCGAAAACACTAAAACCTTGAATCCCACAGAGCCTGGCTGGCTATAAAGTAAATATTTTCACAAATTCAGACACTAGAGTCTTCTACAAGTGCAATTTTCCCCAGCATTAGAAGAAAAGTTAGTCCTGTGTCTCTCAACCCAGGACAAACATGCACTTCTCTTTGGGGCATTTCCTTTGAGTTTTCAAAAACTACCTACTCTTACACACCACGTTAAATAAAAACTGAAAATCTGAACATATTAAGGAATCTATATTGAAACTACAACAGTGCGTGTGGATGGTAATTTCTATTTATATATATATATGAAGGCAAAAAAAAAAAATTCATCTGTGCTATCTCTGGAGTTAGTCAAAAAGAGAAAACGATGTGACCAATATGAACAGCTTCAGGAGAACTTTAGTTAAAAAAGTGTACCTTCATTCAACCAAAACCAGTGAAATGTTATTAATTTTGACCAAAAATATTGATTGTTTTGGACTATTTAGTTTTGTTTACGGTGTTCACCTTTTTCATTTAAATCTCTCTCCGTGTTCTATGAGAAGCTGAGGGACTTCACCTTTTTCTTCTTTTGATTTGAACAAAAAGTTGAAATGAAATAGCAAGAAATATTTAATATTGTTGATATAAAATAAAACATTTCAAGTGTTTTCACACAAAGCTTGTGCCTCACCTTATCAAATTAGATATCCATTAGCTGGACACCCATTTATCATCAATGAATGTAAGTATTCTTGATATTTAGCCTAGGAAGAGATGACCCGCACCATTGAAATACACTGTTTTTTCCAGTGATAATACAGTAAATAAATAAAATAAATAAATATAATAAATAAAATTTAGTGACATGGTTTAGTGATGCTTTTTTATCAGAGTTAGGTTGATGGTTGGACTAGATGATCTTAAAGGTCCCTTCCAACCTAGACAATTCTATGATTCTAATGAAGAGAGCAGATACATATGTCTAAATTGCAAATATGTGAAGCTCGGTGAAATGAAATACATCATAAATGCAGTAGCAAACCTTACATCTGAGGAAACATTAACATCTTTCATCCGATGATATCACAAATTTGAAAAGATGAAGGAGCAATTCTGCCATCACTGTTGTGGTCTGGCACTAAAATAAACGTTCACATCCCCCCCTCCCTACCCCAAACTTCCTTCCCTAGTAAAATGACCAGGCAGCAGCAGAACATCGGATCAGCTGATTGATTAAAGGGGGGAAAAAAAAACCGGAGGGTTTCTTAATGGGTTGTTTACCTTACTGTCTGATCAACAGCATCAACCTACCCTGTGTGTCTGCACAGCTGCTGCATCTGAAAAAGTGGGAACCCACAGCTGGGGATTAGGGAGGAGAAGCTTTCAGCTAGATCAGGCTGAATTTACAGCCATTTGCTTGGGCTAACTATGCATATTAATTTTAGCTACTTGGCAAGGAGAGGTTATCCAGAAAACGGTTAGAGAATTTTGATTCTCACAATACCAGGCTTTACAAAGCATCAGCTCAGGCTAATAATGTAAATAATTTCTATTTTGCCCTATTAAAACTCTCCCTGTTTTGATGTGGTAACGTTTTGGTAACGTCCTATACTGAATAGGTAATTTCAAAGAGCTGGCAACAGAAAAGGTGAGATTCCTGTCTTCTCCAAAAGGACAAGAAAAAAAATAAACATATGAGAGACTTTCTCCTAGAAATGTGAAGGGCAGGTCCCAGCATGCAAACAAAACCAGATACAAAATCAAGAGTTGGTATGAGGGTAAGAGGAAGTTTGCCAGTAAGATATTGCCATTACGATATTAAGACTCATTTTTAGATCTAAAATTAGGTTTTAATCTCCTGAGAAATTTAACGTGACATGCATCATCTTAAATATTTTGGAGGGCAACACAATTAACAAATAGCCAATAGCTCGTACAACAGAACATTATTTCATCTTTACATGCTCCAATACTTCCTAGGATCATAAGGAAGGAGAGAGTTTGCCATATAAAAGCATCTCATCTCAGGCAAGACCTTCTTATAGTGAGTTGACACGTACAACAAACCAGTGCTCAGCTCTTTTGCACCCTGGGAAGCTCCCTCCCTGGCCTACGTAGCTCAGTTCTTTTCTGGTTTGGTAATCTCTGAGAAACAATCCATTGGCTTTGGTCGGCATAAAACTGTAGCAGAAGCATTATGAATCATTTTACTGACTCCTAATTATGTCTTTCCTAATTTAAAATTTTTCATACAAAAGATTAAGAAGTAATCAAATTGAGGAAACAATTGCAATGGAATGAGAGGTGTCTGTAGTGCTCCAAATGATTATGTTTATACAATCTTTAAAACGAGAATGAAAACTGTTTCATCACCAGCTGTGGGCAATTCAGATTCCCAAATCATTGAAATCAAGACATTAAACTTTCTTTTTTTAGAAAGAACTATTTTTTTTTTTTCTTTTTAGAAAGAAAGAAGAATTATTTTAATGCATTTAATTTGAATAAAACAGCACAGCGAAGCTGTCAGGAACTCCACTGGTAACTACTGCGATCTAGTGGTAAACGCCTAGGTAAGTGCATATCATTAAAATTAAAACACCCAAAGAGGCTCTATCCTAAAGTCAAGCAGAATAATCAGCTTGAGAAGCAGGACTCGGTTTTATTAAAGAGCATCACTTGTAATACCGAAGTGGCTGTTTGGACTCATCTAGATGTAAAACTCGTCACCGAAAGGAAAATTTGCTGTAGGGAGTCATTTCTCACAAGAAAAACCATCCCAAATTAATCTCATTTCATCTGCAGCAATAAGACCTCAGGAGTTTGTGTGAAAGTCCTTCTTTTTGTTAGACCAGATTCCTGTCTCCAAAGTGGGGGGAAAAAAAAAAATAAAAAAAAAAATCTTACAGACTCATATGTATTTCTGCAAATGTACATGTAGCTCGTTTCCTGTAGAGCCATGACCACAGTACCTTACCTCTGCGAGCATATTCTACTCCCCCGTCCTTTGATTTATCTGTTTAGACGGAAAGCTCTTTGAGCAGCAGTACATTTCCACACTGGTACAATAAGAATCGTCACACTGTGTAAAGCGACAGGTCACCATAGCCCAGTGTCACCTCTGACACTGGCCAGCAGCAAACACCCAAGGAAAAAACACAAGTAACCTGCCAGTAACCTGTAGCTTGGGGATTTCTGGAGCTGAAGATGTAGGAAGTAAAGACCACTGTGCTGAATATTCAACTGCACACAACCTCTACAAGCATCGCTTTCACCTGCACTTACCCACCACGAGCACGTTCGACCTCTTCTTATGCTTTTATTTCAGGCCTCCAAAACATCCCATGGACTTGAATCACACAATGTAACTATGACATGTCAAAAATGCGTGGGGTTTTTTTCTTTGTTTTGTTTTAAACCACCTGCCTGATAATTTCACCAGGTGGCCCCGACACTTTAATTCCAAGAAAGCATCTTCTAATTATGTTCTCCCTCCCCCCATCATGGTTTTTCTTTCCTCTCTCCTCTTATGCATCTTTTTTTCCAGGGCGACAATCCAGTCTATTAGCTTCTCCTCCACCTCGGTAGAGAAGCAGTTATATATTCTTTCTTAGCCTTCCCTACATCTTTACTATTTCTACCCCGTGACCTGGGTGACCAGAACACTACAAGTACACCATGGAATTGTCTAACGACGCATGGAACACACAGCCATGTCCCAGGACCCAATACTGTAACTCAGGCCACCAACCACCTTCACACCCACTTGCTAGGCACTAGGGATTTTAGCCCGTACTGGACGTAATCCACCTTTTTGTTGCTTTGCTTCGGAACAAAACCAAATATACCGTATACCGAATGGCCATATACCAAACAGACAGGATATTTTATGCAAAGCTGCTCAGCAAAATTCAACACGAAAGGCACGGGAAGGAGATATTGGAAGGATGAAGAACTAATATACTGAATTTTGGCATCTTTGTAGTGGTAAACATTAGCACCAGAAGAAACCAGAAACAGAAGACGGGCACACACAAATGCCAAAACGCCTTATTTTGCGAAGTGAGTAGAAAGATGAAGGAATGATTTTAGCTACATGAATTTCTAACAGCAACTAACACTTTCCATAGAAACCACGCAGAATTTAGAGGTGACAGCAAAAAGATGATTCCTTTTATTCCTTATGAATCCCATTTATCTCATGTTTGGTCCTCTCAGAGGCACCTTCCTTTGACAAAGTCCTACCTTTCAAGTAAATAAGAAAAAACATAGATAACAAACATAAAAGCTAACTGCTTATTCACTATGGACATGGGATTAGAGGAAAACCGTGTGTCCTGGTGATATATCTTCTAGCCTCAGACTGCCACGACTTCCTATTGCATTATGGCTAGTCAAGCAACACCATACCCATCTTCTCCTTCCTTCCAGTAATTTCTCATCTGCTTGTTCTTATAATATGTATAAAACCTCAAAATACCCTTGGGTAGTAGCTCTGCATAACCAAAAATGCCCAATATTCCTGTTTCATGGCTTTGATGTGGAAAGCACTGATGCCAGTCCCCTTTCCCTTATTCTCCCTATCT
Source organism: Numenius arquata (assembly GCF_964106895.1). Classification (NCBI taxonomy): domain Eukaryota; kingdom Metazoa; phylum Chordata; class Aves; order Charadriiformes; family Scolopacidae; genus Numenius; species Numenius arquata. The sequence goes on along the minus strand of NC_133585.1, from coordinate 20,317,474 downwards.
ATAACTGCTTCATTTTTTCTTGCAATTGTGAGATTCCAATTTCCACAAGAAGTTCTGTTGGAGGAAAAATTAAAAAAAAATAATTTAAGAGGCTACAAAAAAAGATAAGCAGGCAAACTGGTTCTGCTCTCTTTATGCAAAAAAAAGGCTCAGCCATCGGAAATCTGCACCCTCCAGCTCTGTGTCACAACACCTCCTAGAATTGCTTGACTCTGATCCCCGTTATGAAACTGCCACAGCTAAAATATTAGGTTCACACCATCGATACATATACAGAGTCAGCAGCTATTGAGTAGAGTTGTGCCATGAGAGGTGTGGGAACATAGAAATTTTTCAGTATTTGATAGATATTAGAGTTTTGCTTTTCAGGTCCAGGAAGCCCATAGAGCACAGTAGAGAGCAGGCCCAAGTCTTGCCCGTGTCCTGTCCTCCACAGGCTCCCTGCAGGACAGAAACCTCTCCATGATTCCACCCATGGTCACAGTTAAAAACAATGCACGTGAAGCTCAACTTTTCTTGCTAAAATAATGCAGTCCCACAATAGCTGTTTTCTATGTCTCAAAACCTAGAAAGTTAGAACTGCTATACCCCAAGGCTTTTCTCCTTCGTAAGGGTGCAGAGAAGGATTACAAAAGGGACTGAACTTTGTTTCCAGCCTTCAAGAAATGGGATGAAAACCAGAACCTCTTATCTATCAGGCTCTGAACTTCAGCAACTCAACAGAAAGTATTTCATAGACACTTCTCCTTAATTGCATGTTTTTCTGCACTAGAAATTCATAGATTCATAGATTGGTCCAGGCTGGAAGGGACCTCCAAAGGTCATCTAGTCCGACCTCCCCACAGTCAGCAGGGACACCCCCAACTAGACCAGGTTGCCCAGGGCCTCGTCGAGCTTCACCTTGAATATCTCAAGGGAAGGGGCCTCAACCACCTCCCTGGGCAACCTGCTCCAGTGTTCCACCACCCTCATGGTATTTTTTCCTAATATCCAATCTAAATCTCCCCTTCTCCAGCTTAAAACCATTGCCCCTCGTCCTGTCACTGCAGGCCTTTGTAAACAGACCCTCCCCAGCCTTCCTGTAGGCCCCCCTCAGGTACTGGAAGGCCGCTATGAGGTCTCCCCGGAGCCTCCTTTTCTCCAAGCTAAACAACCCCAGCTCCCTCAGTCTGTCCTCACAGCAGAGGTGCTCCAGCCCCCTGATCATTTTGGCGGCCCTCCTCTGGACCCGCTCCATCAGGTCCATGTCCTTTCTATATTGAGGGCTTCAGACCTGCACACAGTACTCCAGGTGAGGTCTCACCAGAGCAAAGTGGCAGAACCACCTCTCTGGATCTGCTGGCAACACTTCTTTTGATGCAGCCCAGGATGTGATTGGCCTTCTGGGCTGCGAGTGCACACTGCCTGCTCATGTCCAGCTTCTCCTCCATCAGCACCCCCAAGTCCCTTTCCTCAGGGCTGCTTTCTAATACCTCATCCCCCAGGCTGTATTTATACTGAGGATTGTTTCTTCCCAGGTGCAGAATCCTGCACTTGCTTTTGTTGAACCTCATGAGGTTCACCTGGGCCCACCTCTCCAGCCTGTCCAGGTCCCTCTGAATGACATCCCATCCCTCCGGTGTATCGACAACACCACACAGCTTGGTGTCATCTGCAAACTTGCTGATGGTGCTCTCAATCCCTCTGTCTATGTCTTTGATAAAAATGTTAAACAGTACTGGTCCCAGGACGGACCCTTGAGGGACACCACTAGTCACTGCTCTCCATCTGGACTTCAGCCATTGAGTACCACCCTCTGGGTGCGACCATTCAGCCAATTCCTTATCCACCGAACTGTCCACCCATCAAATCCGTATCCCCCCAATTTGGCAAGTAGAATGTTGTGAGGAACTGTGTCAAAGGCCTTACAGAAGTCCAGATAGATTACATCCACAGGTCGCCCTTTGTCTACTGACCTAGTCACTTCATCATAGAAGGCCACTAGGTTAGTCAGGCAGGACTTGCCCCTAGTAAAGCCATGTTGGCTGTCCTGAATCATCCCCCTGTCTTCCATGTACCCAAGCATGGCATCCAGAAGGATCTGTTCCATGATCTTCCCAGGCACAGAGGTGAGGCTGACAGGTCGGTAGTTCCCAGGGTCCTCCTTTCTTCCCTTTTTAAAAATGGGTGTGATGTTTCCTTTCTTCCAGTCTGCAGGGACTTCACCTGACTGCCATGACTTTTCGAATATCATGGAAAGTGGTTTTGCAACTTCATCAGCCAGTTCCTTCAGGACTCTGGGATGGATTTCATCAGGTCCCATGGACTTGTATATCTTTAGATTCCTTAGGTGATCACGTACCATGCCTTCAGTTATAGTGGGATGGACTTTGTCACCTGGATCCTCAAATGTCACCTCCAATTAGAAGATAAGTTACTATTTGTTCTGGCTGAACTAGTTCAGCCATACTTATTCTTACTTTTATTTGACTATTCATCTCCCTGTTCTTGAAACAGTTCCAGTGCCTGCGACTGTTCCACACCAAAACAAAAACCAGGTGATATTTGAGTTGTGATCACACCACGGAGGCCAAGTAGTTAGCGCAGTAGTTAACAGACGCATTTCATACTTCTAGTAACAGCTCACCGATGTTCATTTGCTCTCGAACTTTGCACATGCATTTACAATTAAGCCATACAAAGGCCATGGTTGAAAAGGAGCAGATGATATATTCTTCCTAGCATGTCTGAGCTGGCAGCAAGTACTGAATGTTATGATTTAATGAGGCTGTAGTTTCATTCAAAACAAGTACAGCTGACTTTGGTTAGCATCTGGCTTAAAAGAAAATTTCCACTCTTTTTTTTTTTGTTCTATTACGCAGCGACAAGTTTAATGAAAATGAAGTCAAAACGGTGACTTGTATGTTAGTGAAGCTAAAGAGTGATTAAGATACGCAGTAAGTGAAAAGAAACATGGAGCCGTAGAACAGCTAAGCCATGAAATAACTCCTGGTAGTAATATAACTCAGACATGATTTTAAAGCAGACAGAAACTCCTGAGGCAGCAGCAAATAAATCAAAGAGGCTACAAGTTCAAAAGCTAACTCTGTATATATGATTCAGAGACTGCATGCTGTCAAGTATCAAGAGTACGCAGTATTTTTTTGCAATAATCTGGCCAAAGGGTTAACGTAATAAATGGTGACAAGCTCACACAGCCAATATGATGAGAAATACAGACTCAGGTTTGGCCTTAGATGCGTGCCCGCAACTCTCATTAGCATCAGGCAGAACGAGATGCATGTGTCTGCTGTCACAATTTTGCTCACAGACGTTTACTATCAGAAAGTCTTCTGAATCCACTTCCTTCATTACTATTCAGCCTTCCATCTCAGCAGGCATAACCAGATACAACAGCTTCCTTAAGCTACTTCAGGAAGCTACTGTCTTCATTTATTTATACAATTATATTTGGCGGCTTTTTTAGTATGCTAAGGAGGTTGGTATCCTGGAACACAACATGAAGGGTACTCTACCCAACTGAACTCTTAAGGATACTCGAGAGCCATGCACACATACTCAGCATATATTTGGACATTAAGCCATGACGGGATCAACACCTAGCTGTCAAGTGACCAACGTACACGTAGGTATCACGTCGTATGACAGGCGGGAAACTACCATGTGACAGGTACCCACCTGCTTATGTGAAGGACAAAGGCCCCACGGCTGTGCAGCACAGCTGCCGGCAGCCACCATGTAACTACACGAGTTAACAACCCAGAGGTAAGGAGCTTTCTATCACTACCTGACACTAAACTGAGCCAGGAAGCTGCTTCGCTTTTAAAACTGGATAAGGAGAATTGACTTCTTTGTCCCAACTGCTGCTGATGATACAGAAATACAGCTGTTGAGAGATTTTATCATATCCATAGTTTTCCCAGCGATACTTCAGGAGTTCCATAACTACAGACAGAGAATTCCTTTACAGCGGGACAGCAGCGGGGCGGTAGAAGGGAAATGATCTTTCCACCTCCTGACGATAAGTCCATCAGCTCTGATAGGAATAGCACGTGATCATTTTACCTTGGCGAGGGCTGCTGTACTGTTAGAACTTTTCTGAAGTTGCAGATGTTGACGGCAGAATTCAGAGAGGTAATCATGTCCAACGTAGTGCTTCCTTGAAAGTGGAATAAACTTGCCAAAGTGCAAGTCAACAAGGCATTGCTGAAGCCAAGGCAGGAGTGAGATTACTAGTAAAGAAAAAATAATACTAATAAGACATTTAACAACTAGTTGTTTGTGCCAGCAGGTAAGGTATCACCTTCGCTGTTTCTACACACTGTTTCTAGCATTCAAGGATCTCGTTGGCTCGGTTAGATATTGCACCATACCAAGTATAGCAACTGACTCAGAGCTGACAAAAAACCAACCCACACAGAAAAAAAAATCTGCTAAAAATATCTAAACTCTCCTACAAAAACATATATGTTGTTTATTCTTCGCTTAATTAAGTTGTCTTTGTTTCATGTGGCACGGTGCTTGTTAGTGAGGAGCACATTTTATTATATCCAAAAGTCTGCACGGCTGCTCGACCAAGTGATGTGTGGGTACACTACTATAAAGAGGGATTCCTCATGCTTTGAGCCTACTCCTTTCCACTGTTAAAATAATTTGAAAGAAAGGCTTCTAATAATGAAGAGGCTGAAATACTGATGTAAGAAAAAATTCTAATCTAATCCTCAGAAATACACCCAAGCTTTTGAATAGCCATTGTCTCAATGCACAGAGAAAGGAGAGAACATTTTGTAATAAACTCTACTTTCCAAGGACTGCTAAGAGAAATACCTGCAGCAGGAAACTTTTGAATGAAGCTAGGTAATAAATATAAAATGAAGCTAGAACTGCAGGAGAGGAAAATAAAACACCTGCAAATACAGTAGAGGGGAATCATGAGCCTAAAGAAGTGAGCATTCATTACAGATTCTGTAAAGATTTTCTTCTTTCTGTGGAAAAACAACACTGTAAAAGGTCATACAAGCCCAGAAACGTTCTCGTTGTCCGAATTTTTATAAATAAAAATTTTATATGGTACCTAAAAGAGACCATGGTAATCATTTAGTCTCACCTCCTGCCTAAAACCAGGCAATTTCACCACTCATTTGTGCATCAAAACTACAACTTGCTGTTGAAAAAAGCCTCTCTCTAGAGAGAAATCCATGCTTGATTGAAAGACTTCAAGAGATGGAAAACCAACCTACATTCCCTAGGTAAGTTGCAACCGTTATTACTCTCATTGAAAAAAAAGGGGCGACTTAACTGCTAGTCCATTTGTCTGGATTTGGCTTCCAGAATTTCCGATCACCACGTGGCACTATCTAACAAGCCTCTGGTAGTAGAAATCTCTTCCTTGTATATGGGGAAAGCGTATGAATTACTTTCAATATTCACTTTGGGTAAACTTCATAGCTTGAGCTTTCCTACTGTCTACTCATTCTGGCAGGTCTTTTCAAAGCATGTATTTTAAAACAGAACAAGATATTTCACCAACAGCATCATAAACACTTGCACAAAAATAACACCGCCTTGCTGTTTCTACACACTATTTGTAGCATTCAAGGATCTCATCTGCTCACTTCAGTATCTCAATGTGCTAAGTTTATGTTCAGTTAAAACCCCCATGACTTCTTTCACTTATTTCCAAACAGTCCCATATTTTGAAAAGAAAAAAAGCTTTTTTTTCTTGAATATACAGCCTAAGAAGCCATCTTAGGCTTTGAACGATGTTCAAACATGCTCACTGATTTAACTCATATGGTATCAAATGAGTAAAAGCCAAAGATAATTAGACGCCCCATTTGCAGAACAGGCTCTAACAGCCAGACTGCAAAAAGAATCCGAAATCTCAAAAGGAGGATCCGAAATCCCTGACCGCTAGACAGAATCAACCTACACCATGCTAGGCACCGCCATACGGCACCACCCCCAAGAGCCTGGCACAAGCGCCCCCGAGCACTTTGAACCGCAGCCCAGAAGGCTCTCTGAAAAGCTTCTGTTATTCCAAAATACTATGCAGTGATCAGCGCTTTCAAGTTAAACTCCAGCTACCAGAGAAGTCAATAGAAAAGTACCGAGACAGAGCATTGGATTCCAGTGACTACTTCCAGGTTGACTTCTGAGTTTTTTAGGTAGATGTAGCAGGAAACCATAGCCCGGAAGCCAAGACCGCTTCCCCTGCTCTCTCACGCATGCTTTCCAGATGAAAGCCCTATATATCATCTCCCCATTTCCTCCTCTTTTACCAACCATGTGCTCTCTGGGACGTGACTTTGGACTCTTCTACAGTGATGCACAAGAAGTGCCACATTGAGTGCCCTTTCCCCACTGAAGCTGGTGCTTCCTGTAAGCAAGTAGAACATACGGCTTTTAATTCCCTTAGACTGAGGGAAGTCTTCATTCTTTCCTCCTTCCTGTTTTAACAAGGCAACAATTAAAATTGCATTTTGTGAAATGTCAAGCTTCACGGTTGTTTTGCACCCTAAGCACACTCACCGCTACAACACTCCTAGTTGAATTCTCCTTCCTCTTTTTCAATAATCCTAACGGGTTAAGCTAAGAGCTGCCAAAGAAACTACAACCTCAGCCGCCCGGGGAACAAGCCAGAAAAGCACCCGATGGGCGGTGAACGTGTGGGTCAGAATTCCACGCATCAGTGCTTAAAAACACCTCTGTGCCATATGTTAGGCTTTCTGAAACTACATTAGGAAGCGACAAAATGTAAGGCGAGCAACAGTATAACGCCTTGATCTAAGCCAACTTCAGGGAAGACTTAAATGTATGTTTTTAAGGAAAGATTCATAAAGATAAATATAAAATTATTTTTGGCAAAATCTATTCATGTTAGATTAATCTAACAATTTTCTTCACTATAAAACCCCCCCAGATTTGTTTACCCGGAGACTTGCAAGATTTTTGTTAAAACTGGAAAGATGGGATGTAACACAAGAATTTAAACATGATAATATGATAATTGCGTTTAATTAGGAACTGTCATGTAGGTAGAAGCTTACCAGATGAGTTTCCTAATGAGTTCTTGAATTTCTCCTATTAAGTATTTTCATTAATTACCACGGCCTAACAGAAGGGGTGCTTAACTTGGCTATCATACAAGTGTAGAAGTCATCTTTAGTATTCTAAGGAATACTTTGGAGGAACTGGAAATCCTTGATGTTACAGGGAAACGGGATGAAACGTAGTATTAAAACAAAAATAAAAACCAGGTCATTAGGAGTAAAGCATCATAAATTCTTTTGATAAAATGAGAACTCATCAACTGGAAACATCAAAAGGTAACCAGATTTCAACAAACTGATGGTAAATATTTCTTTCTTTCCAACAGTTTCAAGATCATGAAAATTCACATTTAAATAGCCCTACACACACACACACAAAAAATAAATACTGAAACTGGGGACTGAATCATCTCAGAGCTCTGCATAACACCCATTTTAACTATAATGCATATTCTAAAAAGTAACAAAATTGCAAAAGGTATATTCTTTAAGAAATATTATAAAATTATATCCTTAGTCATTACTCATCCAGCCCTTGAATCATTTAATTTCCTCCCAAAGATAACAGTTCTTTTGGTTGGTTTGACATCATTACCTATGTACAAAGAGCATACCCTAACGAACCTGATCTCAACAGGGCTTCAGCTGCATTACTAATAATCTTTTTTATATTCTTGTATTTTTACCTATCTGGTCACATAGGTACTACAATATTCTTCATGCAGAAAATAATACTGTATAGATATACTTGGAAAATAATGCAAACTTTTACAAGTAAGCTAAATGCTAAACATAGAAACATAGAATTGTCCAGGTTGGAAGGGACCTTTAAGATCATCTAGTCCAACCATCAACCGAACTCTCATAAAAACCATCCATCACTAAACCATGTCTCTAAGCACTAGGTCAACCCGGCTTTTAAACACCTCCAGGGATGGGGCCTCAACCCCTTCCCTGGGCAGCCCATTCCAAGGCTTAAGAACCCTTTCCCTGTCAACATTTTTCCTACTATCCAATCTGAACCTCCCCTGGTGCAACTTGAGGCCATTTCCTCTTGTCCCATCGCCTGGCACTTGGGAGAAGTGACCGACCCCCCCTGGCTACACCCTCCTTTCAGGGAGTTGGAGAGAGCGAGAAGGTCTCCCCTCAGCCTCCTCTTCTCCAGGCTGAACACCCCCAGCTCCCTCAGCCTCTCCTCACAAGACTTCTTCTCCAGACCCCTCACCAGCTCCGTTGCCCTTCTCTGGACCCGCTCCAGCCCCTCATTGTCTTTTTTGTGGGAAGGGGCCCAAAACTGGACACAGCCCTCGAGGTGGGGCCTCACCAGTGCCCAGTACAGGGGGACCATCACCTCCCGAGTCCTACTCACCACGCTCTTCCTGACACAGGCCAGGACACTGGTGGCCTTCTTGGCCACCTGGGCACACTGCTGGCTCATGTTCAGCCCACAGTCCACCAACACCCCCAGGTCCTTTTCCCCCAGGCAGCTCCAGCCACTCTGCCCCAAGCCTGGAGCGCTGCAGGGGGTTGGTGTGACCCAAGGGCAGGACCCGGCACTTGGCCTTGTTGAACCTCATCCCATTGGCCTTGGCCCATCCATCCAGCCTGTCCAGATCCCTCTGCAAAGCCTTTCTACCCTCCAGCAGGTCGACACTCCCACCCAACCTGGTGTCCTCTGCAAACTGACTGAGGGTGCACTTGATCCCCTCATCCAGATCATTGGTTTGGTTTTTAATAAACACAGCACTGACAGCAACAATCTCTTCAAGACTTCTTGAGATTTTAGTCACTGAAGTGATACTGACCGACAAGAATAAGACTTAAACCTTTCAAACGCAGGCCATGACTCCACATCTGCTTTTGATTGACAACGAGATCTTTTAACATGCAACTGGAGAATTACCACCTTGCTGTGTTACTTTATCTATCAATGAAAATTCCCAAATACTATTAATTAGGCCTATCTAATAGGATCCAAACTTGAAAACACTAGTCAGATTCTTAGGAACCAGTTTTAGGCAGCAGTTACAAACACTACAAAATTCCTAGGAAAGTTAAGACTGTATTTATTTCTTGCTTTTATATTAGAATTGTGTTTAGCATACTTAAAAAAACAAACAAACAAACCAAAACTAAGCAAACAAACCAGCACTCCCAAATAAATGAAAAAAACCCACTTCTTCCTGGGGGAACCATAACCTGTCTATATTTCTGTACAATCTTTGCTTTATCAAGGAAAAAAAACAGCACTGTAAATGAACAGCATGAAATGGAACTTACAGATACTAGGCATGGGTTATGACCACATGCTCAGTTTTGCGGAGAAACACAAACTATATCAAAAGAGTAAATTTTTTTTTAAATTATACCTGTCTCTTCCGTCACCCTTCCTCTATGAATTCCAACAAACATCGGGTATTTATACTGAAATAACAACCTGGGGTAATCCCTGTAAGAAACAAAGCCAGGTTAAAAGTGCTTATAAACAAAGCTGGTATTTGTCTACTGCTCTTCTCATTTCCGTGGTTCCACACTGGAATTGTTACAAGCCTTTTGTTTCAAAGGTAATAAATAAAAAAAAAAAACAGCTGGAAGTATTTTGTCACTGATCCAACATAACTGCAAATATACGCAGATGATAGACAATACGCTGTATTTCTGAAGGACCCGTTTCTATTTCGTATTGTTCAGTATAACTTCTGTCACAGGAATGTATCGGTTAGATGTACTGTTGCTTTCTCTATGGGTTATGGATACGAACTGAGTTATAGTAATTGGGAAAAAATACTTTTTTTCTTTAATCTGTTAAAGTTAATTTGGAAGGTCGCTATTTTTTTTTCTTCTTAAAAATGGCAACACTGAACTGAAATAATGCAAAGGTTCAATGGAATGTAGTTTAAGAGTAACAAAACAGTAGTGTTCAACCACTACGGCAGTTGACTTGTTTACCTATGTTTCTTCGCTCATTTTCTTAACTAATTTTAATAACTGGCCCTTTTAACCCATTTCCTATGGATGATGTCCTGGCTGTGAATGCAAACTTTAAACAATATTTGTTTTAAATAATAACACATAATCACTTTAAAAAAAAAAAACAAAAAACAAAAAACAAAAACCAAAAAAACCAAACTTACTCTGTAAAAATTTGAAAATTCACAAATTTCTGGAAATGAGTTCATTTTAGGAATTCTAAGTCTCCATCCTGCACAGGCTGTAATATCGCAATATGACTTGCACTTTGGTAACCTTAGATGAAACAAAGCACAAACACCACGAGCCCTCTGGCATACCGGCATGCTATCCAGCAGCACATGCAAAAAATAGTATTGAAATCACGGAGCTGGTTATGAAATAATTAGAAGCTGAATACTGTTTGCAGAAATCACTTGGGAAATAGTTTATGTAACGGATAAAGTCAATCAAATGGAATTGTTCATGGAAAATTTCTGACCAGAAAAGAAAAAAAACAGGTCAAAGAAATCGCCAGCAAAGCTCCAGTTTACCAGTTCAAATCGTCTCAATAGGAAAAGAACAGCAATTCCATCAGCTGCTGCCTCAGGAGATCAAGTACACATATGACTTGAGATGCTTTAGTCAATAATGGCATCTACTACAATGTGTTCGAATAAAAAAAGATAAATAAAAGGGCCTAATTAGATTACATTGATCAATGCAAAGCTCTTCAAAATAGCTATAAGCAAATACGTATGAATAGATGGTTTCCAATGAGACTTGACAAGGGGAAAGCAGATGGCAACATGAAAGATTTCACATCTCCTGTGAGCCACACGCTATAAAAGCTGTGAGAGGTTTATGTTTCAGGTTCGGCAACCTTAGAAAATATTTTTAACTGGCAATCACTTGAACAAAGATTACCATAAAGAATTAAGCAATACTTTGCACGGTACCAGGATACTACAGATTAGGTTTAAAAAATATTTTTTTTTTTCAACAGAAGTTTTGTCAGATAATTAACAGCATTTGAACTCTTGAAAAAAAAAAAATATTAGGAAAAATACAGCTGCCTGGATGTTCTTCACTATGCTATCGTGGCAAGCTGCTTCCGCCCTTGCAAAAAACCATACCCATGAGAACATAGGCTCTTCCCTACTTCTAAACAGATTGAGGTTTCCCTGTAGCGAAGGCTTATTATCCAAAGCTAATCCTTGCCATATTTCTTTAAAAAGTAACCCCGGTACTTTGCAACCCTGTTTCCTAAGCCTGGAAATAGAGCAGCCTGCTAAACTGCCAACGTGAATTTTTAATGCAGACTTAGACCCATATAGTGTGGGGAAAAAAGAAAGACAAAGCAAAAGAAATTGATGATGAATAATACCCAAAAACCCAAATAAAAGATGAGATAACAAGTTTGAACATAACTCAGGCTGAACGAGCATTTCCTCACCTAGAAATTACAGCTACCAGGACATTTCGACTTGTATCCTTAACAAAACAAGAACAAAGCCAGGAGAGCAAGCTGCAAACACTGAGTCACAGGAGGGTCTCTTGGAGTGCCTCTTATTTATCCAGGGGATAGAGGACTTCAGTCGCGTTCAAGGTTTTTTTGACTTTAGGTATCTAATTTAGGAGCCAGAATTGAGAGCACAGCCTGTCTAACAGACAGAGATTAAGACTTACAGGCTAATTGGTCAGAGAACTCTGGCTTTAACTCCCTGAGGTTACTGCAAATGCATACCAGGGCCACCACTAGGACCAAGCCGTTCCATTCAGAAATCCCCCTCCCCAATTTTCTTTTCTTGTTTTTATCAGTGGATTTGGGAAGGCATTATTTGGCATTTCAAGTCCGGAGCTCACTTCGCTTTCACATGCATGATGGCTCTGAAAACTCTTGATTTTTTTTTTTTTTTGCTATAACTTGACCTATATTTACAATGCAGAGGAGTATCATATCTCCTAAGGTCCCAAGATTCCGTTCTTGCCGGAATCCCAGCAGATCTGAGGCTCAGCAGCACGTTTGTTCTCTCTCACTGGTCAAAGACCAAAGCGAGGAGGGAGACAGTCCCACCGTCTCCTTGCAAGGAATTCACAGCAACGGCCTCACTCTCAAAGCAGCCTCAAAGGCTCCTGCTCTGTGCCTGTGTTTCTCGCTCACATTTTGCCTTGGGGTCTATGAGGATCCAGCTGTGTTTAGAAAAGCAGAGTGCCCTCGTGCTTTGTCAAACTCCCGCAGCACCTCTCTTCATCTTCAGCTGGCAAACATGCCCCCTTAACGCCGAGCGAGACGTCTTCTGTGATCCTGGAGGCTCTTTTATTCAGTAGCTGCCCGCCTGCCCACAGACGTGTATGCATATCAGCTTCAATTAGGTAGCTTTCACCCTATTTTAGAACTGAGCATCTTCTGCTTGACCTTTTCCCACCCCTCAGTTTTTGCCGCTCACATTTTACCTTTCTAAACAATTCCCGAGGCCTCAACCCTGAGCGAACCTCAGAAACTAATTAGAAAGAAAAGGTGAGCTCTCTCCATCCTTCTACGAGCTGACTTCAGTTATCCTCTGTCTATTTTTTTTTCATCCTCCCTTTGGTTAGAAAACAGCACGTCTGTTCGAGTTTTGATCCATTAGTTGGAAAATTAAGCAATTAAAGCAGACAACATCTGTGGACAATGATTTTTCAAACAGATTCAGCAAGCAAAGTGTAAATTGAAGCCAACTTCCAAGGGCTGGAAGCTTACTATATCTTCAGGAAAAAAAAAAGAAGAAAATAAAGAGAGAGAGAGAGAGAGAATGAGTCTTCACAGAACCTAAACCTCCTGGCAATTAGAAAGGGGAAGATATTTATAGGTGGGATGAAGAACAAAGAAAAAACCATTATAGCAGCCTAGAAAGGGGATCATTTCAGAAGACTAATTTTATTTTAATCGCTGCAGAACAATGTACTCATTTAAGAAATATACCCTTACAGCAACAGTCTAGTGATTTGACTTTGTATATGTCACTGAATTTAAGCTACACGATACAAATCTTGTAGTACTCGACATTTAAAAGGGTTTTTGAGGAAAGAATACAACATTACTGGTGAACAATGATACTTCTTATAATCAAAGGTAATTGTGAAGGTGATTTTGTGTCATCTTGATTAAACAACTAGTTCACAGGCTACCGACAAGTTTCATTAAGAGCAAGTTTTATTTTCTCTCATGTAATTATTAGAGGGAATTATCACTCCTCCCTGATCTTATCAACGATTATATCAATATTTGATTTTTTTTAAATCAGGAAGCCTCCTATGCAAAATAATGCATAGATTGTACATTGATCTGCTTTTAAGAAACAATGAAGCGGCTAAAAATACCAACAGTAAACACTTACGGTATTAAATAAACTGGTTTTGTGTTTAATATAATAGATAATATTATACACATATTAAATATAATGTTGTAAGTAATAACCTGTGATTTTGATGGTAAATATAAAAAGGTTTATCAGGTGACAGCTGAAAGATAATTATAATAATGCTCTATCAGACACAATTTTCCAAGCACATCCCCTTATTGACAGAACACGGGGAGGCTCACTAAAGGCACGTGAGAGGAATTTTCTCTGTAGTACACAGCAGAACAGCAAGAGGGATGTATTCTGAATGCGTTGCAACTCCTGCAATGCATCTGATTGCAGCCCCTATTCGAAGGGATTATATATTGTGGCAGCTCTTCTAGGAAGGTTCATGCATTTGCCACACATGACAGCAATGGTGATTGCCCATTATCAACACTGAAATCACTGCTGAACAATACCAACGTTACTCTCCAGCTTGGGTAAATTCTACAGCATCATGGGTCACCTGGCAGCCGAGCTCTGGTGGAGAAGCGAGCCAGCGAAAGAATGGGAACACCAAACCTCCATGCTTTCTCTTGGGCAACCTGAATCCCTTCTCGGTTTGGCACTCGTGTCACAGGCAAAGCAGTGTATCGTGCTGTGCTATTACAGACCTATTCTGTTAATTATGCCTAGTGCCAGCTGCTGAGACGCGAGGTATCCACCAGGAACAGAGAGTAAATATGGCAGAAGGGGAATGAGTACAGCTTCCCACACTTTCACCTGCACTGCCCCATTTCAACGCTCCTCTAACGTTCCCCTCACCACACAAAGTTGGGAACTGATGCACTCCTGCATAACAACCGTGAGGAAATGGGCACAAACTTGAACACAAGAAGTTCCCCCTAAACATGAGGAGGAACTTCTTCACGGTGAGGGTGGCAGAAGAGCCCTGGAAGAGGCTGCCCAGAGAGGTGGTGGAGTCTCCTTCTCTGGAGACATTCAAACCCGCCTGGACACGTTCCTGTGCAACCTGCTGTGGGTGGACCTGCTCTGGCAGGGGGTTGGACTAGATGATCTCCAGAGGTCCCTTCCAACCCCATAGCATTCTGTGATTCTGTGACACTATCAACAGGAAAATAACAAGAGGATTACAGTTTTGTCTTCATTAAAAGAAAAAAAAAAAAAAAAAAAAGTACTGAGTTATTTGGATGTTCAAGACAATCTTCAAAAGTGCCTGCCTTTTTGGGGAGTTGAAGATTTTGGCTGTCGTTTCCAGTTTAAAGTGTTCTGCATGGTAGACATACTTTTTACATTACTTTTGTAAAATTACTTATGAGTTTGAGAGCTCCAAACCAATCTGATTCGGACAGTAATTCCTACACATCCCTGTATTTACCAGAATGTCCTTTTACTTCCAATCAAGCGCTTGATTCAAATTAAACTTTTAAACTTACTACTTCAGATTCTGAGAGTAATTAGATGTACTGAAGGTCCAAGCCAAATGTACAACTATCACATTCTTATTCCTTGCAAACACATCACCTCCTCCATATCATATCCATATTCTTGTGCATCCTGTCCCAGTATTTTCTTCTAAATTAAGACAAAACTGGATGGCTTATCACAACACCCTGTTTTTGGCACGACCATAAAGACTTCAATATTTTTCTACCCTTGTGTGGAGGAAGAGCCAAGCACACCACCACTCAGACAAGAATAAGAGCAGAATTTTGCCTTTAAATAGAGATGCAAACCTTTTCTTCCCATTGAAATACAGCAGGAACACTCATACTCTCTAGCAGACCTATCGGGTATAATTATAATTTGAAGGGGCAAATGTTGTGAAGCATTCAGCAAAATAGGGTTTTGTTCTTTCCTTTCCCAAACTGTAAATTCATTCAGCTCAAACACAGCGAATGATTTCAGCTGAGAGGGAAGAAATAATCAAAGCTAGGTTAAAAAAATAGCAGTGCTCCTTTTATCCATTGCACTTTACAGCATGAGACACCCCATGACGCAGATTCTGGGAAAAGCTCAAGAGAAGATTAGGAACAGTGCACTGGGAGGCATCCAGAGCTGGGTGGGAGGTGTGAACCCCCTGAACTTCTTGGGGTTGGACTCGATGATCTCAAAGGTCCCTTCCAACCATGAAGATTCTGTGATAGGCAGTGAGAGCTGGGCCCTGTGCTCCAAACCAACGCAAGATTATCACCAATTACAACTCAGGTAACACCTTATCTTTTTGAAGGGCAGCAGCTCCTAGCTGGGCTCCTAGCAGCACATTTCACCTCTAATTTAGGTGAATTGATATCCAGCAACTGCCTTTAGAAAGTTGTGAACCTCAGCACAGTAATAGTTAACTTTCCTTCAGGCTTCTTTATTTAGCAAGGTGAACTGGCAAAGAAGCTGTTCGCACAGCTTTCCAGTGAGCTGCACGTAAATCCCCCAACTGGAGGAAAAGTCATACAGTGTTTGATTTGGCCTTTACATTACTCTCGAGTATAAAAGTGGCTGCAGCAACTTCTGTGAAATAACTCCAAAATGATGCAGCTGATAAACAGAGTTGAGACAAAAATACATTGTCCAAGAGGACATAAAAGGGGAGCCTTTACAAGTATCACTGTGATACTACTCAGACAGCAGATGAACACAAGACTCTTCTGGCAAAGAAACAAGAAGGCTTGTGTTAGAAGAGAATTCTTGGAATCATAGAATTGTCCAGGTTGGAAGGGACCTTTACGATCATCTAGTCCAACCATCAACCGAACTCTCATAAAAACCATCACTAACCCATGTCTCTAAGCACTAGGTCAACCCGGCTTTTAAATACCTCCAGGGATGGGGCCTCAACCCCTTCCCTGGGCAGCCCATTCCAAGGCTTCATAACCCATTCCGTGTAAACACTTTTCCTAATATCCAATCTGAACCTCCATTATTGCCAGTCCAGGAGAACCCCAGAGACAGGACAAGGACTCGACCGCCAGCATTCCTTCCTCCCTGTGTCACACACAGTCCCAGGAAGACCGCTTGGGTGCACGTGTTCAAATGCTTGTTGACTGTTAGGGAGTTATACCCACGTGAGAATGAGCAAAATAAATCTGTTTGGAAATTCTGTAAGATAAAATCACTTCCCCTTAAGTTCACACACTTAGTTTTGTCATGACAACTTCCTAAAAGAACCATTAGGTTTTATTTTATATGTTAAAGAGCAAGCAACTAAAGTTTTCTCACTACCTTTGAGGCTTGCAAGAAACTGGTAAACATTTACTTTTACTGTAAAAAATAAAGTTTTCTGAGTCTACTGTGTATTATATATTTGCCTTAATTGGGCTGATTTTAGCCTCCTTAAATTTTGCCTAATTTTTTAACTTGGACTTTTATTTGTTGCAGAGTTTCTCATAAAAATCTGCAAACGAATTACCAACCGCGGTTAATGAGCTATGCATAAAGCTTCTCTTTTCCTTTATCATTCTTACCATCTGCTTTGGCTGTTTTATTATCAGCCTGTAAGCTAATAATCTATCTCCTTTATTTCCTATCTCACTTGGAAAAAAAAAAAAAAATAATGAAGAAATCCAGAAGAGTTTTCAAACTCCCCGTTTTCTCAGAGTTTTCCCAGAGTGGTGCCTTATGGCGCAATCTGTGTTGTGCTCCCGTCTTCTCCACTGCAAAATCCTGATTTTCAAGTCTATTAAAAAAAGCCCACTGGATTTCCAACACCTCTTCCCCCCAAGAAAACAGCAGTACTTATGTCTTATCTATCCACGCACAATAAAAGTATTTGGCCACAGCCTTCTGTCTATTCACTACAAGTATAATACGCGCTTCGATAGCGTTGTTCCTTCTCTTCCAGTTAGGGCCAGTAAGTTTCCAGGCATTTATATTACATTTTGGTATATCCCATCACACAAGTACCATTAACATGGGATGTTAATCTAATTAATTTAAAAATTCTCTTTTTGACTAAAAATATCGTTAAAAACTTCAAGTATTCTCTTCTGAACTAGGTCAGTGCTGCATTTTCCTTTGCTAATGAAATTGTACCAGGTGAACTTGTTTCACTTCACTATTACCTCTTTGCACCCACATGGACAACCACAAGTCAAGTATTATCGTGCGTATAACACACCCCTATTACACAGCTAACCCCCGTGGAAAGAAAATGGTTCCAAAGAGTTTTTCTATGCCTATCCATTACAGAGCTAATCGTTGTCTTAAAGCAGACTTTAGGAAGCTGAGCTAATATTTTTAATCTCAGGAAAAATAGTAACATAAAATAAAAAAATATAAATAATAAAATAAAATAAAAAATACAAGGACACTTTAAAATGATGACAAGTGCCCCTGAGCACCACGCTTTCCTAAGGGCTGCAAACTACATAATTCTGTCTGTCTTCAGTAAAGACCAATAGGGCAAGAATGAGAAGTAGGACCAAGCTCTTCAAAAATTGACAAAAAAAACCCTTAAATTCAGTGCTACTTGGAACACGATCATTATTAAGCAGGTTAAGGAATAGCATAATCATGGTCCCTCCTTTCTTATAAAGCCACTGCTTTCAGAACTGAGACTCAGATAGCACTTGTTCTTTTTTATAATGGAATAACTGACTTGAAGAGAAGTCGGAAAAGCCAGCGCTAAGAACTAGGCTTTACTGAATAAGCGTAAATTTGTGAAAAACTATCACAAAGTGAGCAACAAACAGTTAAACACTGAGCTGAAAAACTTCTTTTGGATCATCTCCAGTTTCCCAGCAGAGCTGCTTTCCCAGTGCATGAGCTCCACAGAGGCTTTAATCCATTTTGCACCTGAGAAGGGGCATAGGAGTGAAATTATTACATTTTCAAACGCGAGCCCATGGGAACATGGCCTGGTGCTGAAAACTGATGCTGAACTGAGGGAAAAAAAAGAAAAACAAAGCTTGGTTGACATTCTGAGGTCCTCACACCTGCCTCGGGCATGCTATGTACAAAAGGCGTCTGGTGGACTCTGTGTTATGAGCCTATGTATTTATTAGCCTTAACCAACTTTGTTTTCTTAATTTCCTGTGCTCTGCCACACATTATAGTACTTCAACAAGTAAACAGTACATGAACAAGGCTGGTTGTTGCCCACATTTTCCAGTTTACTATTTGTTTTATAAGCCAAACCAATTTATATTTGTTTTCCAGTCTACTCTCAGTACATTCCTGTGATAAAAAGGAGTTTACCAACTCGGGTATAGAAACTTGGAAAAACCGAGAGAGAGTGCAGGTACCTGATTCAAGCCACTTTTTAGTCCACAGAAAGACCGTGGGCAACGTTCATCTCTCCTGACTGCAACGATTTATAAGTTGTCCAGTCTAAGGTGGTTGCAGAGGCCTCCACAACCCAACACAATTCCGGCTTCGAGTACGATTCACTGCTCTCTGCAGTCACCACTCTGGGCGGTTTAGGCCAGGTATCCAACTTCGAAGACCGCCGCAGTTAAGCAAGATCCACTGCTTTGACTTAAATGGAATTAATTCTGACAGGAGGTAAAGCCCCAGGGGAGCCTATGGCAAAGAAGTGCCATGATTTCTGAGTCTCCGGTCCTGTGCCTCAACCAGTAAAGACCATCACTCTTTGCCATAGATGAGCTTTCACTTAACAGAGTCCTAAAGCAGCGTGCCAAGTCAGGGGAAGAAAAAATACAAAATATGTCAATTAATTAAAAAAACATCGATTAATATACAGATTGACTCCATTTCCTCTTCTAGAGTCATTAACATCCACCAATCTTGCCTTTATCATGTCGAGTGAGCTATAGACAATTTGTAAAGGAGAAACCAGAGCATCAGGCTTTCTCCTGCTCAGCGTTGTGACACCTGGATAGGTCACCCACCCAAATTCACACAACAAACACTGACTGCAATTGTTTTGTTTCTTAGTGTTAAAACACTAACGTATTCTTATCATGCCAAATAAGTTGCAATTCAGCAGTAAGCAGTACCACTCCTATGACTAACCAGCCCCGGCAGGTCTCAATAATTACCTGTGGGCCAGAAGACCACAAGGCCCTTTTCCAGCCCATTTTTCCATACCACCAAGAATGCAGGCTGGTGTAATTCCTATGTTCCGTTACTTTGGTTCACAGAAAGGCAGGAAAACAGGAAGAAGCAACGCCTTTCTGTTCACATACTCCATCCTCACAAAAGCACTGAAGGAATAACAGCAAAGGGCAACCCTGTAAGAAATCAGCAGTCATTAGACAGAGCTCTGTAGCTCCTCCTGATGGTGTATAGAAAGCTTTCACCCAGAACAATCACCCATGCAAATCATAAAAGAGAAGGTCATAGATATCAGAGACTGAAGATGCTGCTGAGTATTCAGTGGCTGACAAATAACGGGTTACAGAGAAGCTCCTGTACCTGCAGCACTTTGGATAGAAGGGGACCCAGTTCTTGTTTGACTTAAAGAGAAGGGCTTTGTTGAGACTAGGCTTGTTTTTTAAAGAGACCTGAAGCCTTTCACAAAAACAAAACAAACAAACAAAAAACCCCACCCAAAACAAAACAAAAAAAACCCCAAACACCACCATCAAGAAAACCACCCCACAAAATGCATCGGAAAAACCACTTTTTCTGATGCAACCAAACCACCCATTTCTTTGGTGAGTCTCAGCCCCAGAGGAGAGTTTCAGCTCTGACCGAGCATACAGCACACTCTCATAGGTACTGACTGGTACAGAACCTATAAATGATATATTTGTCTGTCCTTATCTCTCTTTTGTCCACTTTTTAAGGTCTGTTGTACACCGAAGCATCTCAGGAATAAATCTGTCCCTTCTGTGATCTCATCTGGCACAGGTTTTCCCTTGCTCGTTGTTCCAGGCTGCGCTGCTTTTCCCACTCGGCCATTTAACTTGCTTCCACCCAGCTCAGCTTAACGCACAGCTGCTTAAATACAGAAAACTTTAAAAGAAACCTTGGAAGCAGTTCAGAAGCAATCTTTCTGCCATAAAATTTTTGCTAGTAATTGAGAGTTTCAAACCCTCTCCCTTGTCTGGCTGTATGCAGTGCATCTGTATTAGCATTTTAGTTCAGGTAGAGGATTCTCCTCAAACCCCAGCCCTAAGTGCCCCACTTCACACGTTCACTTCCCCTTGAGGGAGAGGTCTCGGAACCCATGAACTGAACTTCTTCTGGAGGTACTTATACCAGATGTGCTTCATCTGCTGACGGCGCCAATTCAGTCCAAGGGCTCACAGCAGTGGCAGCCCGAAGTATGCCTCCCAAAAACACTGTGTATGACGGGTCCTCAGCACCAACTGCTTTACTCTACAAACAGATCTAATCCTATGACACCCTACTACTTGCCACTATGGACACAGTCAGACAATCCTGTTGTCGTTTCCTGGCTTGGAAGTCATTCCCCTCCCAGAATCTTGCCACTCTTAAAAGTCAGGAGGCCATTCAAGTGCTGCCCTCGTTTCCCTGGTTTGTCCTGACAGAAAGAGGCGAGATCTCATCTACCCCCCTGTACTAAATTATGGGCTATGAAATATTAGCCTCTATTGTTTTCCTCGCGAGAAAAAAAAAAAAAAAATACTCCTGCAGAGTGTTTGGGAAAGACAAATGAGGCTGCCTTCCTCTTACTAAAATAATTAACACCAAGGGAGCTCCAGTCTTGTCAGCCAGCCTAGCTGCAACCAGAAAAAAAACCAAGCACCGACACCCCAATTTCATAGCACCACCGTGGATATTGGCGTGTGAGCAACTAGGTTCAAAGGAGCGACTGATTCTCACAGAAAAATGAGCGGAGTAAGACTGTGGCAAGGTCTAAGATGACAGAACTAAGAAAATGTATAATAATAAAATATACTGCTTTTAATACTTACATCCCTAACATGAAATAAAATTCCCAGTGTCAACACAAATTTTAAAAGCAATAGTAGCCATAGCAACCACGTGAAGCTAATCTTTAACCTCTCTGGTCTTGATTCACATCATTATAATTGTGTTAAATGCGATGCCCTTTGATTCAAAAATACCACCATTACTGTAACGGAAAAAGTAATTAGTTTTTTTTTAATTAATGAGAGACTTGAAAATGCACGAAGGGAAGCATTAATATCTGTTTTTCTTGAGCTATTAAAATAATTGTGTAAAAATATCACATAAAGAAGTCACATCACACTATAGATCTAGTCCTTATGGCTCTGCTAAAAGCTAGGCTTTAAGGTACCAAACACAGATATTTGCATATCAAGAAAGATTTAGTCATCCAGTTGGATAAACTAAATGCTTATCTCTTCCCTAAGGATAAAGAAAACTGTGGTTAAAAAAAAAAAAAAAAAGCACTTCAGTGCAGCTCATGAGAATAGCATTTTCGTGTCACATACCTCATTGCACCTGGTAACGCTGGTTCAACCAACACAAGCAACAAACAAGAGGGACTAGAAGGGCAAAGGACTACACAACAGCCCCCTCCTCAGACCTAGAGACTAATCTCACCAGATTTTAGAAAGCTACAATTTGGATTTTTACAAATGAATTAATAATCCACGGGTGATGACACTTCTAAAGTCCAATATATTTTACCTATTTAGACAGAGAGCATGGGATGACACGTTAAGCCACAGAACTATCTATCTCTGTCCACTAACTATAAGGGAACAGCAGATTACCAATTCACGTGTAAATATTTGAACACAGGGTATAAGAATTAATAAAATGGTTCTTTCGAGTGATTAAACTTTTTTGTTGTTGTTGTTTTGACTAAATTCTCACCATGTCCTCCCCTCCCCCAGCTGTATTTCAGTCTGACGCTGGTGTAAGTCTTTGTCACGGTGGGAGAAAAAAATCCTGCACATTTTACATAAATTTTTGCCAGGAGATATGTACCACAGTGAGAGAAGTAACACAGCAATTGACTGTATCTTCTGCTTCTCCACAATCCAAAGGAGAATTGTTTCTCAAACAAAAGTTACCTTTGTGCTAAAATGTCCCTCTTGAGTAGGGGCTTTTCTATCTCAGAAGCTCAATACAATTGATACTACGTCTTGAAAATCATCTCTCTTGAAGGCAGATCCTGAAAGTACTGCGGACGATTACAAAACCAAACCAGCTTCAAAATAATCTGGAAGGCTTTACAATATTGTCAGGAAGTATTTCTGCTTTAAACAGAGATTTAAAAGTGCCATGGTCTGCCTGAGGAAAATAATTCTGTACGGTAAGCAAGGTTGAAAAGAATTTAGGAAGTACGGCAGCTTAGATCTACAGAGTCTTATGTGTGGGACCAAGTGCTTCCTGGTGGAACATCACTAAGTTCTATGTCAAGGTCTTACTTCAAAATACACATTTTTTTTTTGTTCAAAAATGAGTTGAGCAATTCAACTGGAGTACATACTGGTACAAAAGCTCGTACAGACTGACCCACTGAGCCAAGCTATAGGCAAACGCTTCTGCCACCACAGAATGACCTACCCCTCTATAAGAACCGTCAGGTTTTTGATCATTTTAAGAGAAGGGACATCAAGCAGCTTTATATAAAGGATAATCTACTCTAACACTTATGCACCATAGAACTCTCTTAAATGCAAGAAGATACTTGAAAGGCTAAAAAAATCAGAAAGCAAAAATACAATAAAAATTCAATAGCTATGGTACAATCGTTCACTACTGAAGGTTAACAATACTGCTCTAATTTTAGAAGCTAAGTCAGAAGCTAAACATTTATCATCAATAAAAGACTTGTACATGCTCTCCAGCTGAATTAATTTTCCGGGAGAAGTGGAGGGGGAAAAAAAAGAAAGAACAGAGGACTATAGGTTAAGGAGGAATTTAAAACAAGAAATAGGAATTCATGCTTCTAGTTGCATTCTCTAAATTATTTTATATATTACAATACATTGTGTATCACAGCTTTAGGTCTCCAATTCAGAGCTTACCCCTATGACTTAACACTTTAAAATAGATCTTGACAAGTCTGTCAGCAGGGGAGAAAAAAACCCAATAAATGGAATGTCATTATTTAAACCTGAAAACAAGAGGTTTTGGGTTCCTTCACAGAATCATAGAATTGCCTAGGTTGGAAGGGACCTTTCAGATCATCTAGTCAAAACACACAAATGGAACTCAGCTACCACAGCAAAAAAGAAATAAAACTTGAAAATAAGGCCTTGCTTCACTAGGTGTATGAATCAGGCATATTAAGCAGATACAGTATGACACACATCTTAGACTTAAGGCATTTGCGTGTGCATCAGTGACAGCAATATTGTCTACTGCTCTGTTTCAAACAAAGCCAGCTTCACTGTCCTTAATCTCCAATTATACTGCTGTCCTCTCCTTCATCCTATAAAGGAAAAAGAAAAAGGAAAAAATAGACTAGATAATTAGAGATTTCAAGAACTTTTCCAATGAATCTTGAAAGTTAAAACTTCGAAAACAGGACATCTAGTGCTTTTGGTGCTCAAGAGTGTATCAACAGCCCTCCCACGCTCAAGAACAGAAGAACGAGGAGCTGCAACTAAATCTGCAGAAACAGTACTCGAATGCCCTAATATCCTAAAGTGACCCCCGCTCAAGGGAAGGTCCCCCTCACTAAAAAGCACTCACTATTTCAGGGCTGGAAACTCAATGTCAAATAAACTGAATTGTAGATGTACCACCTACTCTCTGTCTAAAACAGTGGTCTTGTCACAAAACAAGACAAAGACACACAGCCTGCACTAAGTACTGCAATTAATCTGTTGCCTGGAATGATTATGCTATGTTTGTTCATGGAGAGGTCCAAGCGTTCTTTGAGCAAGAATTCCTCACTGAAGTCTTTTGCAATCACTCAGTCGCCAATAACATAGATGCATCCTTCATACGGGATGGAGGGAGGGATGGATGGATGGATGGATGGATGGATGGATGTCCCAGATACAGGCCTGTCTTGCCTAGACACACTATTACAGTTTCATAACTGGAGCTGTGTGGTTTTCAAGAAGAAATATCTGAAGGGCAATCCAAGAGTAGCATTTTTTCAGATTATATGAGCAGTACTGGAGCATTTATTTGGAATATACATAGCCACAACCCTCAAAATCTTATCAAAGAAACTCTGGGAACTGATGAGAAACAAAAAGCCCCCAAACCACCAAGCAATCAGCCCAGCCATTAACCTTCACTTCAAAAACAACAAAAAAAACCCCAACCCAAGTCCCTCCCCACTAAGCTTTCCCACTGCAGAGGTGGCAATGCATACATAATCACATCATTAGAACAGCTGTTTCCTAACTAATTCTTCAAAGATTACGTGTGATTTCCTCTTAGTTCCCTTCAAAAGCCTTCCCATGTTATATCTGCAGGGCTGACAGGCTTGCTCAGGCTCCCAGATTGTTACCTACTGAGACCAAGGAGTTTCATTCAGACCCTAAAATCACATGCAACTTTGCAGCCGGCAGAGAGTCTTCTCCTCAGCTTGCCTCTCTGCTTAAAACAAATATGCTCCCTCACAAAGATGACCACATCTATGTTATGAAAGACAGAGTGACTGCCAAACACTAAATGGGGAATTCATGCTTCCCGAACCCTTGATCTCTCCATAGCCAAATGCAGTGTTTATTAACGGTGACCGGAACCCAAGTTAATTGAGCGCTGTTCACCTGGTGGCGAAAAACCCAATTCCATTTACCTCATTGCTCTCCTCCCTCTGTACGTGCAGAAGAGTGGCTACCTTAACAACCAGGAGCCTTTTCCTGCATCTACAAATGGTCTAACATCTAGTATCTGAACTACTGCGGCCACCTGTGTGACAGGAAGGATGGAGTGGGAGCTGGAGGGCAATCACTGGAGGGACACTTCTTGATGCGCACGTGCAGAGCTCTGCTACACGCAGCCCCACTGCCACATACACTGAGCCCACGGAGTACAATGGGAATCGCAAAACTGAAGCTTATTCTAACACAGCTGGATCACGCCAACGTATATACTATCTGTAAGACAACGTGTGTACCTCTTTGAAAGCTGGGGAGGCTAGACAGCCCACGGAAGGAATAAGGTGCTTTCTCAAAAACCCTGAAGTAACTTATTCCCTTTCCAAGTCAACTGGATTCAGGCCTGAGTCACATCTACCACTAAGACAGGGCAATTACATGCCACCCGTTGGTGCTTTGGACAGCAAAGGTTACACCCCGCATCTAGAAGATTTTCCTGCTTGCAGCCAAGGCAGGCTGGTGCTGCTGAAAGCCTTCGGCAACCTCATATAATCCAAGGGAAAGGTGAGGCCACAACTGGAATACTGCGTCCAGTTCTGGGCTCCCCAGTTCCAGAGAGACAGGGAACTACTGGAGAGAGTCCAATGTAGGGCAACAAAGATGATTGAGGGATTGGAGCATCTCCCTGATGAGGAAAGGCTCAAAGAGCTGGGGCTCTTTAGCCTGGAGAAGAGAAGGCTGAGGTAGACGTGGCTCTTCA
The DNA here is from genome assembly GCF_964106895.1 of Numenius arquata. Classification (NCBI taxonomy): domain Eukaryota; kingdom Metazoa; phylum Chordata; class Aves; order Charadriiformes; family Scolopacidae; genus Numenius; species Numenius arquata. The sequence continues at coordinate 20,291,721 of NC_133585.1, read as the reverse complement.
GGGCATGCTCTAGTGCCTGGGATTGTTGGTTTGTGGTGGGGTGTTGTGTGTGAGGTTGTGGGTGTGGGGTTTAGTTGGTGGGTGCTTTTTTTTTTTTTTTGGGGGGGGGGGGTGGTGTTGTTTGTTTGGTTTTGTATGTTGTGTTTTTTTGTTTGTTTGTCTGGTTTTTTTTTTTTTTTTAATGTGGTTGGACTCGATGATCTCAAAGGTCCCTTCCAACCACTAAGATTCTGTGATTCTGTGAATGCTCACAAGTACCTAAAGGGTGGGTTGAAGGAGGATGGAGCCGGACTCTTTTCAGTGGTTGCCAGCGAGAGGACGAGGGGCAACGGGCACAAGCTGGAACATGGGAAGTTCCATTCAAATATGAGGAAGAACTTTTTTCCGGTGAGGGTGCCAGAGCCCTGGAACAGGCTGCCCAGGGAGGGTGTGGAGTCCCCTTCTCTGGAGATCTTCAAGCCCCGCCTGGATGCCGTCCTGAGTGATGTGCTCTGGGCAGCCCTGCTTTGGCAGGGGAGTTGGACTGGATGATCTCTGGAGGTCCCTTCCAACTCCGACAATTCCGTGATTCCGTGAAAACAGAGCTCTGAAGGGGACAGGCAAGGGAGGGCAGGATTCCCCCTACTCATTCCCCTGACCAGTTGCATGAGAACCAACAGAATTCAGCTGCGATTTCTAGTATTACTTCTCACATCAAAAGAATCCAACTGGAGCAAAGAGGATAACTTGGAGAGCCCAGCTGTACAGCAATAGCCAAACATCACTGTTCACTGATGAACACCTATAATGTATTCAATTATATACTTCACACTATTCCAATGACTCTATAAATAATGGAATAAATGTACTCAACAGAATTTTATCTCCCATTCAACCATCTCTAGTTCAGCGAAACATTAATTCTGTTTATCTGCCTGAAATACTAAAAATGAACTGTGTATTTCAACTTAATTGCAACGGCAGTCTTCATGAGGTTTTTAATACATCTGAAGTATATGCTCCCGCATTAAGTTTTCAGAAAGTATTGAAATGTGTGAAGAAATACACTTGTGCTCTCACTTTTTTTGAGTTCTTAAGACTTTACCTTATAGAGTGCTTTAGTCCCTAATCCACCCCCCCACCGCAACATTTAATGACAATATTTAGCTTCAATAGCGCTTTACAGCATGTTTAATCTGACACGTCTTTAATTTACAAAGTACAAAATGTGATTATTCCATAATATGACACTGCCTGTTAGAAATGAAAGAAATACAATTTCATTGTATTACTAATTTAGATCTACATATAGCTTATTAACTGCTGCTGACTTCTCAGTTGGGTAGGCAAGATAGGAAATGTTTTGATTTATGTAATAATTAGGGTAAGACCAGGGGTTCTTTGCATATTTAAAGTGCATTTCTTCTCTGGAGAGGGACTTTTCAGACAAAAGTCTCACAGATTCCACATTTCTCTCCCAGACATTGAGAAATGGCTTCTCTCCTAAACATTGAGAAACAGTTTGGGTTACAAGTGAAACCTCCTTTTCTAATTTTGAATCCTGTAATTTCCATCAAAATCCAACTAGGTTTGTTACATCTCATATTACTAAAACTCCAGTGCAGACAAAAATCACATTATTGGGGGTGGGGGGTGGGTGTCTCTGGTTACAGGTACTGGGCTCATTTGAAGCCTGGATCTTCAATTACTTGAAAAGGAATTACCACACTCGGGAAAACAGAACGCGTATGTCCTTCACCAAAATGTTTATTTTTCACAGATGGTTTAGATTGGTTTGCTCCATCCTGGAGAAGCAATATTTGGCTTTGTAATTGAGATTTTTACTCAGGTTCTCCGTGGGAAATAATTTAGAATAAGCTTCAAAAAGACATGGTATTGAAACAGGTAATTTGAGAAAGTGTGAATACAATAATAGGATTAAAGGTTACTTTTCCTGTATCAGTAGGGATTTATTCAATAATTGACCTTTCATCTTTGTATTTATGAATGTAAGAAAACCACCCACACTATTAAAGATAAAACTCCTCTTCAGGCTTTTAGTGACACCTTGTGAAAACCAGCATAAGGCAGCCCTTCTCTTCCTCCTCATTAACACCCTACACCTGGGGTTCACACAGCACAGGATGCCAGACCACATACACTGCTCTGCTCCCAACAGCTCCGTGAAGTCTCTATCTGGAAATACATGTTTGTAGAGTGTTCTTGAGTATTCATGACAAAAAAGCGAGTAAGAGTTTACGACGGAGAAGCGGTTTTCATTATTTCAGGTATTATCTGACATGCAAATGAGTGAGGAAGAAGGTGGTCCTCGTCTCATTCTCTCAGGATGCCACTGCAACTACCTAATACATACTGGTTCATGCCAAAATGTTCCTCTCCCGGATGGGTCTTACATCTCCTTCTTACACTTCACTGATGCCTATTCCAGATAATGGACCCAGTAACAGGATGCACATACGAACAACTGCTCTCAGGCAGTGAGAGCGAGTGCCCCAAGCAGCCCACGGCTGTAGTCTTCTGCCTGTCAGCCTTTCCTCTGATGCCATCCAACCCTCTGGCTCCCCTGCAGCCTCTTCTGTTCCACAACTCTGACACAAAAGCAGTCTTTCATTATTTCTGGGAGAATGTGAAGGTATTTTCTGTTGTATCTAACGTTATGTCTTTGACCAGAAATCATCTTGCAAGAATATTACACAACTTTGTGACAGAATACTAAGATTTCCACAAATTCCAATCCCTACTCTAGCCATTTCTATAGACATGGCAAGTACTGTGGTAATTTTGTCATGGGACCTCTTCTGTGTTGATGTTTCTCTTCTTTTTTTTTGGAAGAATTTGCAATTTGATCGACTTTAGCAAGAGTGTTATCAAGTCAGACAGTGCTGTACAGAAGCCTTTTCAAACTTGCTCTGCAATCAAGCAGTATCAAACAGGAGTATAGACTTGACCTGTTTTATCTTGCCAAAGAATCCTTTCGATAGTTCTGTAATTATCTCCCAAGAGGCCAAAAGACTTAAGTCTCTCGAAAACATGTTTAAAAGCTATAATGACGTACGCCATCTGATATCACATTTGGTACACCATAGGTATATGAAGCTCAGTTATAAGATCACATCTGGCAGGCACATTTTCTGTGCTATCTCTTCATACAATCCCACGGCATGTGATTTCCCCACCTGGACAGAAATAAATTTATACATGCTACTTTCAGGGGATAAATCTAAAAGTCCAATCAAACAAATTTACGCAAATAATATCACAGTCCATTTCTTGTCCCTCCTTTCATTTACCACATTTTCTTGAACAGTAGTATTTTTTTTGTCTTAAAAATATTCATAGTGTTTGTACTTGATGGACATTTCACTTTCCTTTGCTATTCCTATGCTTCATTTCTATTTCCTTTTGTTTCTTTTTCGCATCTTTTTCCTGTAGTTTCATGCATCTACAATCAGCAGTTCCTTCAAGAAGGCATGATATCCAACACATTTTCATAGTAAGAAGAAAGAAGATCTCTATTCTCTCAAAGTTACAGCCTTATTTTTTCATAAAATCCTTTCCCTTTGCATGTAGGTCACACACACAGCCAGTACGAATCATTTCCTCAGTAGAGAATCTAAGCTGACAGTAAACTTGTTTATCCCAATGATTCCTGACACATGAGGAATGAGCATCGGTTGTTGGCCACTATTGTACCTCCACGTACAAGGTTTAAATATTGTCCTTCTCATCCTTAAGTCGGGAGTAAAACACCAGCTGTACTCTAAAATAGAGCACGATCCCCTGTCCTCCCACCATCGCTGCTCTCAACAGGTAGGACGGGTCAGAAAAATGCTAGGAGATTAATACGAAGACATATAATTCCACAGCGGATATGGGCCAAGCATCCTGATAACTGAGAAGCTGAATCAGTCTGCAATAGGAGGTGGCTTTCCTGGGGACAACAGCAATCAAGAGATACAATCTCAAGAAGCCAAAGGTGCCACAGCCAGGCAGAAGCAAGGTCCTATACCCTACACCCTACTGGGGGCAGAAAGGCAGATGTGGGGTAACTTTTGGCACCCAACTTAATTTTCCTTTTTTTACGTCCTCTACTTTTAGTGCTTAAATGATGGAGAGGCTGGGCATCATCCAGTGTGACGGGACATCCACAGCTAGGAAATCGTGCTGCTTGGGGCCACAAGACCACAGGGCTAATGTGGAAGAACTGAAAGAGGAAAGACCTGCCAACGCTTGGACATCAAAGAGTCACCTCCATTATCACTTCTTCTATCGACGTGCAGGGCCCAGAGACACCGCAGCAGGTAAGGGCTTCATTTGGCCAGAACTACCCTGCTATGGAGTTTTGTGACAGGACAATTTGTGAGAAGAATTTTCTGGCAGTTCTGCTGACAGGCTGGGTTTGAAAGTCACGGAGACCCAGAATCAAGAGATAACTTAATGAAGACACATTAAAATCTGAAGTAAATGGGACATAACAGTTACAACTTTCACAGTGTTTGCAGAGGACTTCTTTAGTTTCACTGTTCCCAAAGACAAGCCGGTCATCGCTTTAATATTACTCAGCCAGGCACAGAAAGCTTTGACCTAATTACCAGTATCAATGGAAAATAAAGGAATATGCAAAGAGTACAGCATATGCCTTTTTGTTCCACTGGTTATTTGTTTTGCACTTATTTCTTAAAATGCTAAGAACTTGGGACAAATTTCTTTCCTTACTGTGGACTTGTATAGCATTAGTCTGAAGTTTCTGCTAGCAAAACACAAGGCGACTTTTCCAAACCGCCCAAAATTAAGAAAATAGTTTGTTATCAACCAACCAACTCACCCCAACAAAACCAACCCTATCAGCACTACTGTGTTCAAGAACACTTTGGGTTAGTTCCAGGGAAGACACACATCCCCAGAGCAATATTTTTAATAGAAAGTAATTGCTGTAAAACCAAACCACAGTTCAATAGGCAGATAATGTAAAATCAAGGCAACTGTATCCTGTATCTAGCCTAGATTCAGAACATAAAATAAGATTTCTAGCTTTAAAGAACTGTTTAGCAGGCAGATAATACAAAATCAAAGCAACACTACCAAAGAGCAATTGTATCCCATCTCTACCCTAGATTCAGAATATAAAATAACTTTTGTAGCTTTAAAGAACTGTGTAGGTAAAGGAAATTATTGCTATTACTTTACTCTGACGCTCTCATCTTCACAATTTAGTAGTAAGTAGCTTTTAAACATTTATTTTCTCCAGAGCTCAGGACAGCTTACATAGCAAAACTTCAGGGAAACGTCAAAAAAAAATGTTAAATACCCAACACTGAGATCAATCAGTTTTTGTACCACTTTAATAAACAGAAAGGATATTTCACAGTGTTTGGTTGAACAAAAAAACCCCCAACCCATAACTGTGGATGGTGCTATAGCTTCCAACTGTATATGGACAGTTGGAAGCTGAATCATTACAGGAAATGCTACTTTACATCACTGAAATGGAGATGAGTAACTCCGGCTCTGATCAGAAGACACACAGAATTTGGAATTCTGTGTTTGGAAAATGTCACAGGTTGCAGAAGAAATACAGCAACTCTAAAACAAGATTAGTTAAACTGACATTCAGGCAAACACTCTGAGACTTAGCCTTGTGCAGAACACAAATCACGTATGAGTCAATTATAGCACATTATTACACACTGAAGCCAGCTGATACCATGAATTCCAAGTCTCAGTGCAAGGAGCACTTGATGTCACCCTTTAATCCTGCTCTTCTATCACTACTCATCTTACATCAATATATTTTCAGTCTTGGGATCACCGTTTAATAGCAGTTAATGTCCTCATCTCTTCACCGCTGACGTATTGGAACAGGCTACTAAACAGCAGCTTGCTCCGCGTAACACAACTTCATTGACTTGTGTGTCAAGCACCTGAGCCACTACCTGAGCAATGATCGTTCCAAAAGAAATCACATCTTGCTCCTCCTCACAGTGATCAAATTTTCTTACCTCAGTTGCATCTCTGACGAAACCTAACCCAAGCACCAGTACAGGATGGGGGCTGACCTGCTGGGGAGCAGCTCAGGGAAAAAGACCTGGGAGTCCTGGTGGACAAGAAGACAACCATGAGCCAGCAATGTGCCCTTGAGGCCAAGAAGGCCATTGGCATCCTGGGGTGCATTAGGAAGTGTGACCAGCAGGTGGAGGGAGGTCATCCTCCCCCTCTGCTCTGCCCTGGGGAGGCCCCATCTGGAGCACTGGGTCCAGTTCTGGGCTCCCCAGTTCCAGAGAGACAGGGAACTGCTGGAGAGGGGACAGCAGAGGGCTACAAAGATGATGAGGGGCCTGGAGCATCTCTCTCATGAGGAAAGGCTGAGGGACTTGGGTCTGTTTAGTCTGGAGAAGAGAAGACTGAGGGGGGATCTGATCAACGCCTATAAATACTTAAAGGGAGGGTGTCAGGAGGATGGGGCCAGTCTTTTTTGAGTGGTGCCCAGGGACAGGACAAGAGGGAACGGGCACAAACTGGAACATAATAACTTCAATCTAAACGTGAGGAGGAACCTCTTCACTTTGAGGGTGGCAGAGCCCTGGAGGAGGCTGGCCAGAGAGGTGGTGGTGCCTCCATCTCTGCAGACATTCAAGGTGGACCAGGAAGTGCTCCAGTACAAGCTAGGGTTGAAAGTGCCATGGTTTTAAGCGTGAATGTTGTGTACATACTCCTCACCTTCAGTATACCACGTAGCCAGAACTATATATAACTTTGCTCAATAATGCTTCAAGGATGTCTCAGACTATTACAACAGATGTGACCAGTAACTCTATATTTGGTCTTGTTCACTCTAAAACACTATGTCAAAACCAAACAACCACCAAACTGAAAACCAGATCCCACAAAGGCTTTCAGATGTTCCATAAATCCACCTTGTAAACATCAAGCTACTTCCAGATGCACAGATACAGGGCTGCTTTTCACGGGAAGCAACCCCTGTTATGCTTCACATCATATTTAAAGTGAAGATACGCAACCAACTTGAGAAAACCAGCAGTCTTAGAACAGTCACTGTTGTCTTCATTTATACTGCCTTGACACACGCTTCATGCCTGGTAGGGTCTGGGATTTCTCAAGCTTTCAACCTGGCTCAAGTAAAGTCGATACACTCAAGAAGCTCACTCCTCCACCAACCAGTATTGCCCGTCCCGAGTCCCAGTGCAACAAAAACTCAAAGGAACTTTGAAACACGTCTCTCTCCAAGTAATTCTAGCATGTCACTGACCAGCTGAAGTTGGGTTTCTTATTTCAGAGGATGCCACTGAGCAGAAGAAATGCTTCAACCTATCATTTCTGAAAACTGTGAGTGTTCTGTAGAACCATTTTTTCCTTCTATTTTTTTTTTTTATATCTCCTAATAGAATGAGGCCCCCACCCTGACCCGATTTTGCAAGCACTAGTGCTATACAAATATCATTTTTAAAAAACCCCAAACAAGTAAGCAAGAGAAACGTGAACGTGTCAAGGAAAAAATACCTTTTTAACAAGCTTATTCAGATTCTGTAACATTCTGCTTAAACCAATACCAACGGAGGCTGTCAGCTATTTCCCAAGTTGCTATGAGAATTTTTTTCCCAGGGGTGAACTTGGGCTTTCAGAAACTGTGACTGAACAACAACCACTATAAAAGGCAGGAGCTTGCAAAAACTGCAATAAATGTTGAGAAGCCATCACAGTTTGCTGTTAGTGCCTTTTCACAGGATATTCTAGAGACCTAAATATAGGCTTACGCAGGTTAAAAGTGGAAAGTTATTCCTGAAAATGAAATTTCTGGATTTTACGTCGTGTTTGTTTTCTCAGTACTGCTTTCATTGCTGTTATAGCTGTTTAATTCTCTCTCTCTCACACAGCGAAACGTAGTTTCTCTGGCGCTGCACTACAGGTGTTTTCTGGGCAGAACTTTGGCAGCAAGTTTTAAAGCATATTTACTTCAATCGCTACCACTTTACAGTACTTACATCAACTATACATCTCACAGATTCTATAACAAGAAAAAATAGTGATTTTCACTTTTATGCCCTTACTTGCTTTAAAAAAAAAAAAAAAAAGTGTTTTCTCCTGCAACTGTTTACCTTCTAAAGTTTATGCTTTTAAAGCTACATAAAGCCCGAGCAAAAGACGAGATACTAATTAAATACAAAATCACAGAAATTCAGAAGTAAAACTGAAAATTACTAAACCTCCCAATTTACAGCATCACTTCCAATATGTCTCTCTCGCATTTAATTTTGTATACTAAAGAAATCCTGAAGCAGGGTGTCTGGAAGGCCAGAATACGCCAGTGACAGAAAACACTATTATCAAAGAACAGGAAATAGGCTAGTTTAATAATGAACTGTATATTTTTACTTAATTACCTCAACTTCTTACCTTATTTGAGGATCTGAAGTTAGTAAGTTTCATTAAGAGAAATAGCTCATGGCAGAGGATAATACGCAAACATGACTTCCAAAAAAAGCATTTTAGCTACTTGATTGGACATTCAGCTGTTCTGAGCTGACTGGGAGCACACAGACACTCAGCGAAAAAAGGTAATATTTTATACCTAGCAATGCTGCTTTGCTTTTTTGATTAAAGCCAATTTTTTGAGAAATGTGAAAAGACAAACCTATTCCTGGTATTTTTTTCAGCCAAGTAAATTATCTTGCCATCAGGTTTTTGTAAAAAAATTGCCCTTCCAAGATTAGACAGAACATATGTACAATACTGCAGGATCAGGACAATTTACAATGTCACAAAATTTCTTTGCTCACCGTATTGTAGTTGAGACTTTCTTATTCAATGTTCGTATTTAAGTAAGTGGGACTGCATTCCAAAATCAGAAAAAGGTCTTAAGATGTTGAGAGAATTTTACTACGAGTATCGGATAACGGAGGGGGGATAAGTCTGGAGCTTTTCTCCTAATAAAACAAAGGCAAAATAGGAAAATCAGGGAAGAAAGTGCTATACAGCTAAACAACAGCAGAAAAAAAAAATTAAAAGCAAAAAAAAAATCTTAATTCATCATTCATTACAAAACCTGATGATGAGGGGATCAGAGCAGATTTAACACGAAGTAAGATGCTGTGCACTGCTTAGACATTTTATGCAAATTGGGTCCGATCATTTGAATGCGGATGGAACACTAGTTAGAAATTATTACAAAGGCAAAGTACCAACATGGAACCTCGCAGGTTCCAACATTAATTGAGTTCTATTTAGGAACCTACAATAAGACTTTGGAACAAGTACAGATTAGAACAACACTACCGCAGATTAAGTTGGCTCTTTAAAGATAAATTTGGAAGAGTAATTGTACCGGCAGACCCGAGCAGAAGATACCCAAGTGTAAAAACTGAAAATGTAGGTATTTTTCTCAGCATCCAAAGAAGGGTGCAAACACCTGCTAACATCTAGAGCCGTCTCCAGAGTACTTTGCCCTTCCCCAAATCAAACAGTTAACCACGAGAGGCACATCCGTAGAAGGAAGGGAGGTAATTAACACTGTTCCAGCTAATACTTGGGGACTGTACATTCACAGAAGGCCAACCAATTCACTGCCTCCACGTGCAGAGAGTAAAGAACAGCCTGATGTTGACGGCTACTGCTTAAATGTCAAAACAGTAAAACCTGGGGCTGTTCTTGACTCTCAATTCTGTGCTGCTCTTCAATGAAATTCAGTTTGACTGCCCTGACAGCTATTCTCAGCATCTCTCTGGAGTCGAGTGCGGGCCTGGTTATCTACTTCCCGTCAGGAGTCACTTTCATTCTTACCTAAGTTTTCACCGCTGCTCCCAGCCATCACTATTTTCTGATCATTATTTCAACAGCCAGTTTTTAAATCCCAGAAATTTAAAGCGATTTTATTACACAAAAATTGTAACTCACTCTCATACAATTATTTTTCCACTGGTTGGGTAGATGAACAAAAAAATTATCTAAAAATGAATTATTAAAAATCATTAATATTTTTCTGAAGTCGGCTCAGAGTTTTAAACATTTTGTATTGGAATGGAAGTTTCTGCAACCTCTGGAAAAACTATAGCTCACTGTATTTGATAAAAACAGTGCCGGGTCCTGCCCTTGGGTCACACCAACCCCCTGCAGCGCTCCAGGCTTGGGGCAGAGTGGCTGGAGCTGCCTGGCAGAAAAGGACCTGGGGGTGTTGGTGGACTGTGGGCTGAACATGAGCCAGCAGTGTGCCCAGGTGGCCAAGAAGGCCAACAGCATCCTGGCCTGTCTCAGGAACAGCGTGGGGAGCAGGACTCGGGAGGTGATGGTCCCCCTGCACTGGGCACTGGTGAGGCCTCACCTCGAGGGCTGTGTCCAGTTTTGGGCCCCTTCCCACAAAAAAGCCATTGAGGGGCTGGAGCGGGTCCAGAGAAGGGCAACGGAGCTGGTGAGGGGTCTGGAGAAGAAGTCTTGTGAGGAGCGGCTGAGGGAGCTGGGGGTGTTCGGCCTGGAGAAAAGGAGGCTGAGGAGAGACCTTCTCGCTCTCTCCAACTCCCTGAAAGGAGGCTGTAGCCAGGGGGGGTCGGTCTCTTCTCCCAAGTCCCAGGCCATGGGACAAGAGGAAATGGCCTCAAGTTGCACCAGGGGAGGTTCCGATTGGATAGTAGGAACAATGTTGACAGGGAAAGGGTTCTGAAGCCTTGGAATGGGCTGCCCAGGGAAGGGGTTGAGGCCCCATCCCTGGAGGGATTTAAAAGCCGGGTTGACCTAGTGCTTAGAGACATGGTTTAGTGATGGTTTTTATCAGAGTTAGGTTGATGGTTGGACTAGATGATCTGAAAGGTCCCTTCCAACCTAGACAATTCTATGATTCTACGAAAAAACAAGACAGCAGTCCTTTTATTTGGTATAATGTAATTTATAAATTATTGTATCAATGAGAAGATGCTACAGAAACATCATGATGTAGGAACTTAGTTAACTCACAGAAAAGGTGCCAAACTTAGTATTAAACTGTCTCGATAAACACACACTTGTTTATTCCACAGACCACATGCAGATTACTGTTTTGATGGGCTATGACAGGCTCTGCATACACAGCTGGTGGGGATGGGTTATTTGAATGACAGTTAAAGGGCTGGTTTTTTTCCAGAACCCTCAAAGAAAGTCACAGTTTCTCTGTTACAGCTTTGCACTGGGCCATTCCTGACTACTGTTTGTTGAAATCAGGGATACACCAAAGAGCAAGCTGGTTTTTATGAAGAAGGAACATAAAGACATATTTCAAGACATACTGCACGTTTTAAAAAAAGTGAAAAAGCTGTGGCTAGACAATTGTAAAGTGTGTCCAACCGAATAGTTATTATTATTCCACTCAAATATATGATTACATCTGGTGTTTAGTTCCTCCAGTGATCACCCTCACAGTCACCTACACCTAGGCCTTTTTTTTCATTGCCTGCTACCAAGTGTATAAGATTGTCACCGCTGGGGTTCCGCTAAATGCCGCAACACTGAAGGGGGGGTGAAGTAACATCATCCCTCCACTAGATACACATTGTATGTGTAGACATCTCTACACACCACCACAGTTCAAAGTTAACGTCAGTGCATCCTAAAGTTGATGCATCTTTCCCTTTTCCTTGCCACTCTTGCCTTACACTGGCCTTTCCCACCCCAAGCTCACCAGTATCACCAGATTGTCCACTTTGTCCTGCAAAAAATTCCTTCCCAAAGTGGACCTTAGTCTCCAAGACGTGCTCAGACAACCCTTATCTTACTTGACAGATGCCCTCCTTGCTGCCATCATGTAACCATCCAGCAAAGGTGCAGAGAAGCACATGTCAGTGTAAGCAACGGGTTGCATCAGGATGCCTTTTGCTATTTCTTCTGAGCGTTGGTACTAGCAATACCTCAATGTAATTCATACCTTAGAAAATAGAAATACTGAAATAAATGTAGAGAAATGGTCCGGTTTTTTCTTTAAGAGTAAAACATTGTTCAGCTCACTTGGCACACACTTTGGATTGTAAAAGTTCTACAGTTTTGAAAAGCCATGAAGTCCTAAAGTTTTTTTGCCTACTATTTTGCTGGGGAAGACACAGAAAATTTATATGAGGAAGTGAATGCAAAGTTAAAAAACAGATCAGAAACCTGCAAAAAGAAGCGAGAAAAGAACCGTAAGTAACATATATTAAGGAGATGAGACACAAAGCCGTACCAGATAAAAGTGTAGTCTCTATTAATGGGTACCAATTTATCTCACCTATTTCTTCTTTACTGAATAAGCAATGAAAAAGTAAACAAAACAGATTTTGGAAACACAACTGTGAACTAGTCAGCTTGCAGTCATCACTTTGCCTCTTCCCTGACCCCTTTTTTCTCTTTTGGATTTGAATATATGAAGAAGAGCTGGTAATTGGAACAGTGTAGTTACCCAGAAACTACTTAGGAACTCAGAAAGTATTAACATCACCCCTGAGTGTAATAACTAGGGAAGAGAATGCAAATTTTGAAGTGAGAATATGCTATATACCTCACTTGACAAAGGACCGTTTACTTAATAGAAAATAATTCATCTGTGTCAGCAACTTGAGAGGCCAAAATTGTTATCTAAAAGATATTTTCCCATTTCATCTAAAGTTTAGGTAAAGAGTATAATCATTATAAAGACTAATATTAAGCAAGTAAGAAATATAGTAATTTAATGTGAGTAAAGAGAAATGTACATCTGTGACATTAATTGCATGACACTATTTCACTTTGCTCATTAAGTTTTCTTACAGAATTGTACAAAAATACTGACTGCTTATATCTGAAAATATGACAAAACAGGTCCATGTTTCTTAGAGACACTTATCCTTCACTTAGAGACACATATCCTTCAAAGAAAAGCAACTGTGTAATACTTAGATTCGATATAATACAACAGTTAGAGAACAGGTCTTTAATAAACTTTTGGAAATAAGGTAAATTCAACAATATTCGAAGTAAAAATTCCAAATCTACAGTTATTTCTAATAACATTTAAGAAATGACAAGCAGTATCGAGAATACGAGGGAATGACCGATCACAGTCTCGTCCAAATCAAGAAGCAAGGGGTGGGTACGCATTAAAAGCACAGTTTCAGAAGAAACAAAAGGAAAGACTTCTCCACGTCACTCCGAGTGGATCTCCTTACCCCAGGACAGTAGGAGACATGCACATAGAAAAAGCCATTGGACAAAGTTATGCAATAAAAATCCACAGAGGACTAGTAAGTATTAAACTGCTGCCTATGGCTCAGAAAGTCCTCGGGCCACAAATTATAAGAAGCTGGGACTTAAGAAAACATGAATGTCCAGAATTTCGAATGTTTCTTTCAACATCAAGTGCTATATCAGGATGTGAGACCTGATATGGTCAGCAACCATGTTAAACACCCACAAAAATTACTCTGAAAATCACGAATCATCATAATGGAGAGAGAAGAGAGGGGGTAAAATGGTCATTTATTGAAAAGGAAGACAAGTTCAGCAAGAGAATGTCCATCAGGCTTTAATTAAGTATTATTAGAATATATCACAGACACAGCAGAATTACAGATGAAGATTACAGGGGAAGAATGACCATCAGGACAGAAATCCTAGCTATCACTTAAGTTTAGAGAACACTAAGGAAAGGGAATATAGTTCTTGATTCTTTCCTCTTTCCAAAATCACCAGCCAGAAGACGGTAGGATGAGCGAACGTTGAGGGATCGGCAGTCAGTGAAGTGAAAGAGTGTGTTAAGTAAGCAAGACAACATCTAAGTTTGTTATGGCATCGAGCTGTTGATAAATAACAGGCATTTACATCTTGATAATTCTGCACTTGAGTTAGAGTGAAAATTGATTATGTGTCATTAGAATGAAGGATTACAGCACCTTTTAGTAAATTTATAGCAATGAGATTACCAAAAATCTCAAAATGTTTTTAATCTCAATAGGGAGATTTAAAAGGTGGCCTGAGGAACCTCTTCCATCTGAACTAACTGCACACCCCATGCAGTAATGAAGGTTGAACTGTTCAACATAAAAAAGCCTATGTATGTACCAAGAGTTCCTAAGTCTGAGCAACACAGCCTACTGGTCACACACAACTTCTTAAACAATTTGCATGGCCATGCTCTTGCCTATGAATTGTGCGAGTGGCTGTGCCTTCTTGACAACTGCCTCGCGCTGCATCTGGGACATTAAGCAGCATTGAGCAATCCAACCCAATTACCCAATAATCTTCTCTTTTTTTTTTTTTTTTTTTAAATTTGTTTACATCACTTCTTTTTATAGGTAATATAAGAAGTGAGTCAACAAAATCTGGTTTTCTTCGATTTATTTTTTTTTTTTTAAATGATTTTACAGAGCTTAGAGAAAGATCACCGGGCCTTGGGGATGGAAGAAAAGAAGAAAACAGTTTGCCTTGTTTTCTGCTCCAGCTCCACTAAATAGCATGATGCACTAAATAGCACTAAATGGCTCTGCAGGCATTCTGAAATCTGGCTGAGGACTACTGCAGGAAAGCTTCATTTTATGCTTTTGTTTTAAACTAAGCTACATGCAGATCCTGTACTCTTACTATATCCTTGAAGCTAGCTGGTTTTATAAGATTCCACAAAGTGATTATAAATACTGTATTTTCAATGGCAGTATTTCACAAAATCATAGACTGGTTAGAGTTGGAAGGGACCTTAAAGATCATCGAGTTCCAACCCCCCTGCCCTGGGCAGGGACACCTCCCACCAGACCAGGTTGCTCAAAGCCCCATCCAGCCTGGCCTTGAACCCCTCCAGGGATGGGGCAGCCACAGCTTCTCTGGGCAACCTGGGCCAGGGTCTCACCACCCTCACAGTAAAGAATTTCTTCCTAATGTCTAACATTAATCTCCCTTCTTCCAGTTTAAAATCATTACTCCTTGTCCTGTCACTACACTCCCTGACAAAGAGTCCCTCCCCATCTCTCCTGGAGCCCCTTCAGGTACTGGAAGGCTGTTATAAGGTCGCCCTGGAGTCTTCTCCAGGTTGAACAAACCCAACTCTCTCAGCCTGTCCTCACAGCAGAGATGCTCCAGCCCTCTGATCAGCCTTGCGGCCCTCCACTGGATCCGTTTACATGTATAAAGACTATATTTTCAATTCCTATATATTGGCAACATCGGAAAGATCTCATCTAGAGAGAATTCTGGAATCGTGGTGTGTGAAAGAATAAATCTGCACTAGCTGAAGGCCATGAGAGAATACCAACACCGCTTACACCAGGTTCTTACAAAAAAAAAAAAAAAAAAAACAACCTAGGTAAATCCCACCCATGCTCTATCAAATGGCAGTGCAGAAGCAGAGCTGGAAACAGCTACACTATAACCCACGTCTGGGGTACCTGAACTCCACATCCAGAAAAGAGGCTGGGAGAAAATAAGGAGGACAGCGTATCCCCATCAAAATAAAATCCAAGAGCAGATTCAAGGAGGAGGAGGGAGGGTAAGACAGGAAAATGATGGAAAGATGAAGGCATAGGATGCTGCTTAAGGAACTATGTGAGACGTAGGGGAGCAAAAGGGCCTGGTTATGAGAAGCTAAAACAAACGCCATAGTAGCTGAGAAAGCAGGAGCAGTTGCCTCTGATGTTACAGAGCAAATTAAAGATCTGGGAAATTCTTAAGTTCGGAAGCTCTTCAGGAAGGTTTGGTAGTTCTACAACTAACTGCTGCATTTCTGGAGACCATTTTCAAAACAAACAAGGAATCCTCCTGAAATTACAGGAGAGTAACGACTGACTGGCACATCCATGTTGAGTCATTTCTACATATTTTAATGCTGTCTCTTTAAATAGTCTCTGGGTTCTACTGCTACATTACATGGCTAATGCTGTCTGGAAATTATGGAAATTGAGCCTATGGTCCATGTCTCACATGAACTGCTGCTAATTAAGTTCCTTGTGATTTATTTGATTTAAAATACAGAAGGGGGAGAAACTGCCTTTCCCCCCCATCCTTCTTGGGCGAAGGGTGATTTTGAAATAAGCTTTTATGTGGTTATTTTCTAGAAAATATAATTTCAGAACTGTAAAGTGTTTTTGCTAGAGCTGATCAACACGAAAGACTTCACACATTAAAGACTGTACTCTAAAGAGCATATTGCACATAATCACAGATATCGTCTATAATTGTCTCACGCCACTTTCCTACAAGCATTTACTACACTGCACTTTGTGCCTCAACATGAGATTATCAGAAGCCAAACAGGATTACCTCCTAAAAAAGTCAATCCTTACATCGTTTAAGGTTAATATAGGGATTGGGTTAGAAAAAGTTGACCAAGAATGGAATGGAACCTTAACGGATTAAATTAACCCCAGTGGAACTCTCCTGACGGAAAGTAATGTTGACCATTAGGATATTGTTCATGCCATATCACGTTAAAGGCAGCGCTGTGGAAAACCACAAGTATTATTCCAATAAACTCCAAACTGCTGTAAATAACTACATTACCAGCGGATGAGGGGCATTCTGCAGGTGTCCTGACATTGCCCGTTTCCTTCACGCACCGAACGGCATCCCACCTGCAGCCGTGACCGCCATCCTAGCTTTGACAGCCACAGAAAGTCTTACAATGAATGCCTATTAGTTCAAAGAAGTAGAACAACTAAATACACTGACTGTGCTTATATGATGCTTTTCACATTCATAGGGTCATACTTACCGGAAAAATGCCTTCCCAACCAGATATTAGCATTATTCAGAATGAAGGGGGAAAGAAGGAGGAAAAAAAAAAAAAAAAAAAAAAAAAATCAATTTTCTTAAATAAAGTCAAACCAGTTCAGGTCAGAAAATTTTCTCCAAATACCACCAAGAAATAGAAGTCAACTCCCTCTGCTTTTTGCTCCCAAATATCCCAGAAGGCATGCTATTAGTTCAGACATTTCCTTCAAAGCAGAAAATTAGGCCCCATTCGTATTTAATGAACAGTTTTGCAATTCTGGCCCTGAATGTTACCAAATGAAAGGCTCCTCTCCCAGAGTAATTCACATAAACCTATTTTTTCTCAATACTAGGTATCGCTTTATGAGTCTAGTGGTTCCTCCTTTCCACCCCAGTTTGTCTCACAACTAAAGGAAAAAGAAACACTTAAAATTGGATTTAGTTTAGCCTAGGAAAGACTGGCCACTCAGTAATATTGATCTAAATTCACAAGTTGTTTTGGTAATATGAAAGCTCCTTTTGTAGTCAGATTTCAGTTTGCCTGAACAAAATGGACCCAGTTCCAGGGAGGAAACCTTTGAAAAAGCCATCCCTTTTGGCACTGCAGTGAGAGATATGGAGTCGGTATTGCTGCTTTCTAGCCTCCTTAACATAAAAGACTGCAAAAAGTATGAGAAAAGGTAAAAAAGACCAATATGGATGACTACAGATAAGGAACAATTGCTGGTCTAAGAGCAACTACATCAGTTGTGACCCAGCAGCACGAAGGAAGACAATGAGGAATATTATAAAGGTCAATAAAATTATGGTAGTGGACAAAAGGTGAACAGGAAATCATTATTCACTACTCCTCGAGATACAAGAGCTATGAGACACCCAATGCAATTAGCAGGAGCAAAAGTAAAATTAAGTACTTTTTCGTACCACACAATTAAAATCATAAAAGTCTTTGTCACAGGGTGTCGGCGAGGCCAGAAACACAAATGGGTTCACAGTGAATTAGACACTGGAGAGATCCATCCACAGCTATTAATCATGACAGCTGAAGTACTGAGGCCATTATCTGCCAGACCCTGGGCACAGCCCACCACTCCTCACCTGACCTCTCTCAGCCTCTTCCCCTACACACCTGCTATGGGCCACCCAAAGAGACACCCTGGATGAAGTGACCTTTGGGGTGTCCTCTCACTGGGCGTTCTTCTATAAACTAATAAAAAAAAAAAAAAAAAAAAAGGAGTTGAATAAAATATTCAGTAGAACAGCAGTGCTGCTCCAAGCAGTATCTTCTACTTTTTAAAGGTCACAATATATTAAATGGATATATTTCTAATTTTCTGAAAAGTGTGCAGGAGTTTCCAATTATTATGTTACTCATACTACTTCTATCGTGTATTTTCTTAATAAAGGATTTAGACAAGAGATTTATTCAGTCTAATATATTATTTCCATATCAAGTTGAACTTTACGGATACCAAAACACTCACAGTATCAGACTTAGTGAAATTACCTGCCCATGTCACAGACTTCCTTACAGCACACATCCTCCTAGGATGCTTGTGAAATGAATACACCACATACAATATCCTGTTAAACACAACGTTCAGGACTGAGCAGAACCCAATTATAGAGAAGTGACCAAAAACCAGTGATTGAAACACACAATGCACCACACAGGCCCGTAGATACTCCATAGGGGAGGAATGGGGAGTCACGCTGGAGTTTCAAGTAATTTGTTTTCACGTTTCAGCCTTGTGCATAACATACAAGGTACGCTATTCCGCAAACAGGGAACAGATGGTATGCATGTGCTTCCATGCAACGGAGCAGACAAGATGGAACACTGGCCCAGGTTGCCCAGAGAAGCTGTGGCTGCCCCATCCCTGGAGGGGTTCAAGGCCAGGCTGGATGGGGCTTGGAGCAACCTGGTCTGGTGGGAGGTGTCCCTGCCCAGGGCAGGGGGGTTGGAACTCGATGATCTTTAAGGTCCCTTCCAACTCTAACCAGTCTATGATTCTATGAAGATACAATCCCGAATCTTACGATACGGTATGTCAAAAACCAAGAGACCTTTTCCTTCAGAAAGCTCAGTAATTTAAATAATCCAAGTGAAGCCAACAAAAAGACGAGAAAGAGTTGTGCCTTTCAGTCAAGAGAGCATTCCTTGCTCAAGCACGTGCTGAAGTGCACAACACTGAAGCTCATAGCATCACGAACATCAGCAAAGACAACTGTAGGGGGAGGATTTAAGATGCTAAAATATCTTCCTGTACTGGATTTACACACCTAAAGTTAGGCATTGGATAAATAACTTGCTAAACAGGGGATCAAAGAAGGATTTTAGACCTAAATTCAGCAAGCGTTTATTCTATTCTACTGTTCAAGTTCAAAACGTATTTCTTGGGAAATACCACGCACAGTCACTGTTGGGAGCACCACACCAAAGCACAGGCAGACAGGGGACAAAGCCAGGGGAATTATAAAAAATGAATGTTTCTTAACATAATGTCTCAGTTCTTCCAGAAATTATGTGCTTGCTTTTTTTTTTTCAAGAATGCAGTCTATTAAAAATACATTAATATTAAGTAATCAGAGACATAAATTTTAAAAGGAATACTTTAATACAGACCATTATTTCAATTTCACAGTAATTCATTTGAGAAATGTTCCTAATTAATTTAACATTCATTTTTAATTGCTGAAAGATTAAATGGATTCATCTCTCTTTTGCAGCATAAGGTTAAATAAATAGCTTTAAATGCTCTTTATGTTTATAGCAAGCTATTCTGTCAATTTATTTTAGCAGAAAAATAAATCCTTTTTTTTCTGGGGAAAAAAAAAAAGCTAAATGAAACCTGTGGAAAAGACACAAACAGAATTGTGGAATAAGTCTATTTTTTATTAAGGGCAAGTCCTATGCTCTTGACCAATGATTACCAGGAAAGTTTCTCAGGAAACTGAAACTGGAAAGGGGGGGTGGGTGGATAAGGGGGAGGTGGGTTGTTTTGCCAAATACTCCTTACTTCCATTCTCTGAAAATCAAGTGGTTCCTGTTGAAACAGTAAGCAAAAGAATTTCCAAACAGCACCTAGGAACACAGGAATAAGCAGTACGTTCATAGAATCACAGAATGGATTAGGTTGGAAGGGACCTTAAAGATCATAGAGTTCTAAGTTTATAGAGAAATAAGTAATGTTTACCTACATCTCCATCTCCCCCATCTCCTGTGACTATGTTCAAAGTAGCATTATATTATCTCATTTATAGTGTTCTGGAAAACATATACATCATGGACTGAATGAGACATCCATATTAATTTGAATTACTTATACACTGATCCATGCCTTTATCCAAACCAGTCTGGATACTTATCCACCCCACACTTGGTTCTTCTGCATAATGCTCGTGGCACGCAGTTATGAGGCAAAGCCCTTACCTTGGGCAGTGGTTTGTTTTTTGAATTCAATAAGTTAAAGTAGGATAAACAGAAGTTTTAATCCATGCTGGGTATCTGTCAACCATCACGCTAGCAAGTCCTGGTCTGTCTTTGTCTCTGTTGAGGCCAAAGGATCCTTAATGCTTTTCAACACAGCAAACACGGTCTTCATAAACAAGCTGGGTTCACAACATCTCTTTGAAGTAACTTCTGCATTGCTTAAGTGTTTTGAAATCAAGAGATGCATATTTATCACAGATCAAGCATACAAGGAGCAGTGACTCTGTGTACTTCACTTTCCAGAGTGCTTCTCTCTCTGTATGCCCAGTAGCATAGCTGTTACATCCACTTGCATCTTCAGCACCTAAACGCACAAGATTCCTTCAATATTACTGTAGACCTTGACACAGGATAATGAAAGGCACAGAATTCAGAATAGTTTGCTTTCCAAAGAACTGCCACTTGGCTAAATAAACAACTGCCAGTTCAGCTGTATTGTTTTGGGTGTTTTTGTTTTAACCCTGTGTGAAACCCTGAGGTTCAACATGGCCAAGTGCCGGGTCCTGCCCTTGGGTCACACCAACCCCCTGCAGCGCTCCAGGCTTGGGGCAGAGTGGCTGGAGCTGCCTGGCAGAAAAGGACCTGGGGGTGTTGGTGGACTGTCGGCTGAACATGAGCCAGCAGTGTGCCCAGGTGGCCAAGAAGGCCACCAGCATCCTGGCCTGTCTCAGGAACAGCGTGGCCAGCAGGAGTAGGGCAGTGATGGTCCCCCTGTACTGGGCACTGGTGAGGCCCAACCTCGAGGGCTGTGTCCAGTTTTGGGCCTCTTCCCACAAAAAAAGACAATGAGGGGCTGGAGCGGGTCCAGAGAAGGGCAACGGAGCTGGTGAGGGGTCTGGAGAACAAGTCTTGTGAGGAGAGGCTGAGGGAGCTGGGGGTGTTCAGCCTGGAGAAAAGGAGGCTGAGGGGAGACCTTCTCGCTCTCTCCAACTCCCTGAAAGGAGGCTGTAGCCAGGGGGGGTCGGTCTCTTCTCCCAAGTCCCAGGTGATGGGACAAGAGGAAATGGCCTCAAGTTGCACCAGGGGAGGTTCCGATTGGATAGTAGGAACAATGTTGACAGGGAAAGGGTTCTGAAGCCTTGGAATGGGCTGCCCAGGGAAGGGGTTGAGGCACCATCCCTGGAGGTATTCAAAAGCCGGGTTGACCTAGTGCTTAGAGACATGGTTTAGTGATGGTTTTTATCAGTTAGGTTGATGGTTGGACTAGATGATCTTAAAGGTCCCTTCCAACTTAGACAGTCCTATGATTCTATGAGATCAGCAAAACCTGCCACACTCTACACAGCAAGTTTAACCTCATAACTGAGGTTTCTGAGTCTTACTTTCACTATGAAATCGGGCACTGCAATTCTGACACTTCCTCTGGAACTCCGTGACACAGGCTTGCAAATACAAAGTGAAAATTTGAGTTTTCTGAATAATTTCAGCCCTCCCAAATGCCTTATCCCACTTGACCAAAAAATCAGTGTTCATCAAATTACAGCGAGTTTTTTTACTAAGTTAATTTACAGAAAGCTGACTCAGCAATTTGAAGTCATTGCTTAGAACATAAACAAATAATTGGTATTTAAAAGCATTTTACAATTATAGAAAATATCATGTTCTACTTCCATTTCAGGGCTTGCCTCATCTCAGTGAACAAGCATAGGGCCCGAGTCATAAATTGCTATTTATAAAAATTAGAAAAACATATAATTTCATTAGGCATTAAATTAACTACATAGAAAGAATGAGAAAACATTAGGTTGTCTCTTTTTTTTTTTCCCTAATAGACAGTACTGCATTTAAATGAGCACTATAATTCTTAGACTTTATTTCAAACAAACCTAATTGTGCATGGTTCCCATTGAACATGATAAAAAAGTAAAGCTTACATTCAATGGATTTAATATTTACTGCACCACTTGAGTGCACTTTAAACTGAAGCAAAAAAAATACGACTTGCTGGGTTCCTTTGCTTCATAAATAACAGTATCGTAGTCAAAGATCATGGGAGATTTCACCAGCAGGAAATTTCACTGTTTTATGTATTTTTTTTAAATTATTTTATGTCCTTGTTAATAAAAGAAATAATGGTGCTACAGATAATTTAAATCAGTCATACCAAATAAAATATCAGTTCTATATCTACTTGCAGTTAGATGAAATGTTGATGAGTTACAGGGAAACAACACAAAATGTGTCCACTACTATTTAATGCATCAGCATGAAACACTAACACATGAAAAATGAGTAATTAAATAAATTTGAAAGGCAGCGATTTAACAGGTTGCTGATTCCATCCTTTACAGTACCTTCTATTTGTAATAAGTCAAGAATGGCGGGGGCAGCAGCAGTTTATTGCCCCAGCAGTATTTGCACCTCAGCAAAGACCAACACAGAGTTAGATGCTATTTATATCCACCTAAGATTTCAAAGTATTTTTTTCAACATGGCACTGGAAATATCCAGATTTTGTGCTAGGTCCATTTAATAAAAGTGTGAAATTCACACTGTTCTATGACAGTATGTTTTATTCTTCCTTTATTTTCCATCTTCTGAGTCTGATAAAAATGCAGCTCAAAACTTGCACAAGAACTCCTGAAATAATACTGTCTATTGTCAATCGCTCTAGTTTGTTTTTCCAAGGCAGAAAAGGACTAACATTTACACTTTTAGGTGTTTGCGGGCACATCTATATTTGATTAAACAATAAAACTGCCTTGTGGAGCTTTTCAGCCCCTGCATTTCAAAATTTAATGGAGCTCTCTTCACTGACTAATTATTAGAACCACCTACTACCTCCTACCCCAAACCTAACCCAAGCACTGGACAGAGGAGACCAGCCCCAGGTCATCCTGCCCCTCTGCTCTGCCCTGGGGAGGCCCCACCTGGAGCACTGGGACCAGTTCTGGGCTCCCCAGTTCCAGAAGGACAGGAAACTGCTGGAGAGGGGACAGCAGAGGGCTACAAAGATGATGAGGGGCCTGGAGTATCTCTCTCATGAGGAAAGGCTGAGGGACTTGGGTCTGTTTAATGTCTGGAGAAGAGAAGACTGAGGGGGGATCTGATCAACACCCATAGATACTTAAAGGGTGGGTGTCAGGAGGATGGGGCCAGTCTTTTTTCAGTGGTGCCCAGGGACAGGACAAGAGGAAATGGGCACAAACTTGAACATAAGAAGTTCCCCCTAAACATGAGGAGGAACTTCTTTCCTGGGAGGGTGGCAGAGCCCTGGAAGAGGCTCCCCCTAAACATGAGGAGGAACTTCTTTCCTGGGAGGGTGGCAGAGCCCTGGAAGAGGCTGCCCAGAGAGGTGGTGGAGTCTCCTTCTCTGGAGACACTCCAAACCCACCTGGACATGTTCCTGTGCAACCTGCTGTGGGTGGACCTGCTTTGGCAGGGGGTTGGACTAGAGGATCTCCAGAGGTCCCTTCCAACCCCATAGCATTCTGTGATTCTGTATTATTCTTCACATCCTCTTTTAGATGAACCACAGCCATCACCCATAATTTGTAACACAGCATGCAAAATGTTTAGAGCTCATCTATGAGCTGAACCAGCTAGCAAAGTTGGGTTACATTTCTGTTCCTCTAGAGCAGCCTGACACTGAGACACAAGAATTACTGAGTGGCAATCACAGCGTTCCAGGCTCTACTGACATTCTGCTGGGACAAATGTAGAGCTGAGTTAGATCAAAGTTTCCCGCTAACTTTGCCAATACATATATACAATATCGGTAGGGGTCAATATTGGATACTCGAGGATATATGAAACGTAGGTAATATTTTCCCTGAATGTATCCCAGTACCTGCCAAACTGTGCTCTGGGCAGTTTTTTGGATTCTTTTGCCCTTAGGACTGAGGTTTCTTGAATGAAGGTTCCTGATTTCTTAGAAAAACTCTGTCACAATATTCCACATTTATAGGTATCTTCACAGAGCAGAACTCAAACCTATACTAGACAAGCTCTAATCAGTTTACCAAACCAAGTAATTTTTGGCCACCTTCTTCACTACCAAATAAGCTTATTCACCTGAAACTATCTGCAATCTCTTCTACCACACTAACCTCTCTTTTTTTGTTTGCAATTCTTTTTTAGGAGTTTTTCGGCTTTTCCTTCACTCACCCACTTGCTCAGCAGCAGCAGTTCTTTGCTGGACTCGTCCAGCATTGGATTCCAAATTGGAATCGTCCATCATTTGCTTTGTTACAGCTCTTGTCCCGGAATCAAAGCCTCATCTGCTCAGACACTGCCATTTGCTAGATTTCCATCATAATATAACTGACATCCTTTGGAGGCACATAGCAGTGCTGAAGAAAGGCTAACAGACTCCAACTCAACACTCCAACTCACCTGCTCAACACAAGCTTGTGTCCAGATACTGACCACGAGCTAATTTTTATTTTACTTTTCTAAGACTATTTGCTAGATTTCTTGATGCAGAAATTACTGTCCTCAGCAATATCCTTCAGGATTTCTTCCCTGGTAGCCAGCAAGAAGTGCTTTACGTGTTATTTTATTTATAATTTTTTTTCTGGCTCTATTTGAAAGCAAAAAGTTCCTTTCTTTTCCCTCCCACTAACATGAGGCCATGAATCCATTTTGCTGGTTTACCTATTTCATTCATGAAACAGCCAAACTTAGGACGCCCAACTGTTAGTGTAAGCCTTCACTTCAGAAGACTTTCTTGAAGGAACTCGGATTTTCAACCATTACCCTCTGTTCTGCTGAAAATTTCCCTGCCTTCCTTGAAGTTATACTCACCAACCCCAAGTTCTATATCATTCTCTTCTACCCACACTGCCCTCTTCCCCATGCTGATACTGCCGTTGCTGCAGAAGCCTTATAGATGGCAGCAGTGTCCAACTTAATAATAATAGCAATAATAATAACAACAATAACAAAAAATATCCCAAAGCATCCAACCGATAGTCTCTTCCTTCCAGCCTTTCACTGGTGCTGGTCTAATTCTTTTTGCCTATACTTTTGGAAGTTCTAATTTAAAATAAATAAATAAATACATACATACATGCATACATGTTGTAAGGTTTTACACAGCCCTTTGCACTCTGCAGGCCTTTTTGCTGATGATACCAGGTCGGGTGGGGTGGCTGACACCCCGGAGGGCCATGCTGCCATCCAGAGAGACCTGGACAGGCTGGAGAGCTGGGCAAGGAAGAACCTCATGAGGTTCAACAGGGAAAAGTGTAAGGTGCTACACCTGGGCAAGAAGAATGTCAGGCACCAATACAGGTTAGGCGTGGACCTGCTGGAGCCAAGCTCCGAAGAGAAAGATCTGGGAGTCCTGGTAGACAGAAAAATGACAATGAGCAAGCAATGTGCTCTTGTGGCCAGGAAGGCCAACGGAATCCTGGGCTGCATAGGGAAGAGTGTGGCCAGTAGGTCGAGGGAAGTCATCCTCCCCCTCTACTCTGCACTGGTGAGGCCACAACTGGAGTATTGCATCCAGTTCTGGGCTCCCCAATTCAAGAGGGATAGGGAACTACTGGAAAGAGTCCAGCGAAGGGCAACAAAGATGATTAAGGGATTGGAGCATCTCCCTTATGAAGAAAGGCTGAGAGAGCTGGGACTCTTTAGTCTGGAGAAGAGAAGGCTGAGGGGAGACCTTATTAATGCCTATAAGTATCTCAAGGGTGGGTTGAAGGAGGAGGGAGCCAGACTCTTTTCAGTGGTTCCCAGTGACAGGACGAGGGGCAACGGGCACAAGTTGGAACATAGGAGGTTCCACTCGAATATGAGGAAGAACTTCTTCACAGTGAGGGTGCCAGAGCCCTGGAACAGGCTGCCCAGGGAGGGTGTGGAGTCCCCTTCTTTGGAGATTTTCAAGACCCGCCTGGATGCAGTCCTGAGTAGCATTCTCTAAGCAATCCTGCTTGAGCAGGGGAGTTGGACTAGATGATCTATACGGTCCCTTCCAACTCTAAAAAAAATTCAGTGAAATTCAGTAAGTCGCTGGGATGTACACTGCACTTGTTTGCTGAAGAGCTTTGTGTCGCTTCCTGTAAACTCATATCTTCACTTACAGAAACAAGCCGGATGAATCCAGAGCACTGTCTTTTCCAAAAATCTACCTTTCATTACCTTCCAAGTTGGTCATTTTCTTTCAGTTTTCAAATTCTAAATGCTTTGGCGAGGAGCTCCTTCTGGGACTTTAGTTAGCTCACTCAGGTTAGTGTCTGCAATGAGTCTTATTCTGATAGAAAGCATCCCTGATTTTGGATTTGCAAACCTAATCCTGTCTAATAAGCTTCGTTACTTGTTACTACAGAGAATCTAGTGAGGATTCAGAAGCCCCACTGGAAGAGATATTGCAGAAAACACACGGTCCGTGCCCCGCTGCAGTCACCAGATTCCAACACCAGCACGGACCCAGCAATGGTTTCAGCATCTCGCATCTCACTGAAGGCAGAGATTTGCCTCCGAGGGTCTGCACTGCAGCTTCTGAATGTAATGAGATGATTTCTTTCCCCTACTGAAATGCACAGGCAGCACTTAACCTGTCCAATTACAAATTTAATAGAGAAACACTGAGCAATATTCAGGCAAACATAGTCACAATTCGAGCAGTCAGTAACGCATTTGACTAGTCAGCAAGCAGGTTCATCTGCCCAACGTTGCAAGTGTGATCAAGCCATCGTATACCATTACTTCTTCATAGTTGGGGTGTTGGGTGTAGGGGTTACTGTTACCAAGTGACAAGCAAAACCTGGATAATACTAATCCATACAGACCCAACGCTTCCACATTGCACTCCAGAAGCAAAGCGTATTTGGTTCAAGTACAGCCCTACATGAATGCATGGGTCAACTTCACTCCATGTAACTTCTCAACTATCCCCACATTTATGCAAAGCCCAAGTAGGCCATGCCATTAATGATAGATCAGTGGCTTTGAAATTAATTATCTTTTTCACTGTAGCATCCCGATGCCAGAGCAGCAGATAAACTCCCCATCACACTAAGTCACAGCTGCTCAATTACTTTCCTTCAAGGTCCAACTGTTAATTTCTAACAAAGTCTACTCGACAGGAAAGAGCCCACAAGCCCAATCTCTGCTCCCCTCACAGCTGGAAACAAGGGTACCACACTACAGCCCATCTCCAAGAGACCAAGAGGAAACACGAGAAGGAGACATGAGTCTCTTCATTTGAGTTCACTGTAAAGGCTCAATTTATAGTCAAGGCAGAGAAGCAAGTAGTTCTAGAGTTTGGTTCCTGTGAAGTATTTTAGCTTACAGTTATAAAAGTCAACAAGTATCTATTTCTCTCCACTAAGAGTAACAGGAAGTGAAAGGCACTTTCATCCCTGGAGGTATTCAAAAGCCGGGTTGACCTAGTGCTTAGAGACATGGTTTAGTGATGGTTTTTATCAGAGTTAGGTTGATGGTTGGACTAGATGACCTGAAAGGTCCCTTCCAACCCAGACAATTCTACAATTCTAATTCAGACTCAGATGAAGATGCTTAAAGTGAAGTAGGACGAATCCCACACAAGGCGAGTTGTGGAAACTATTATTTTGGCTTGGATCTAGACCAGACCCTATTCTTCAGGCATTTCTCCACTAGACAATACAGATATAAATTTAAACACCTATGCACATTTTAATGTTTATTCCAGGTCTAATATTGTCTCCCTCTGCATTTAACTCTCACTGACATTAATGAGCTGTGTGTGTTTGTATACACAGAACTGACTCCAGGCATTTTTACAGCTTGATTTTTTTAAATGTAATTAGAAAAGCACATTGAAACATTTAATCTGTGTGTTTTGAGAGAAATATTTAATGGTGGCTAATTAATGCATAAAATTTACATTTAGAAAACTAGTATCCAGGCACTGCAACAATCAAAATATTTGCAGGAAAAAACAACAGAAAGAAAAATAAGATTATAAATGGTTTCCTGGCAAGCGTTCATGAATATCTTGGTTTGTTTGGGGTTTTTTCTTTTTCTTTTTTTTTTTTTTTTTTTTTAACCAGAGTTTTTGGATACACTTCAGTTTATTAACCAAATCAAAAAAAAAAAACAAACCCCACTATCTGCTGCTGAGTGAACCACAACCGTATGTGTTTATTCAAGGTAAGTAGGCAAACCTGGAGGCTGTAATTTTAAGCTTTCCAGTTTTTTTCCTTGTAAGAACAGTCTGTAAACAGTGCACAATACTATACCAGTCATATTTATTTCCTTTATCACATCTCGATTTGTGACTGCATTTACTTAAAGCCTAGTTCTGCCAACTGTTACAAGTCTACAAGACTTTGAATCCACCAAACACAGTAAAGGCCACTCATGTAAGCCGGGCTGTGTTCCACGCTATTTAAAATCGGTTGCCTTAATGTTATAGAAAGGATCTGGCACGTTATAAAAGCTTTGATTTCATCTTAAGAGCCTCTTATACTGAAATGAAGAATTAAACTTTGGGACAAGAAGAATCAGAGAAAGGAAACAACGTGGAAGGAAAAAGTCGCTGTAGAGATGGAAAGAAGGAAGAACAAACCTGCTGGTTTGCTAGACTTGATGATGTGTTGTTAAAACACCCCTTTCCGGCTGCTTTGACTGACTATTAATTTTATTCTTTTTGAGAGACTCCATTTTGTTTCTTTTAGTAATTTACAGCCAAATCTTTCCCTGGAGTTGGCCCAGAAGTTCAGCTCTTTAGAGGGGGTATTTTGCAATCTTTAGATGTTTCTAACCAGTTCAAACACTGAAAGACAAAACACAGATCTAGGTAGGAAAGAAAAATCATACTACACCCACATTTCTAAATCCCAACCTTAAGTATAAATTGAATCTAAGTATAGTATTATATGATCTGATGTTCAAAATTTTCCTTATTTCCTTATCGACTTGCTTTACAAGTAAACATCAATTTTCCCCTGAAACTTTCAGCTCTTAAAAAAAAAAAAACAAAACCCTGTTTTCATGTCACTGGAGCTATAGTCTTGGTTTTTTTCACATTAGCAATACAGAACCTGAAGTCCATCATCTTATAGACACATACACAATCTCACCTTACATGAGTTCATCATCATCAGAGAGGAACTTTGAAAAATGCAGTAGGTAGCCTTTTCTTTATTCCCAGAAAAAGTATGTGGTATTTCGATGGAAATTGGTTTGTTACTTGATGTCAGATAAGTTTTGAGGTTCAGTTACGCTTTTTCCACAAGAAGCGCAAGGAACAAGCCCTCTTCCCTACAGATTGTATACTAGACCACATTCCTCCATTCTCCCCTCACCTCACACTTGCTCCGTAACATTAGCTGTGCCCAGTGACAGGACAAGAGGAAACGGGCACAAACTGGAACATAAGAAGTTCCACCAAAACACGAGGAGGAACTTCTTCACTTTGAGGGTGGCAGAGCCCTGGAAGAGGCTGCCCAGAGAGGTGGTGGAGTCTCCTTCTCTGGAGACATTCCAAACCCCCCTGGGCACGTTCCTGTGCAACCTGCTGTGGGTGGACCTGCTTTGGCAGGGGGTTGGACTGGATGATCTCCAGAGGTCCCTCCCTACCCCATATCATTCTGGGATTCTGTGAGAGTTGTACAGCAGCTCCATTCTACTTCATTTCCCCTCTATTTCCTCTACAGCCTTCAATTTGCAGGCCTGATCTCACATAACAGCAACATCAGTTAGCAACATGAAATCAAGAAGCAGCAGCAAGTAGTAACAACATGTTCCCTGATGTCATCACTAAGGAATTAATAACAGACTATAACTTTTGTTTGGCGTTTTGTTTTGTTTTTCTGTTTAACATGCTGATTCACTGAACCACGACGCAGCCCAGTTTGTATCTGCAGCTCAAGCCAAGATCAGATGAGAAGAAAGCCCACGCTTCATGGAGCGTGCTTTTGTCCAGTCATCTTACAGAAACCCTAGACTTGTAGAAGCAAGATGAGCACTCAAATACAAAGGAGCCCTCGGTCATTGTGCTCATCAAAGCTGAATCAGCTTTTCAAATAAAGAGAGCACAACTGCACTGATTGGTACAGTTACAGCAAGAGGCACGAGAAAGACTGGCTCCTCCGAGTGCTGATGGTGCTGACATCAACTGACTGGGATGAAGAGCAGCACCTACAGTGCTAACAAGACCAGAGAAACTCAGGTGGAACTCAAAGAAGAATCCAAAGCTTCACTAAGAAATAGAACACACAAGTAACATTAAGTGCAACGAAACAGTGCATGCGAACAATTGCTAAAAGCAGTGCACGGTTTATAGACTTCTATTACATTATATCTCTGTATAAAGTGCATTGATACTGAATTACCTCAATGACAGCAAAAAATGCTGCACTGAGTATCAAGACCCTGAGAAAATACCATCCCTTCTTATTTCATTTGCCATTCCAGCTGTCCTTCCTCTTCCTCAACAGTACAGAAAGAAAGTAATGCTTTTTATTAGGCATTATTCTTCAAATCTGCTTATAACATATGGCAGGTGCACTTAGCTAATCAAGAGTTGTCATCAGAATACTGGGGGGCTTCAAGGGAAAGGGGATGCAAAGGAAAACAGGTGCAGGCATCTCAACCCTGCCGCCCACCGGAGCTCGTGGCAGGATGATACGCAAAGTGCCAAACTCCACATACACACAGCTCTGTGTGAGAAAGGAAATAGATGCATATACATCGCAGGAAGCAAAATCAGTATGTTGTCATCCTCAAACTCAGACTGGGAAAAACACTGACAATACAGTACGTGAAAATATCTCAGTCTTGGAAGATACATTTAACAGCTTCTTCTGGTACATGGCTACTTTACACTTCAATCCTGCAAATAACCTAACTTTTCTTCAATGGATTTTGCCCTCTCCTCCATTTTGAAGCAAAATTACAAGGCAATTACAGGCGAGAAAGAGCAAAACTAATAAAAAATCTCCCTGTATACCTGCAAACTATGTTATTTCCTGCACAGTAGTTTAATGTCCTGCCTGCCTCCAAACTTTTCTATTGCTGTTAGCATCTGCATGTTAACTTTTAACTAAAACCCTACAATAACAAAAATAGTTATTTTCCATCAATATTGTCTAGTCTCATCACCACCATTCTTACTGCCGCTTTGGGGTAGAAAAGATGGAGATTCTGTTCTCAAGTACAATAGTCTCATCCCTAATAAAATTCAATTTGGACTTCATTAAAGTTACACGGCTATCCAGGAGGTCAAGACGTGGTGAGCTACAGTTGTCTCCTGAAGGAAAACTAATTTGCCAGTTATTGCCCAAAATAAATTATACACGAGTATAATCAAAGTTAATTGAAGAACGCTGCATGGTTTGAACTCATTAAAATCCTCACAAATGCCAACGTTAAACACACTGTTTGGTGCTTTAAGGAAAAAAGTTTCTTCTTTTACCTTGCACGCTGCTATTAATAAAAGTGGGAGTTCCTCAAAGCTAAATTAATAACAGAGCAACTTCTATGGTTACATACAGGTAGCATGTGAAAGAATCCCCTCCCTTCTTAGAACACCGTGTTTTCAAACCTGTTGGCTCAATCAGTATTCTGCATTTCCAATGACATCTTGGTTATACAAGTCACCAGGCGTTGCCAAGTTAAAGGTTCCAGAATGTGACGCGTGGATGACAGAACAACAAGAACCCATATGAGCACAAGTCAGAACACTCCTCCACGAGCTTGTAACTCCTGGTTCAACTGAAGCAGTCCATTAGCAAGCCAAGCAAAGCATTGAACTGCGGATTTTTTTAATTGCAAACCTACCAAATCTTGCAGAGGTTTATTCCTTAGTTACGTTCTCTGCAAATAATACTTCCCATCCTAACAACGGAGTAAATTTAGCCTAAACTTGTAGCAGTTGGATCTCCTTAGACCTTGTCTGTGAGATGCACGGCAATCACTTGCCTTCTATATTACTATTACTTACAGATTATGACCTCAGAGAAAACAAGGAAGCCCTTTAAAATTAGCTTCCAGGAAATAAGCAGGTTTGGCATTATCATGGTTTTGCCATTAACTTTCTTATCATTTTTATGTCGATCCAAATACTAGCGAGAGGATTGTATCACTGAACATCAATAGCGAATATGCCCAGAGCAACACAAGCTGTGTGAAATCACACTTGCTTTTGTAATGTAAATAAAACCCAATAAACCACACTTCGACTGCAATGTATTGTTTAAATGTTATTGCATCTCCTTAGATCCAGGCCGTTAGAAATAATTAATGTTTCTAAACAGCTTTAAATGTCAGCACCTACTTTCAGAAATAAATGGGAGTGGGCCTGACCTTCCCCGACAACCTCCTACTGGAGACTTCAGCCTGGCTTTCATCTGCAACGAGAAAACCCGGAGATACCGCAACCACCCCTCGGCTCCTCCACATCAACGGAACTTTGGTTCTTTGGAGGCAAGGATGGAACTTATAAGTATTACCAAAATTGTTTTCCGGAGAGTTCCAGAATGCTGCCTGAGGAGGTGGGTGCCCACCGGCCTCTCACCGTCCATTTTCCTCCCGAACAAGCAGCAGGATTTTTTTTTTTTTTGTAGAAAAGCCTTCTTTGTAATAAACATGTCATACATAAAACATTGCCTTTGCTGAAGGGCCAAACTTCAAGCCTCTTATCATCTGCAGTTACCTCCAGCAGCATAATTAATACTTAATCACAGTTGTGGTTTTCATAGACAACGATGCCTAGTGTGCTTTTGCTGAGGTAAAAATTAATTATCTATTCTGGCTTTATACATGAAGATCTGCTCTTCCGAATTATTAGGAATTTGAGTAACTACACAGTCCAAATGTGGATATTTGCAACACCGAGCCTTCATTTGTATCGATTCTTCTTCATCCACAAGGAATTAAGCCTGTAAAATCTGTTTTCCGCAACACAAGAAATAAATAGGTAATTAAAAGAAAATAAAATATTCTATACATCACCGGTTGTCATTTTCAGCTCTGTTACTCAGTACAGAAAATGTATTGATTAACTGCTTTTTACAAACATCTCCAAATTAATAACAAAATCAGCTGATTGCTCTAACTTGTTAAAAAAAAAAAAGCCACTCTGCTTATATTGCAGTTTGGGAACTACTGCAGAACACCTACATATGAAAGGCACTTCTCCTGTTACTCTGGGAAGCAAAGTATTTCCTAAACCAAGTAACTTGAAAAAAAAAAAAAAAAGGACGGGAGAGGGGGAAAAAAAAAAGGACGGGAGAGGGGGAAAAAAAAAAGGACGGGAGAGGGGGAAAAAAAAAAGGACGGGAGAGGGGGAAAAAAAAAAGGACGGGAGAGGGGGAAAAAAAAAAGGACGGGAGAGGGGGAAAAAAAAAAGGACGGGAGAGGGGGAAAAAAAAAAGGACGGGAGAGGGGGAAAAAAAAAAAGGACGGGAGAGGGGGAAAAAAAAAAAGGACGGGAGAGGTTCCTTAGCCTCTGCAGCATCATAAGACACAATGTGGTGTCAATAGAAACCTAAAATTTCCTGCTGAGCAGAAGCAGGAAAGCTTTGGTCAATTCAAGGCTTTCCCTTCCTCTGCAGGGCTCACCCACAGGGCTACCAAACAGAGCATTTTATAATTTTATCTGTCCGAGTCCTGCAAGAAGACTTTCTATTTGGGCAACACCAATCTTCTCCCATCTCCCACCTGGAGAAATAACTTTGCTTACCAGTATAAATGTGCTAGTCTGTCAATTAGCTGCGGCTTGAGTATTTCTGCTCGTTAGTGCTACGTTGAAATGCTACACCAGTGTTCTTTATGAGAAGGCACAGATTACAAAAATCCATAACTGGTGAAGGGCGAGAGCTACCAAAGAAAATTACTGCCATTAGAGCGAAGAAAATTGACCCTCACTTAATGACTGAGCTCAACTCGGACCAGGCAGCAGATAGGAAAAAAACTGAAAAGGGAAACAAGACTTTCTATAGCTCATCAGGGGTGTTTGTTGTATCAGAACAAAGAGCAACACCTGGTATGCTACTGAAATATAAGTAGTCAGAAAAAACTGTTAGAAAAAACCCTTTTGGAAATACGGATATGAGACTGAACTACACTGAAAAGTAAATTTCAAAGTGGGTGTTTGTTAATAAGTTCCATAATTTCAAATCCAAGCAAGCAGACTTTACTCTTGTTTACGGTACCGGTTTAATCCTTTCCAGTTTCCGTAATTCTTTGGCACACCTACCAATATTTCTTTCTGCTTCTGATGAATCTCGGCTAACGCTCCTTATATCTACATAAGCCCGTATTGAATATTCTGCCATACGCGTTCTGTGGGTATTTTGATAATAGGCCAAAGTACTTTTCTGTGGTCAGTTAAAGCATGCCTTGTCATTTAGAGACTGGCCATTGAAACGTTACAAGGACACATGAGGAAGATCTCCAGTCTCATGGCAATGAATTGTATACTGGCATTGAAGCCTACACATCGTGGTGACTTCTCACAGCAAAACCATGCCAGGCAAGAGCAAACGCAGAGAATTCAAGGAGCTCTCTTTGTGATACCTAGGGCTGGTTTTTAAAAATAAAAAAAAAACAAACCAAACAACAAAACAAGACACACACACAAACCAGAATACTCATACATCAGGAAATCAGACCAATTCGTCCATACCACAATAAGAACAGACAGGTTAGCATATATGAACATATATGGGACTTTTCGAGCCTGCTGCCCGTGAGCACAATTCAATGTTGGTGAACAAGTGCCCAGACCCAGCTGAGCCTTTTTTTAATGCCCTTTCCCCTTGCACGAAGCACAGAAAAATCAAATATATGAACAACATTGCTCCGCACCAATCATTCCATTTAATTTCATCTTGGTGTCACATAGTATTTCAAAGACTTTTAAAGAGTCAGCAAGTTCATGTCCTTGGAGCTAGTTTTATTACTGTAGGTTTATAGTTGTTTAAATTTTAAAAAGCAGAATTTCTCATAGAGCTAATAAATCAATTTTGATTCAGTGCAGTACAACGTCATATACTTATTCTTTCAAAAGCATTTTGGTAGTTCTGCTAATGAGAATATGTACATTAATTCCAGTAGTTATTCTTTATAACCAATGCTCTAATTAATGGTGGTTTTGACTTCGAAGCATTCAAGACATTTTTCTTGTACCATAAAAGGGCTTTTATTAGGAAGAGTAATTACATTTATGAGAGCAACTATCAGGCTGAACTTTCTTCCCTAGTTTTTTGTTCGTTTTTTTTTGTTTGGTGGTTTTTGGTTTTTTTGGTTTTTTTTAAATATTGTTGAAAACTAACATAGTATTTGCCTTTCATCAGAATGTCAGGGCTTCAAGTTTTACAATATTTTCCAGAGAAAGATCAACAGCACAAACGCTAAACTATCTACTTCATTTATTAGTGTTCATATATTAGTATTTCTATTCTCATCAATAAATCTGTGTATTTGTGAGTCTTCAAAGTATTTTCACATTTTATTTTCCTCAGTATTTTATAGTTCTCTCTGGTTTTCCAATATTCTTTATTTTCTTGTAAACAGAGGTGTAAAAGATATATATCTCAACTTATTACACAGTACCTCACCATTTAGGAAGAATATTAATTATATCTCTCTCCTGAGCTGTTACACTGATATTTGGCACCCATATTCCTGTTTCACCTGAGCACTGTGGTAGCATACAATGACCGGATGAAGACCTTATCCTCTGAAAAGTTTCTGACTAGTGTTAATCAAAAAAAAAGTTGATACGGGATGCAAAATATATAGCATTGATCCTGAAAAAAACCCTGAAATGTTAAAAAAAAAAAAAAAAAAAAAAAAAAAAAAAAGAGAGACTCATATTTTGCTGTAGCAAGATACTGAGAATGAAAAGCGGGAAAAACGTTTGCAATTGGTAACACAGTAGAGATTACTTCCCCTTTTCTGCTATTTTCCATTTTCTCATCAGACGCTGTGCCAGTGAAGACAAGAGAAGGATGTCACATTTAGCGCTGCAATATCATTATGCCATTAAAGTTCTAGGCAGTACCTGGGCTGCAAAGTACTGGGTGTGTTTGCCTGCAGGATGCTGCACGCTTAGTAAGCAATGAGTTTTCATATAACGCTCTCACCAGCTTCCAAATTCTCAGCAGGGCGTGAATACGGCCCGTCCTGGGACTTACATCCTTTTTTCTCCCCGCGTTACCCTTTATATACATTTCCTTTTGAGGAGCCCACACAAACTCCATGATACCTGCTTTTTTGCAGATTGATTAATAGCTTAATGCGTGCTTTCCTTCCATTCCGTCTCAGCGGCCGCCCCAGGGATAGGCTCCACTCAGAGCAAAGGCGTTGCACGCACTGACCAGGCAGAGCTGGATGCATCTACGTTACCATCCATCAGGGCAGAGCTGCAGGAGACAGCTGTTTTGCTCAGAGGACAGACAGCCTTTTCAGCTTTACCACCGTAATAGTGAGAAACGAAATGGTAACACGATTCTCCCCGCAGCCTCTTCGCGCTTCTCCAATGGTGCCTTCGCCCCCACCTCCCCTTGCAGCAGGCCAGATGTGTTGCTCACCCTCGTGTGCCTTTGAGGTGGCTACATGGAGAACACGTCTATGTTCCTCCTGCTGCCGTTTCCAGCTTCTGCTCCTGCTTTTTATTGCCTCTCTCCTCAGAGGTGCATTCAAGCAGACCTTTTCCTTCGTAATCCCTCCATCATTCCCTCTGAATGTCAGTATGGACTTTCCTCTCCACCACAATCCCTCACTTCCGCAAGCACGGACTTCCGTGGCAGCCTACTGCAGTCTCTAGTATAAAACCAACAATGCAAATAAATAATATAGAGGCTTTTCTGAGAAGGCTTTCATCTTTCCTCCCACCTGTGATCCTGTGCACCATACGCAAGGTTTACAGAAACCCAGGAAGAGGCAGACAGGCTCCTAAATTGTTACATAAAACAACACTTCTGTCTTAATTAAAAGTACTAAGGCCAATGCATATTCCCTGGACAGACTGAAGTATCCAGGAGGAGGTTCCTTCAAGCTCTAGGCATATAAAAATGCACTAAAGAAATGAGATACTTATTGCAAAGTTCACTGTATCAATCCATGGATCCAAGCGGGAAACAGCATCGCTGAAGTAGAATTTTCACAGAGTCACAGAATCTGGAAGGGACCTCTGGAGATCATCTAAGTCCAACCCCCTGCCAAAGCAGGTCCACCCACAGCAGGTTGCACAGGAACGTGTCCAGGCGGGTTTGGAATGTCTCCAGAGAAGGAGACTCCACCACCTCCCTGGGCAGCCTCTTCCAGGGCTCTGCCACCCTCACAGGAAAGAAGTTCCTCCTCATGTTGAGGTGGAACTTCTTACGTTCCAGTTTGTGCCCATTTCTTCTTGTCCTGTCCGCAACCTTCCCCAACCTTTCCCACTGCTACACACTAAAAATGCTGTATTCCACTCAAGGAGAGCTTAGACTACTACAGAACAGTCATTCATTTCTAGAAAAAATATACAGGAGCTTTCTGAACAGATGGAAGTTTGGGAAGTTAAGCAGGAATAGACTTACAGAGTTATCTCCTGACCCCATTCACTTTAATGAAAAATTCCCGCTTTTTAAAATGGGAAACCACTTCATGTGTAATATCTCCGACTTTGGATCTTCTTTATGTCAGCAGCATATCTTGATATGTACTCTCTGCTTATTTTCTCTGTGCTGCAGTGATAAGTGATGCAATTGGCACACTGGGAAGCAACAGCACAGGGGGGGCTCAGAAGAAAATAAACTCACTCAGAGGTATTAGGAAAATGTTGAATGAAGGAATAGATTTGCCGAAGATTGTCTTCCTTTCCTCCCCAGTATTTGGATTACGATCCTTTATTCTCACACAGGATGTAACTGTATATACAGAACCTGCTACAAGGTGTTTGTATTTCAAGTTAGAAGTCAAATATTCCACCTCTAAGCATTTTATCCATATAATGTGTTGATTTTCTGAGTCACAGTGGCTTACAGATTAATTGGTCCATACGACAGAGAGAGAAATCTGGAGCCAGTAGCTCTCAGATGTCTCACTTGGATTCCATCTGACCTTCCCGGCACAGTCAGTTCCTGTGACTCTGAGAGAAAATGAGTTTCTGCACATCCTTTTGAATTTCACTGAAAATTAATAACTAAGTACATAAAAAGAACCTAAATGAAGTTACTGTTATTTTAGAACGACTAAAACTGAACCCTGGTCATCAAATCAAGCTTTTAACTGAAGTCAAACCCAAGGTCTTGACTGAAGTCACGCTGACTGGAGTCTGTATTTCATCAAATCAAGAGGGGAAGGAGTAAAATAGGAATCATGAGGGGCCTGGCATTTGAAAACACTCACCGCAAAAAAATAGTGGAGATGATAAGCTTTGCCAGCTCATTCCTTTGAGGGAAGGGCCAGCTCCTTCAGGACCTCCACAGCTCTGAGGTCACTGCTTAAACCGTCCCCCTTCTGCTGTTTATGTTCTGCGCTAGCAGGGCTTAAAACTTTTCTGTGTGAATGTAGTTGGGTACCTTAAGATGACACAGAATGATCTACAACAAAATATTTTGTGCCAATCTACGCAAGGACCCTCACTTAGCTCGCACCTTCAGAAAAATCTTCAGATAAACAGTAAGAACGACCTCCCCGAGGAACCACGAAAAGGACAACAAAAGGCAATGCGGAAAGGCTAACTCTTAGTCTTGAACCATTTTCAAAGTCAGAAGTGCAGCTCAGGTAACCAGACACTATCCTTGTGGATGAGTACCTTCATACTGATGAACCTCTTCAGAACTCAGATACTCAGGTCTGCGCAGCTGTGCGGTGTGTGCAAAGAGAAGCTAACGTCCCTCTTGACACAAAAGAGTCGCAGTTGCTCCAGGGAATGATTCATTTTGCTCCTTCTTTAAATTACCCTCTCTTCATTGGAAATAAAAGGAGTTCATGGAGACCTGCTTCCCTATGTTAGAACCAGACATGGCTTCTAAGCATGGAAAAGCACGAAAGAGAGGGCTTCAGAGGTACCAGTATCCTTCCTGGAGTAAGTTAACAGAGTCCTGGGAACTCCTCACATCCTGTCCATGCCCTTTGGACATGTTCAGTGATCTTACAAGTCCTTCTTATTTCCTTACGCTTTTCACCTGCAGACATCATTCATAGAAAATCTCCTAAATATTCTTTTTTTCCCTGGAAAAAAATTCTCTAACTCAATGAATCTAAGCACTTGGGATTTCAGTTATTTATAGTGCTGTTAATGTAAACCTTCAATTAAAGAAAACATTAAGAGTGTCTAAAGAAAACTATCATTTTAAGCAAAAATTTTCAGTCAAAACAAGTCTGAAATATACTGAAAAGTAAGCATTAAGTGACGCCTTTCAAGTCATATTTTGAAAAGCAATACATTATTTGCCTTTTAGTTTCTCAGTCTTTATATGTGTGCTCTTTAAATATTTTTCCCTATTATTGTGTTTCACTTTTCAATCAATGAGGTTCTGAAACACTTTTAATGAAAACCTACTTTTCTGATAATCACAGGATTCCAGGAAGTGGAACAGTAAGACAAAACTCTAAACAGTAGAAGACCTGTACTAAAATAATAAAAGTGGGCAATAATGAAACTTCCAGTTTATTTGGCTGTCTTCCATATCCCTCTCTTCCCCAGCACCGACTTTTCCAGCTTCCAATTCGGGTTTTATTAGAATCTTTTTGAAACCTTGATCTTTTATATTTTAAAGGAAAGCTATAGAGCTATCTAACGCTAGTACTGCTATTCAAATGAACATCTCTTGCCAGCAAGCATCCAGAATTTCAATATAATTTCTAATTAGAATTCATGAAGTCCTTTAAAAATAAAGTTAAAAGTTAAGCAGAGGGCAGGGTACTTGCTTATGAAAATGTTTACAGTGAGAGTGATTCAGAGCAAAGAAATCATGGGGTAGGACAGCTACTTTATATTTGGTAAACATCATGACTAGACAAGAAAACTTCCCCGATAAACAAGTTTTACAGAGTTCCAGCTTAAATGACCATAAAAACTGTGATATGGTTCTCTTTGAAAAGCAAAGGTAGTGTAGAAATTCTTAGTGGCCAATTCTTAGCATGGTAGATGCATTCTTATTCTAAATATTCATTGTAAAGGGATACATTTTCTCTTTTGCCCTTGAACATGGCACATGAAAAAATGCCTTTAACAAAAACCAACCTCTATAAGGTATCTTTCTACTCATTCCATACCATTGAAGTTTATCTGAAAATAAACTTCCAGCATCAGCCTCCTGCTCAGAAAAACCTGTCTTTAGAGAATCCAGCGATTTGCACATGAGGTGATACTCCCATAGTACATGGGGCACTGTAAGCAGAAATATATAGATAAATACATATATATTTATCTCCAATGCAGCCAGTGATGCTGAAATGAAGTGGGTTTTTTTGTATAACAGTAATCACCTGGTACTTCACAGTCGCTGCCTGAATCTGAGGTTGCTTCTATCGTTACTGTGCATTTGTTACTGTACAGACTTAGGGAAAGGAGAAATACAATGGGCCCAATGGGCCTCTGCTTCAAGTAACTCAACTCAGAAGCCCAGTGCATAGTATTCAACCCAACTCACTTGGGTGACACAGAAGCCGGGGCAGGTACGTCTCCTGCCACTCCAGCTGCTGGTCCTCAGCCCCTCAAGCACAGGTCCCACATGTGCATGTTCCCACACAGTGGTTCTTATATTTTCTATGAAGCCACATATGCTCAATTTTATGTGATTTTTGAAAATGTTTCCATTTTACAGTTCTGTCCCTGTTACACCCCCTCCAGTTTATTCCAGTGAGGGCTGTTGAAACAATCAATTTCTATTGGGGCAGCTTAACAGTTCACGTGATAAACTTTTCCATCACTACCTTCATTTCTTCTAAAATTGAGAGCTATGAAAAATAACAACTTCCACATTTCAGCAAGCTGTAAACTCTGTAGTTTAAAAAAACCCTGCCAAGTTCTCCACCACAGATCACAAGAATATGGTGTTCTCTGCTACTGTCACCTCTTCAGAACACCCTGCTGCACAGGAACCCTGGTCATCGATTCCCTCCCCTATCTCGTTCTTTAACAGAGCTCTTCCGAGGGCAAACGGATCACGAATCCCACCTCTTCTACCAGTAGCCACTGGTGATAACAGAAGGCTGGGTTTTATTGCAAAGGTTGAAGTTTTGTATGCAGTCCTCACTTACTAACCTGCAGGCTCAATTCCAACGATGAGC
This sequence comes from Numenius arquata, assembly GCF_964106895.1. Classification (NCBI taxonomy): domain Eukaryota; kingdom Metazoa; phylum Chordata; class Aves; order Charadriiformes; family Scolopacidae; genus Numenius; species Numenius arquata. The sequence continues at coordinate 20,250,383 of NC_133585.1, read as the reverse complement.
ATTTCAATATAATTCCTAGACTAGAATGGACCTTTGCTGCATACTAAAATGTAAGCGCAAGGACTTACGACGGAGCTGTTATCACAACAGGTTCATTGCTGTCCAATTTTTCAGTATGCAGTCCGCTGCTGGGAATCTGGACCAGAAACTGCCATGAGAAAGCTGTTTACTGCACTGCATAATGATGTTATCTGAAGGTCTCTAATATGTCAGTTAAAAGCAACACTACCAATTCCTGGATTCCACTAAAACAGGAAAAATCAAATTAAAGACAGATACCTAATCTGCATCTGAAACACCCCCCTAGTTCATGCCCTGTTTACCTTAATTTTTGAATTTTGTAATCTAGTGACCTTTATCAAAAGGGCGAGTGTTTTATGACTGTAACAATACGAGAGACACTCGAAAAGCGGTTATCGGCAACTATTGCAAAATTCCTGCGTAAGGCAGGTCCCTTCCATGGTGCCGGGCCCCGTATTTTACCCACGTGCATCTGGTTTGTCCACCGAGATGACGACTAGTAATAAATTACAGAGTTGAGCCTGCAAGACTCCTTCCTAGAGGGTGAAAGCACTGACTGGAAGCAGGGGATTGAGTGAAGGAAAGGGAATGCTTAAGGTGCAATTAATGCAATGTTTAAAGGTAAACCATATAGTACCGGGATAAGGAATGAAACTAAAAGACTTTCCCTTAGTAGAGGTAACCACACACAGCAACAAAACACCACAACTACAGTGTTTTTACCCCAAAACTCACCTGGTAAGAGTTTCATGGAACCGAAGGTTTTCATAGATAAGAACTGGCAGAAAGATAAGAACCGGGAGGTGGGAAGTACATGGTGGAAGGTCACCACACAGCGTGCAACACAGAAGTGTTTGAACATATTTGAAAAAGAGGATGAATAATAAAGCGAGTGACAGTCTGCTGATAACACTAGCATATTAGCTAGTAAGATAAGGCTGATTAACAGAAGCATCGTTACCCAGCAATATTGAGTGATTGTGGGAAGTAGCAGCAGGTGAAGTTCATTGTAGATAAATTTAATACCATGCACATGAAGAAATGTAATCCCATATTTATATACGCAACAGTAGGTTCTGAGCTGACAGAGATACTGGAGTTAGAACACGTTGCTCCATGAGAACTTGAGCATGGTGCCCTGCAAAGGCCATAAAGGAAATTGAGTGCTCCGAGTTATTCGGAAAGGAACGGAGGAGAAAAGAGAAAACATCATGATTCCTCATATCAGTATGTGGTGCGCACCCACTTCTTGAATGCCATTTGCAATTCCAAACCAGCTATCTGAAAAAGCGTACCATGGATTTGGAAAGGTTAAGGCGCAAGCAACAAGTCTGATGAAAGGTACGGAATAGATTTTGTATGAGGAATAACTGAAGAGACAAACTCTTCAGTCTGGAAAAAAATGCTGACCAACAGGTCGCTAGCAATTTTAAGATTACCAACAGAAGTGGTCACTGTCTTTTCAAAGAATGAGACACTACACAATAAAACTACATTTTTAAATCACAGGTTTAGAACACAGAAAAAACTTCTTCATACTCTGCATAATGAAGCTGCAAAAGTCTATGCCACAGGATGTTGCAGTTGTCAAAAACCGACAGGGCTTCAAAACAATACCCTACCAGTTAAAGGAAGGAAAACCCATTGAGGTCCATTGAGCAGACACACAATCTTTGCTTCAGAAGTGCCCAAAGCACAAATTATCAGGAGATGATCCAGGATTTTAAGGATTCAACACTACATGGCTTCCCTATTCTTACACTCCTCTCCTTGCCAGTTTTGAAAAGAGGGTAACAGGCTACACAGACCTTCGGCTTAAGACAGCAGAAGGGTGTGAATATTCTTATAATGACTTGAACATCTTTCAAAAGTCAGTAAGAAACCATGCAGGTCCAGTGGCTTTGGTTTTCTAAATCAATCTTTTCTTATTCCATACATGTAGACCAAAGATCTCCACTTCCAGTTTCAGGTGCTGGCCCCTGGCAGCACGTGGAAGAATCAAATCACGTTGCAGGGTCATCTTTCTCATCACTGGAGTCAGAATATATGTTCATGAGTTCAGAATATATGTGGTAATTTAGATTGTTTTTAACTTCATTTTTTCTTGTTCTCCCTTTTTTTTACCATCATTATTATAATAGAGGTGTTATATTGCAGGTAAGAAATGAGAATGACTCAATAGGAAGGGAGACCTCTATAACCTTTTTTGCTTTTACTCCATAACTATCCCCTTCCTTTTCCAGGAGCATATAAATTTCATCTTTTCAAGAGAGTCTTAAGTCGCTAGAATCCAAAGGACTCCGAACTGCTGCTCCATTGCCTGGTAAGATGATAGCATCAACCCCTTTCTGATGACAGCCATCCCTGGTAGAAGCAGCAAAGTGTATTACAACATTTGGATATCAGTTCACAGCACTCTCCCTCCTACTGTTACTATTTTCCTTGAGTAATTTGTATGGGCTTCAATCCCACTGCAGCTTCAGAGCGTGAGAGACAAAAGTTGTGACTCTTGGTGTCATCGGCAGTGACCTTCCACATGATAAATAGGAGAAAGGATTTATAGGCTCTGCCTACACTCCTGGGCATCAGCGCTCAAGGGGGTTCCTTACAGGCAGGATCCCAGGCATCCAGACCTGAGTGACCATCACAGTGGTCCCAGGGCTCTCTCCCTTGCCATGCACTGGCCTCTAAAGGCAAGCAGGGAGTGCAGGGGAAATGCCTCGCACCCAGGTCTTGTCCTTCGCAGGATGGAAGGGCCCATGGCAGAATACACGTGGCCACGGCACAGACATTGTTCATGTGCCATGGCAGTAGTTTCCACGTCAACAGAAGAGTGTTCCCTTAACAGAGGGTTCTTATAAAGAGACAATAGTTTGGTTACAATATCTATAGAAGAGAAAAATCATTATCAATGGTTCCAGTACTTGTCTGCATTTTCCAAGGACATTCTTGATAAAACACCTGCCTCCATGTTAAATTTCCATGAACAATATTTCACTTGGAGGTAGGAATATGCCAGCCACCTGAATCACTAAACCAGAGAGAGGACAGAACCTGAAACGGGCAGATATTGCTACACATCGTCAACGACTTCATTTCCTTCACTCAAAGCCCAGCGACACTCTTAAATCCAACGTTGTATATTTGCAAATAATTAAAGAATTGGTTTAACACAGAAAGGAAGGAATGAGAGAAGCTGCACCTTACTGAAAATGACTTATTCCTTTTGGTATTAAAATTTCCTTTTGGCCTACACAGTAACAGCTCCATTTCCTATTACAAAACATGGTGGAATAAATCTATTTACTTTTTTAAACTTTCTCCGGGTGAAAGTTCATTGAAACCTAAAACAGCAATGCCGGCAACACAAGACCAGGGTGCCACCTCACTTTCGCAGGGTATCACGAGAACAGAAAGGTCAGGGAAATTTCTCCCTAGGAGCTCAATTTTTAAACCACTGAATGTGGAGAAAGAGGGAAGAGAATTCAGATCTCTCGCAGTCAACATGAGATCCGGGGGTAGAACTCAGGTCTTCTCATGCTGAGACCGCAGCATTTCTCTAAGGATTTTCACAAAAGAAGAAGGAATTTCAGTAGCCTCTTTTTAAACTGAAAAGGAAGTCTTAATTAAGGGAAAATGGTCTTTTGTGCGTTCAGTCTGCTAACTCAGGCAGGGAGGGGGCAGGTTAGGCAGAAATAATGATGTGAATAAATGTGAAATGCAAAAATAAGCATGGAAGACATCTGTGAAGACGCAAGTGGTCCAGACAGACCACTCCATTACATCTGTGGCCCCTTCCCACAAAAAAGCCATTGAGGGGCTGGAGCGGGTTCAGAGAAGGGCAACGGAGCTGGTGAGGGGTCTGGAGAAGAAGTCTTGTGAGGAGAGGCTGAGGGAGCTGGGGGTGTTCGGCCTGGAGAAAAGGAGGCTGAGGGGAGACCTTCTCGCTCTCTCCAGCTCCCCGAAAGGAGGCTGTAGCCAGGGGGGGTCGGTCTCTTCTCCCAAGTCCCAGGCGATGGGACAAGAGGAAATGGCCTCAAGTTGCACCAGGGGAGGTTCAGATTGGATAGTAGGAAAAATGTTGACAGGGAAAGGGTTCTGAAGCCTTGGAATGGGCTGCCCAGGGAAGGGGTTGAGGCACCATCCCTAGAGGTGTTTAAAAGATGGGTTGACCTAGTGCTTAGAGACACGGTTTAGTGATGGTTTTTGTCAGAGTTCGGTTGATGGTTGGACTAGATGATCTGAAAGGTCCCTTCCAAGCTAGACAATTCTATGATTCTAATTCTACCATCTGCTGCTGTACTGCTCGGGAAAAGACAAATGTGGAGGTAAAGCACTGCTGCCCTTAGCAGTACCAAAGCCTACAGAACATGCAGTTTGTCATCAACCAATCTGTTTGAATAGGAAAGTTATTCTTTCTAAAGAGATTTTAGGTGGAACTTGATGACTTCTAAGTTGTGCACCACGCTATACATGTTAGGTTTATGGGCTACCATGAAGCCTGCAGAGAGGGCACCTTGCTGACATCAGAAGACTGTTTATACATATGGTGACATCACCCAACAACTCAATTCCTGAATACAGTATAAATGTCTTATATTAAAAGCATTTCTGAGTAAACTAAATAGAAACTGAAGCACTGGTAGTGCGTATTAGCAGTAGGGATCCCCAGGTTTTAATTAGCTGACAGAGCTCTCCAGAGTTTGTGAAAGAGCTATGATACAAGTTTTATTCTTCAGTACTGAAGCACCTATTTGACACATATTATACAAACACTACAGCGACTGAGGAATCACCCAGAAGATGATCAGAAGCAGCTGTGTTTTGGGTGTATGCGAGCACCTACTAAAGACATAAAACCTTTGCTGAAACCATGAGGGTTAATAGCCATAACTGCATGTACCCTTTTCTTCTGCAGTTATGAAGGTGAGGAACCACTACTGAAAAGCTGTGTTTGGGGCTTTCTAGAGGAGAAGCCTAAGGCTCCAGGTAAGGTTTGTGGGGTTGCTTTTTTTTTTTTTTTAAAGCCCTGAAACAACAAAAATCTTCAGGAAAGCAAAGAAAGACAAGTAGAAGAAAACACACATATTCCTGTACCCTAGGAGCCTGCAGATACAAAAACCTCTTTTTCTGTGCACATCAGAATAAAACCCCACAGCGAACGAATGTGGGCATGTTGGATCTATTTGGATAAGGGTGAGAAGCAGAGTCCCTGGCCGACGCGCTGAAAGCCTGCTGGCAGCCTGTGTGACACTGCCTCTCACACACTGCCAATACTAAGGAGCTAACTAGGATGACGGTTACTATTTGGAAGCATACATCATTCCAAAAATGCTGTTTTGCTTGCTCGAAAAATCTGTCAGAGCATGAGATTCTAATACTTAGATCTCTTCTCCAAATTATTATAAATTGCTGCAATGAAAAACTGCATACAAGAGGTTTGGGATTTATTTTTTTCTCTGAAAATCTAAAATCAGACCAAATTTGAATAATCAGCTATCCCCCCCCCGCCTTTACTTGTTCACTTTCTTTCTTTCTGGGAAAACTCCAGTTATAAACTAACGTACCAAAATATGCCCCCCAAGGGTTGATTTCATAGAAAGACTGATGCTTCCAACGCTGTGACAGCTGCTGTCCTGTGATCATAGAATGGTTTGGGTTGGAAGGGACCTTCAAGATCATCGAGTTCCAACCCCCCTGCCCTGGGCGGGGACACCTCCCACCAGACCAGGTTGCTCAAAGCCCCATACAGCCTGGCCTTGAACCCCTCCAGGGATGGGGCAGCCACAGCTTCTCTGGGCAACCTGGGCCAGGGTCTCACCACCCTCACAGCAAAGAATTTCTTCCTAATGTCCAATCTAAATCTCCCTTCTTTCAATTTAAACCATTACCCCTCGTCCTATCGCTCCACTCCCTGATCAAGAGTCCCTCCCCATCTCTCCTGTAGCCCCCTTCAGGTACTGGAGGGGGGCTGTGATGCTAGTGATAACTGTCATACACTACAGTCATGTCTTCTTCAAGCTTTAGAAGAGATGAGAGGTTGCACTTTATCTATTTGTATCAGAAACCGAGGCTTTGAGAAGTGTAACAGCATACGGTGCTGGTGAAATACAGACACTACTGAAACACCGCAGAGGAACAGGAGTGTTTCTGGGGGAGAGAAGGTGCATTATGTGTACATAGCTCTTGCTTGTTCTTTAAGTGAACTACTGCTCTGGTAGATTCTGAAATGTAATTGCTTACAACCTGGAGAATAAAAATCTACATACTTGCTCTCATTATAAATTAACACACAGAAAACTAAAATAAATTGAAGCTATTCTAATACAATATTGCACTTACAATTTCCCACACACAAAACCAAAGGAAAGAGGGTTGGGACTGTCACAGTTGAGCCATCAGGATGTTAGGAATGCTCCTGGAAAACTTGGGTATCACAGATCTAGTGTACATAACTCAGTTTCCCTTCCATCCTAGACACTTTTAAGAGGAAAGAAAGGGTTAATGTTTATGCTTATTTGCATATTTGTTTGGGTAGTACATCAACAGCCATCAAATGCTGAAGGTAGTCTCTGCACCCTCAAGAAAGATGATGGAGAACACAGGAGAAGAAACAGTGTCATCTTCCAGGTATTATTATAAAGGATCCCCTGCAGAGCAAGTTGTACAGGCCCTTTTTCAGGAGGGCACACGAGAAATAAGACGGGTATTCTAATAACTTGCTGGAAAAGACAGACCCTAACAGAGGCTCTATATTTAAAAACAGAATGTATTTAGTTGGTGAGCAATCTGATTGAGAAGGACTTTGCTAAAATTGTATTCTGGCTGAAGCTTTACCTTCCGCAATCACATGATTTATAAACGCCAAATTGTTTTTCGGACAGTATCTTCCAAGCTGGAATTCACCGTTGATTGCCTGACTTATTCCTTTAAGAGGCTAGCTCCTCATTTTAGAGTTGATCTGGTGTCTGTGATGAGGCCACTGAGCCAAGGAGAGACACTACGTCTAGTTTCACATCAAACGGGTTCTTACCCAGAAGGTACGGCAGGTCTGGCTTTCAGGGCCACTGAGTGAAGCTGTGTATAAAAACATCCCTGCTCATTGCAGGGGGGCTGGACTCGATGACCATAAAAGGTCCCTTCCAACCCAAACAATCCTAGGATTCTAAGCATCTCCAGCCTTTGGTAACATGCCACTTCAAGAATAAAACCAAAGCCTCTTTTGCAATTAAAGTAGAGATTAACCACACGTTCTGTCTGGAATGTCACTCCTAAGTTTATGCTGTAATAATCTGTGTATCCAACCAGATCTTCCCAGGAATTTAAAAAAAAAATAATTTAAAAAAAAAAAAAATCACTTAATGGGTAGATTATGGCACCTCCATTTCTGTCCTTTGGGCTTCTCCACAAAGCCAACCCACCTCCCAGCAGGTAAGATCTGCTATCAACAGGGAAAGCCTCTGAGCTGATCAGCGAGCAGGGCTGGCTGTCCTGACACCAGGGTATTTCATGAAAGCAGACATTGCCATTTCAGCTAACTCTTCCTTTAGCCTTTAAGTGAGCTGATGAAAAGGCAGCATAGAGTATATGAAAACAAAATTACTAAGAGTTGTAATTTAAATCCGTTACAGGTTTTCCCTCAGAGCTGAGCTCAGCTGAGGTACCAACAAACTTCACCACCAACAGTTAAGTTGTAAATATTGACTCAGATCATTTGTTGGTGTGTATCAGTGCAGGTCCAATGACTTTAGCGATGCAAGATTTATTTGCACCCGATGACAGCCGAGTCTATCATGCTTGCTCAGCCAGGCTGAGGCCTCTTAGAAAGATCAACCAATGAAGAGCTTCTCAAAGTCCTCCAGCAAAAGGAGGGAAGTCAAGATGTTTAGCATCTCTAAATATAAATTACACAGGATATTTCATAAAAGAAAAAAAGTAAGAACTTTTCTTAATTTATTCCATTAAGCCAGAACCATACCTTACTATTTCAGATTCAGCAGAACTGAATTACGTGGAAGATAACTGTTCTGGAGCCATCAGCAGACACTACAGCCTGTAAGTAAACTCATCTATAGACTGAAAGCTAACAGTGCGTTCAAAGGAAAAACATTTGTAGAAAGATGAGGCTACTTCCTTTATTACCTATAGAAAAATGGATGCACAGGGTACCGTCCTAATTACTGTTTTGACTTCAGTGTATTTCCTCCTGTCTTTTGAGACACATGGGTTTCAAGCCATTAAAATATGGTCACGTTCACTTCCATAAAACGGCAAAGGACTACTTAATAAACACACCCTCTCAAAGCATCCACAGGAGAGCAGAAAAAGAGCGTAAGGAAGATTACATTAGAACAGATCGAAGTCTATCCAGCCCAACAGCCCGTCACTAGAATATCCGATAGCAGCTACCTAAGGAGGAACGTAGAAATAGGGCAATCACAGGATCATCAACTGGCACTTCCCCGAAGTGCTCAAGTGCTCATCCAGCCTCCAGTGAGACCGGAGGCACTGGTAGGAACTTCCTGAACCACACACGCTACTTACAAATATTTGAAGGAATGCCTTCCATTAATATATCCAACTTTTTTTTTTTTTTTTACATTGGGAAACTCCTGGCATCCACATCATCTTGTGATATTCCAGAGTTTTACTACTGACTTTGTGAAGAACCATCTCCTCTCTGGTTTGACCCAGAGCCCTTCAGTTTCATTTGATTCCTGGTAGATTCTGACCAGAAAGATATATTCACCTCCCAGTTTCCTAGATCTCTTCAGGCATTTTTATTTTATTTTTTTTTCCTAGGTGGGAGAGTCCCATTTGTTCCTTTTATGGAGTCTATTCAGTACATTAGATCATTCATGCTGCTTTTTTATAAGCCTTTTCCAATTCTATTACACCTTTTATGAAGACGGGGCCCGAGCTACACGCAATATTCAAGATGCAGAAACACCATCATGCGGTGTTATAATGACGTTTTCTGTTTTATTTTCATTCCTCTACTTTCTAAACCCTAGCAGGGCATGTTGCTTTCTTGAAGACTACAGAGAATTCAGCTGATCCTTCTTACCCCCAAACCTTATTCTTGAGTTATAATGCTTATCTCAGAGTAGGAGTCCAGGATAATTCCCCCTCACCCCACCACGTACCTCTTGCTGCATTTATCTACATTTCACCAGTCATTTTTATCCCTCAGGCACTCAGCACTGATTTTTTTTATTTATTTATTTTAATGCAGCTCTTCCCAGTCAGCCTGCACCTTCACTCTGCTGAAACGCTCAGCATCACCAGTGAAACCTGCTGCCTCCCTGCTTCTTTTCCGATCACCTAGGGACACATTTAACACGTGTCCCGCCACAGGCCACTGGGGTACTCTACCTACTGGTGACCTCCCTATGAGAAGACTTACCATTTATTTCTACGCTGTTTTCCTTGAGGAGTCCTCCATAAAGAAAGGTTCTGGAATAGGAACTGTCCTCAAACTCCTCCACAGTGAACAAAAGAGCAGAAGTCATTGAGGGGGTGGTCTGGTCTTATTATCTTGGTTCTCTTTTTATACCACAATCATCTACGTACCCTCTAGCTTTCCTGGCAGATTTCCTTTTCCCCTTCCTAGGAAAAGTGTGGTGTTTGTTTTTTCTCCCCCCACCAAGTTTTTCCCCCTTCCCCTTTTTTCTGTGCCTTTATGCTTTAGGTGTCTATAGTGAAGGAATAATCCTCTTCTTAAATACAACCTGCATCTAGGACTACATGAAAGCATCACACGTTCTAGCAGTACGAATGCTGAAAACTTAAGAGTTTATACTACCATTATACTGGGAAAACGCATTAAAGCATCAATGGGAGCAGGATTAGACCTTTAATATATGAAGCTACTAAAAACCAAACCAAAGGGGAAAAAAAAAAAAAAAACAGAACAAAAAATTTGAGAGGCTACCTTCAAGTGGTTAATAAAAATATCAAAAGGGTAAGAGTCTTATTTATGGGAAAACATAATATATTTTACATCAGAAAAGGAACAAAAAGAAATCAGCCTGCTGACAAAGTGATCTAGAGGTATATTAATAGAAACTATTGTGAGTCAAAATTGAAAGAACCAGGGCAAAAATGACAAAAGCAATTATCAGCAAAGCTTTGCTATTCACTCACTGAAGGCAGACATGGAGAACCTTGCAAGGATACATAAACCATGCAGAAGAAATAGCATTTATCAGACCAGAAGGAATATTTACTGCCTAAAATGACTATGTAAGGACAGATAAACACTTCACTGTAGTGTACAATTAAACATATTGTAGCATAAAGCAACCTTCAATATGCCAACCTGGATTCGACAAGCAACAGCATCTCTGCTTTCACTTGGGAACCAAGACCAGCCAATGCAGTAACATCTGTACTTGAAACTCAACACACAGAGCGCATATTAGCAAACTATCATAGTTATCTTTGAAAGAAACACAATTTTATACACCTCAAAAAATTGAAATGGTATATATTGATAGTAGGGGCCTCTCCTGATATTTGCAAAGCAGGAATTCCCACTTGATGTGATGCTCGAAAGCTGCACTCCTTACACAAATCAAAGGCACCATCCTTTCTCCATCACGGACACAGGCTCTGATGGTTACACACTAAGCAGGAGCCCGGCAGAAGGGGTCAACGGTGTGCCCACAGCAGGATGCACTGCAGCACCAGTCCCTGGATTTTAGGTGAACAACAAATGTCTAAGGCAAGTAGGAGGAGCACCATGCGTGCTCCTCATTGTGTTTCCAAAGCAAACATCAAGCCCTGGTCTTTCCCTGTTTCCATTTCTAGCGCATTTCAGCATGTTTCCAGCTCCTACTTGGGACTGGAGCATCAATCTCAGCAGCTAACATGAAGGAGCTGGATTTGGTGGGTGAGTGGGTATAGCCATAGATAAAACGTCCACCTCCAGTAGTTATTTCCTCTGTGTTTACTGGCACCCAGGATGGTGCATCAACCAAAAGAATAAAATCATAACATGGTCTACATTATTGTGAAACAAACTGACAACTCTATAAGTGTTTGTAAACTTTGCTGAACACCTGATCTTACCCAGGAATCCCGACAAAAATAAATAATTCAGATTTCTGACAGACCTATAAAGATTTACAAATACATCTTGCATCCTTTTAGCATTCCAATTTATAAGTATAAAATTACATTTTTAAAGTTTTTTTTAAAACCAACGAGCACTTTAAGAACTGTCCACAAACAAATTACCTTCTCCCACCGTGTTGATGAAAGGTTCCCATAGAACACTATGAGAGCAAACCACAGAGCACCATCCAATGACGGCAGAAAGGAGAAAAACGAGAGGAGAAGGAAGTCTATTAAAGTAACTCTTCCTACCGCTATATCTTCTTTGGAGCTTTGTGTGTTTGGTATTAGCATTTCTGGAGCTTTGCTTTAATTTTTTGGGAAGTATTTTAAAGAATGAAAGCCCTGTACGTAATACTATATACTTGTATTTATCACGCTTAAACAGCAACTCGCTTCTTGCTCTTTTGTTTCTCTTTCTTCCGATTATAACTCTCCCAAAGACCCACACTAGGTGATAACACAGAGCATTCTTAAATACCGTTAAGCAATTACACCAGAAAAGTGGTTGTTTTTATAGTTATTAAGCAAGCGGGAGCACATTTAATTACAGAGATAGTTATTTTGGAATTCTCTGTAAAAGAGGTAATTCTGACCAGGATGCTACAGTATAATGACACATTAATTCTGCTTTATCATGAAATTCAGAGTGTAGGCGTTAGTTTATTGAAATTACTAATTGTGTTGGAATCTAAGGTAGGATTTATGATATGATGTGACATGATAATTGATTACATTTTAGTAGGTATCAGTAGAAGAGACACTCAAAAAAACCCCAAACCTGCCTGAAAGGGGGGAGGAAAGGAAGGGAACTATGCCCTCAGAAAGTACGGCTATGAAAAGGTCTGCATATAAAGAACAAAGGAGTCCACCCTTGGATGACTAATGAGTGACATCCCAATAGCAACAGACAGGTCACACGTGAGGATATATGGCAAAGACTTGGCTCCACCAACTAAAGCAAACAATAGCTTAACATATATTTCGATTTTTCTTTTAGCCTCATAATTACTTCTGTCCTTCACTGAGTATTTCCAGTTTCACTCTACTGGTGAACACCTCTTCGTGGATGAGGGCAACTACTATAGTTGCATAAAACCAGCAAAACTAGTAACTATTCATAAATCAAGAACATTCAGCTTTCTCGCCTGCTCCCCTCCCCTTTTATCTGAAATCATATAAATCCATATAGAAAAAGCTATTGTTGCACAAGAACAGCAGCAGCATGTTTAAACAACCAAATGTGTCATCACTGGGGATTTAGAAATTCTAGACATTATAGTATCATTGATTTTCAAATAGAACATAGTCAGAAAAGAGGGTTGTTTTTTTTTTTAAAGAAAAAACAAAAGCAAAACCAAAAAAACAATAACATAATAACGCCTTGACTTTTTGCAAGTCTAAAAGGTAAGTGGGTTGAATTCTAAGGTAATTTTTGCTGTGTTTTCGTAACCACAGAGAAATTTAGAAATTTTAAATGACTTAAAAAAAAAAAAAACAACACCAAACCGAAACAAGAAAACCTTGCTGCTGAAACACTGAAGCACAATCCCTTTAAGTTTATAGTCTTCCCTTAGTTTTTAAGAGATGAAATTGCTACAAAGATAGTATTTAGGCTGCCAGATCGCCAGTGGAAATAGGCTTTTCTTGAGGACAGTGAATTCCAGCTTCTTTAAAATGATAATTCATGACAGTCCATGCACTACTGACCCTCTGTAACTTTCCCAAACTGGTGGCCCCAGTAACAGGATGCCGTGGGCGCAGGTTCACCTCCGATTGCTTTCCAGGGGAACTCCGAGCACAGTAACACAACAGCATTTACAGATGAGGTAGAGAAGAAGCGTCACACCACACCCCCCAAATAACGCAGTACACACTGCACAAAAACACACTGAATTGAAAATAAAAAGAGATTTAGAGCCAAGCACGGATGCAGCAGAACCTCTGTCAAGAAACTGTGCTAAAATACAAGAGCCACGTAGCTGGCAGGGTTCAACCCACACAAAGCCAGGAGCGGCAGGGCATCAGCTGCTTGGGAGCGGACAAGAGAGGCCACAGAAGCGTGGTGCAGATGGATTATGAGCAGTCACAAAACTGAAGGTCATTTTTATTATTATTTTTTTAATAGTCTGGACAGGATCATGCAGAGTAAAAAGGATATCCTGTGAGTGAAAGCACAACATTTTATGGAAACTGCAGGCTTCATCTCAGCCAGGCAGTGTTTCTTAGGATGTCCCTGCTTCCAGATTTCAACAATAAGGCAAGACCTTCAGCCCAAGCACCAGCCCGAGAGGAGATGGGTGTATGTGGCAGAGCAACATGATGAAAAGCTAGGAATTAGACAGTGGGGCCTGCCCCAGCCTCCTCTTCAGCCTGTCCCAGGGAAGGAAAAATAAAATAAAATAATCCCTCCTGCTGTCAAGGATCACTCCTTGTGAGATACTGCACAGCCCTAAGATTTCTGTCTGACTTTATTATGAACAAAACTCTACTCCATACTCTCCTAGGAGAAGCATTTCACAAACAGCAGGGACTCAAGAGAAATGACCATAAACCAAAACCTGTATATTTTTCTGAGAAGGGCTAAAAAAAAAAAAAAAAGTGGGAAGTTATATATGTTGGCAAGATGATACACATTCGATGCATCTGTGTACGTCACTATCTCCTTGCTAACATGATCTAGTATCAATTTAAGTTGGCAATTACATTCTGATTTTGAGAAAGACTTCAAGCTGTGCCATGCATTGTATCAGATTTAGAGAGAGGGCTGTAAATAATGCAGGGGGTATGTCCTGAAATATAACATTTTACTTAGTGTTTTCCTGAAAGTGATTACTTTGTCCTCTGGCTCAGCCTTCCATAGATCGCGCTACTGTAGATGGGGGGAATTTGAACAGGGACTGCCCATCTAATGCTTTCCCTGCCAACAAAAAAAAAAGCCAGGAGAATGAGGGTGGAAGCCCATTTGTGCATCTTCTGGTACTCAGTCATGAAAGGTTTCTTCAAGGACTTCTCTCAAGGTCACAAAGCAACTTGGTGGAGTCAGCTAGAGCTTGTGACGTGAAGCAAATCACAATTCACTAGCCCATATTCCGTTTTCTCCAATTCATTTCCAAGATCCACTGTGACATTATTTCTTTGGGCTTTTTAATTTATTTTTAAATAATTTAGTAACATAGGTTTTCAACCACTTGAAGACCATCAGAAGATGACCAGTGGACGTGACAGGGAGAGAGCTGCCCAGTCTAAGCCTTTTGGGTTTTGTCAGGTTGATCTGCAGAGCTCGCACACTTTGTTATAAAATTTCTTAATTCAGTACTTTGACACATTCCTGAATTTTACAGAACACGAGAAAAGTCCTGAATGGCCCTACTTGTTTTGCTATTGTTATTTTAATCTTACAGATTTCCGACTTTCATTTCAGCGGGGCTTGCATTTTCTTGAAGTTATTATGAAGTCACAAAAAAACACCACAGGAAACTTAGGCTAGAAAGGAAACCTGGACATCATCTAGTCCAACCTCTTGCTTTAAAGCTGTACCAGTTGTTCCAGGACTCTCCAAGGATAGAGGCCCCTCAATATCTCCAGGGCTCTGCTTCCTTCATCCCCCTACTGCTTTGACAACAATTATTCCCACCCTGTAAATATCTCACAACAGACAGAAAAGTTCCTCTCTTAAAACATCAGAGAGGACTGAAGGTACGAAGATGACTGTCTCAACGCTTCCGCAAATTCCACCCACTCACAGAAAATGAACGATGGCATAAGTAAGAACCTTCAATCACATTTTATTATTTTCATACACTACCAAGAAGGTTATGGACTTGGTTCATTACACAAGGTAATGAGTAACTGGGTACACACCTTCTAGAGGTGAGGTTTCAGTTATAAATGATTGCTGGAATGAGTCAAAATTCATGTCCTGATACTTCACAGTGTAATCACAGACCAGAACGGTGTATTCAAGCACAAAAGCCGGTACATACTTTTAATTACTACTAACATGATTCCAATCTCATGGTTGAATGATCTGTATGTGCAGTGCAAGATAGCCATCATTCAGAGTGCGTAACTTCGACCATCACAGAAGATGCTTCCCTAAAGAACAGTTTACACTGTATAAAAATCTTTCTGTTGACACAAAATAGAATCTCCTTTTTTTTTTTTTTTTTTTTTTTCCCCCATTTTGAGTATTAACCCCTGAGGTCAATCTTTGGTTTTGCTCTTCAAACTAAGCATTTCAGTGTTAGCTCAAAGAGATCCACCTGCTTAAGCAACAGCCAACCTTGTGTGTACAATGCTTTGGGCCTCCCTGGCAGACTGGGAGAAGGAGCCATTATGCTTGGCCAGTGGACTTCTGTCAGTTCAGACAGCAACTCAACTGACAGAGCTAACTAGATGGTTCTAGCAAAGAAATAGTTGCCCTTTTGAGCCAAGTAATTTATGTCACGTAAATCAGAGGTCCAAGGAGCCTTACCACAGCAGTATAATGGTCAATAAAGCTATACACAGGCTACTCATATCACACCAGCACTCTTAAGCCTGCAAAGCCCCTCTGGCCTAGAGGCTGCCACAGTTTAACTTACCCTTGTTATTTCAGTGTCCTCTTTGAAAACCTGCAGTGCTCCACTTTCTGCTACCCTAGCTATCCCCACATCTTCTCGTAACCTCAGAGACCCTGCAGAACTCCCTCCCACTTTGTAGGCAGCAGAGGACTTGACTGTATGTCCCTCCTCTACCTCCTGGCTCAGGTCCTCCTCCTGCCTTCTGTATATTGCTTGCTGACTTATGCTGGAAACCTTTGATGGCAGTGACAGCACTGACATAGAATCATAGAATTGTCTAGCTTGGAAGGGACCTTTAAGATCATCTAGTCCAACCATCAACTGAACTCTGATAAAAACCATCACTAAACCATGTCTCTAAGCACTAGGTCAACCCGGCTTTTAAATACCTCCAGGGCTGGCGCCTCAACCACTTCCCTGGGCAGCCCATTCCAAGGCTTAAGAACCCTTTCCCTGTCAACATTTTTCCCAATATCCAATCTGAACCTCCCCTGGCGCAACTTGAGGCCATTTCCTCTTGTCCCATGGCCTGTTCCTTGGGAGAAGAGACTGACCCCCCCTGGCTACAGCCTCCTTTCAGGGAGTTGGAGAGAGTGAGAAGGTCTCCCCTCAACCTCCTTTTCTCCAGGCTGAACACACCCAGCTCCCTCAGCCTCTCCTGATTAAGACTTGTTCTGCAGACCCCTCACCAGCTTCTGTTTCAAAGGGATTCCCACCACCCTGGAGGCAGGAGGCTCCCTGGCTCAGAACCACGATATACAGATTTCCACTATCAGCAACTGTGTCTAAAATGACACCAGAGTTTCCCATTTGCTCATGTTACTGGCCTTCTCACAGCATTTCCTCCAATTACCTAAAAGAGGATGACTTTTCTGACTGCCGATCCTGACAACTCATGCTGAGAGCTGGAAAGACAAATAATTTAACTTCTGATGATAGGTGCCCTGAAAAGGCAGGCAGGGCATTGATTTTGCTCCTGACAAATACTGTGCCAAAGACCACAGCTAAGACCCAACTGGCTAATGGTGTGATATTTGTTAAAAGCAAAAATTGCCTCAAAGGGGAGCACTCCTTCACAGCAGGACCAGGAACATTTTGGAAGATGAGAAGAGCACGTATGAACGGAGAGATGCACCTCTCAGAGTTACAGTAACTGCTTACTTGTTTCAGGCCAGCCTGTTCTTCTACAGTTGTTTCTCTATTTGCAGACCCTGTGTAACCCAGCTCAGAAGCGGGTGATCTGTCACCCTCTGCACGCAATACTGCCTCTTCTTATGTCTTTGGGGTGAAATACAACACACAGTCCTGGGTTTGGTTCTGCAGAGTAGAGGACACTGTTTATATGCCCTGGTAGAAAGGGGAAAGGCTGCAGGAATGAAGGAATGCCAACCAGGTGTTGTTTTCTCTAGGACATGAATTGTTGCTCTAGCTGAATAGATGCTGTGGCAACAGCCAGTTGTCACAAGCCACCAAATGACCTCACTTGAGCCAAACTTGCCATTGATTTTATCGTAGTCTACATCAGTGCTAAAATCAGGAAGAGGAAAAGAGCACAGTACAGATCTCGGCTAACAAGTCACGTGTATTGGAATAATAATCTGAAACCACCCCCCAAAAATTAATTGTAATCTGCACAGAGTTGCTATGCCCTCCTTCCTGGGAGGAAAAACACCAAAACCCTGAATCGCTTCAGCACTAACCCGGCCTCCAGCAGAAACTAAAATACCCTAAGGCATTCAATATCTAACTAGGAAAAGACAGAAAAGCCCTTTTATAGGCAGCTAACTCCGGAATCATTTTAGCCGCCACCGCTGTTGTAAAGTCTTACATCTCAAAAACCACACGCAAGCTCGAGAATGCTTTCAGTTTGCAAAATATCATTTTGAATGCAACTTGTCACTGACTTAATAATAATGTTTTACATTTCTATAACCTCTGAAGGATCCCTAAATCACTTCAGGTTTTGAAGCCAGCTGCAGTAGCCCAGCTGAGACCAGGACACAGACACAGCCACACATCATGAACCGCTGAAAAAGTGACATCTCTCTAAAGGTGCCAAAAGGAATGTGGAAACTATATTTTTTCCTTCTCATTGTTTTTCATGTCTCTGTAATTCTTTACCTTGTTTTTCTCTGCAGGTGCAGAAGAGTCAGCACACTACTGAAAAAAACAAACTTAAAAGGTTTCATGGTATGTTGACTCCTAAGCTTGAAATGAGAAACTCTACGTGTCATTGGAAACCTTTTTTTTTTTTTGTGTGTCCTTTCTTTATTTTCAGCTTAGTTTTGCAAAACTTGACACCCAAATCTGACTTGACACCAGCATGTTGCAAGAAAACCCACTGAAGTCAGAGAAATTACAGTTGTGTGAAACTGGTACAGTAAGGGAGATGAAAACCACCCCCCCAAGCATGGAAGGCTCGAAGGAAAGATTCAAACTGCAGTTCGCTTACCTGCAGGCGTGCAAAGCTTTCCACAGCATCTCACCACAACAAATGTATCACACAAACAAAAATCCTTCCAGGTAAGTGGGATCTCTTCTGGTAGAGCTCTCATAAAGGCAAATATAAAATTTCAGAACATCTAATGGAGAAAAGAACTCCTCATAACTCCACAGCTCCTTTCTTCAGAGTTATTAAGCTTATTCCATCTGCCAACCTCCTGCCGCAGCAGGAAGAGTGGGCATTAGAAAACAAGTAGCACCTGACCAAAACAAGGCCAGGTGAAACCCGTTCCCAGCAATGAGTCTGTCTGTCTGTCTGTCTGTCTGTCTGTCTGCCTTAGAGCTTCCTTGGCTACCCCCTCCCTGAGACTGCTAACAACATTTTACCAGGAATGGGAAAGCCTTCATCAATTTGCACTTACAATGTAATATGTGTGCAAGGAAAAAGTACAATGTCTCCCTCAGTTTAGTAACCTTGCTACCTGCTCATCACAGATCCCTACCCATCCCCACACTTGCTTTAGGGAAGAGATTAACAATCCTTAACTTCCAATTCAGATGTGTCTCCAGACCAGGAAGGCTCTGCCCTGGCTTCATTTAAAGATCTGATCACCAGTTCCGTTTTCAGCTCCATTTAGATAATCAATCAGGAGGACCACGATATTTACTCTTCTCTTTTGCCTCTCTCCTCTCACTAGGAATGAAGTGGATGAGGAATCCTGAACCCAGGACAGCTAACCAGCGTTAACTGCTGAGGGGGAAAAGACACACCTGGACAACATCACAGAAAATAAATCCACCAAGTGCTATTAAATCACAAGAAACTTTCTTGTGGGTTTGTTTTTTTTTTTTTGTTTTGGTTTGGTTTTTTTTTTGTGGTTGGACTCAATGATTCATAGATCGGTCCAGGCCAGAAGGGACCTCCAAAGGTCATCCTGTCCGACCTCCCCGCAGTCAGCAGGGACACCCCCAACTAGACCAGGTTGCCCAGGGCCTCGTCGAGCTTCACCTTGAATATCTCAAGGGAAGGGGCCTCAACCACCTCCCTGGGCAACCTGCTCCAGTGTTCCACCACCCTCAGAGTAAAGAACTTGTTCCTAATATCCAATTTAAATCTCCCCTTCTCCAACTTAAAGCCATTGCCCCTCGTCTTGTCACTGCAGGCCTTTGGAAACAGACCCTCCCCAGCCTTCCTGTAGGCCCCCCTCAGGTACTGGAAGGCCGCTATGAGGTCTCCCCGGAGCCGCCTCTTCTCCAGGCTGAACAACCCCAGCTCCCTCAGCCTGTCCTCACAGCAGATGATCTCAAAGGTCCCTTCCAACCAAGAAGATTCTGTGATTCTCAGTCTCAGCAAGTCCAAGGGACACTAGCTGCTGGAGGATAAAAGAGCATTTTGGACTGACAGGCTCACACCAGTCTTGCATTCTTCCCTAGGGACCTAAGCTAGTGCTAGCCATACTGTGCTGTGCAGCCTCAAATCACTACAAACCCTTCTGAAAAAGCCACGGAACCCAAACCAGGAGGGAGAGAAAGATATACAAAGGCAACAAATTGAACAGAGTTAGGCCATGAGGGGCAAAGAATGAAAAAAATAATCATATGTTTAAAGCCAGAAGAAAAAAGCTAGAAGCAGAACACCTGCAGCATACCAAGCAAAGCCTCAGTCTGCCCCCCTTTCCCCCCCGTCTCTGCTGGCTGAGGGACCAGAAACCGCCCCTGGGGACAGGGTGGAAAAGGTGGCAGAGTAAAGACAGACCCGGAACGCTGCGCTGTAGGGGCTGCCTGGATCTGGCCCAGGCTGGGCTCATCAGCCATGGAGAGCAGGTGAGGCCGAAGGCCACAACCTGCCACTGGGCACCAGGTTTTGCAGGAGGCAGCACCGGCTGTCACTTGTCCCCTGGAGCACCGGTGAGCAGAACTGAATCACCGATGTAAAGAAAAAGAGGGGGGAAAAAAAAAAATAGAGAAGGATACTACTACACTTGCACGATTTTAAGGCCATGGTTTCATGATGAATAGCACTAGCAATACTTGAAGGGCAATAAAAGGCTTATTCTGAGGTTTCTTTTTAAATGTGAAATATCCTAATAAATTATGTATCTAAGAGCATAATCCAGAACCCTACCAGTGAGGTTTATTCAGAGACCTAAAATACACCCAATTCTGAGTTGGAAGATAATTTTAAGAACACTTCTAAATACAGCAGCAATATATTCTTTTCAGAATACTCATTCAGAAAAGTTATTTGATTCACTAGGATTCTCCTTTCATGCTTTATTATTTTCTTTCTTAAGCACTGCTATGCATTCACATTTTATTTAACATTTCAAACTTTCACATTTTTCATCATTTCTCTAAATGGTGGATACAGAGCCTGACTACAGCTATACTATTCATACCCCAGTTTAACTTATTTACTGAATCGTATCTGTGCTTATGTTTTATGCTGCCATACATTAAACTACAAACGCTTAAGAAAATGTGATGCGCCCTATTATTTTTCATAACATTGATACTTAAAAACAACAACAAAAAAATCAAGTGTTATTTACCATAACCATTACAGAAACTGACAAAAAAAATGAAGCTGAAAATCAGGAGTTCTCAAAGTTTCCCCAAAGCCCAAGGTACTGTTTATATAGAAGCCTTGCCAGTAGACTTTTCCACGATGTGTCCATGCATAAAAAGATCTTACCATTACCATTTGTGAGCGGGGCTGGGCACGCTATGTAGGCCATATAAAAAGAGACTGTAAGAGTCTGCCTCATTTTTTGGCCCTTGCGCAGGAATTAGGTAGTTTATAAGGATCTGGGAGTAGCAGTGTCATTACTTTCCTTGATGCAACAAAGTGGTGCCATCCCCCTAGAGACTTTTCATCACAGCTGTACAAAACAGTCACTTTACTCTCACCAAGCAAGCTCAGCCTCTCCCTCCTTTCCAGAAAGAAATGAAAATAGTGAATTCACTTCACAGAATCACAGAATGCTATGGGGTTGGAAGGGACCTCTGGAGATCATCTAGTCCAACCCCCTGCCAAAGCAGGTCCACCCACAGCAGGTCCCACAGGAACGTGTCCAGGCGGGTTGGGAATGTCTCCAGAGAAGGAGACTCCACCACCTCTCTGGGCAGCCTCTTCCAGGGCTCCGCCACCCTCACAGGAAAGAAGTTCCTCCTCATGTTTAGATGGAACTTCTTATGTTCCAGTTTGTGCCCGTTTCCTCTTGTCCTGTCCCTGGGCACCACTGAAAAAAGACTGGCCCCATCCTCCTGACACCCACCCTGCAAGTATTTATAGGCCTTGATCAGATACCCCCTCAGTCTTCTCTTCTCCAGACTAAACAGACCCAAGTCCCTCAGCCTTTCCTCATGAGAGAGATGTTCTAGGCCCCTCATCATCTTTGTAGCCCTCTGCTGTCCCCTCTCCAGCAGTTCCCTGTCCTTCTGGAACTGGGGAGCCCACAACTGGACCCAGTGCTCCAGATGGGGCCTCCCCAGGGCAGAGCAGAGGGGGAGGATGACCTCCCACTTAAGTCTGCCAGGCTCTTTCACAGCCCAAATGAGAATGGAACGGAGCCTAGACAGGACCATCACTCCCCACTGGCCCTTGGGGCTCCTTCCAGCAGGATTTTGGAGGGAAAGGAAGAACATGCTGGGACTGGGTGAAGTGCGGAGAGGAGGTGGGGACAGGTTCCCACATCTCACCACATTCTCTGCATCCTCATGACTCAAGGAGAAGAAGGGAAAAGAAATCGTTAGACAAAATGGGTCCTATAGAACAGATTAAAGTACAGCAATGTATCACCTGCACATTACCATGTTTTGCCCAGTTAAATATCCCTCCTGAACAGCAAGGGCAGGGGGGTAGGGGTGGCAGATGGGAGATGTGGACACAGACTACTCTGTCCTTGGGAAATAATTCCCTAAATTGCTGATGTGGAGCTGTTATGCATCAGGGAAGAAAGGTGAGCAAATAATCATCCAAACGTATTTGGAAGTCCAATTTCAAAAATTGTTTTCTTTACTCGATTTGTTGCTTCCTCCTATCTGAATGTCACTGCACATCGCTGAAGGCCTCCTCGTAACCTTGGCAACCCTCACATCACAGCTCAGGCTGGCAGCCATGGCAATCCCAAAATAAGTTCCTTTAAAGTCAAGTGTAATGACTGCTAAGATGTTTCCCAATGCCGGCATATTTAAGGTCATTGTGCTACAGGAATCAGACTTCTGTCTAGCTGGAGACAGTCAGATATTTCTAAGCTTATCAAGCCTGAAAAGGCTGTTTTTCCCTCTTTCCTCAAGGCTGGAATTGGTTCAGCTTTTGAGCTCGTGCTGGCCTTTGTGATGGCAAAGCAGAGGCAGCGTGTGTTTATGGGGGTGATAAACCATGCACTAATTCCCACAACTGACGCTAATTTGAGCAACATCATGCTTGAAGATTTTTTTTTTCTTTTGTCTAATTAATTAACAGAAGTGACAAACCAATTCAGTTACAAGAAATAAAGAACAAAAGATCTCAGATAATTAAACATTAACTTAATGAAAATCCGTTATTCCTTCCACAATGTAAATTGGTTTATAAATTTCAGTGCCCTGCATTATTGCTTTTCATCAGCCCTTGAGTGCAAGAACTTGCCGGGCAAACCCATTAGAAGATCTATCAAGACAAAAAAGGCTCACATGATAAATTTATTAGCCGTACTTTTTCCACAGAGGCATCGTTATTCTAGAGCTCTATGAATAATTAGTAAACAAATTTTGCCTTGAGAGTGTTGGGTTTTTTTTGTTAACAAATCGTTTGTAAGGTGACTGTGAAGTTGTCCAATCCTGAAATATTTGTAATTCATTAATTCCTTCAGCCTGAGTCGAACACAGTTAATTTGCAAATACCTGGTATCAGATAGGTAAAATTCATACCATATTGGTTAGTAACTTAAGTAAAATATTTCCCTATTTCTGAATGAAATGACTGATCCCACCTATGTGGGACAACCAAAAGGCATAACTCAATACAGTACTTTGAAAATCCATTAGCTCTAGATGTGATCATCTAGCAAGACATCAGCAAGCTGCACCTAGTTTATGCCATTATCAGAAGGTGTAATTTTATATATCACTGCTTTTGCCTGTGGATCTCAGCTCTTTTGTTTCCATGGAAAGGAGAAAATGAAAACAAACACCTTGACAGAGGATGATTAGTGCTGTAAAAGGACTGGTTTTCAGTCTGACAGCATAGCAGGAGTATCATACTGCACTGCTTGACCGCTCAGAAATCTAGACACCAAACTAAGGCAGAAAAGACAAAAACACTCCTTTTTGCTACTGCCTAAGAGATGTGTACCCTTCTCACTAGCTTCTGCTCAGTCTTCTTATAGAATAATAGAATGGTTCAGGTTGGAAGGGACCTTCAAGGTCATCGAGTTTCCAACCCCCCCTGCCCTGGGCAGGGACACCTCCCACCAGACCAGGTGGCTCAAAGCCCCATCCAGCCTGGCCTTGAACCCCTCCAGGGATGGGGCAGCCACAGCTTCTCTGGGCAACCTGGGCCAGGGTCTCACCACCCTCGCAGCAAAGATTTTCGTTCTAGTATCTAATCTAAATCTCCCCTCTTTCAGTTTAAAACCATTACCCCTTGTCCTATTGCTCCACCCCCTGATCAAGAGTCCCTCCCCATCTCTCCTGTAGCCCCTTCAGGTACTGGAAGGGGCTATAAGGTCTCCCTGGAGCCTTCTCTTCTCCAGGCTGAACCACCCCAGCTCTCTCAGCCTGTCCTCATAGGGGAGGTGCTCCAGCCCTCTGATCATCTTCATGGCCCTCCACTGGACCCGCTCCAACAGGTCCATGTCCTTCCTGTGTTGAGGACTCCAAAGCTGGATGCAGTACTCCAGGTGGGGTCTCACCAGCATGGAGTAGAGGAGTAGAATCACCTCCCTCGACCTGCTGGCCACACTTCTTTTGACGCAGCCCAGGCTGTGGTTGGCTTTCTGGCCTGCCAGCGCACATTGCTGGCTTGTGTTGAGCTTCTCATCCACCAGTTTTTGTGGCAGTTTACTCAGTTCAAGCAAATATGCTTTCTGTATAATTTTGCCCCTTTTAGAAAGTGGAATCTATTTCAGGAATGGATTATTTATCTGACAGCTAGTAGCTGTCAGGGCAACATAAAAAGACAACACAAAACTGGCACAAAAACTTTCAACTAGAAGCAGAGTAGAAGAGGGGCAGAAACAGCAGGAAACCATTCCGCTCAAAGCCAAATGCATTTTCCTATCAGTAGGAGAAAGGTCCTTAGCCAAATATAGGCTAGAAACATTCCCTTTATTTCCCCTCCTCGTCTGTCCCCCACTATCTACCACCCCCCCACTACAGAATTTGATTGCCATGGTTGGTTTGGGCTGTTTGATTTTTTTCTTTCCAGGAGGCTGGCTGATTGAAGCGTGCTTCTGCTCCACAACGTAGGCAAAGTCCTCTGGTGTTTGGTTAGTTTATCTTACCTGTGCTCCCAAGAGTAAATTTGTTCTCTGGGGTGTGGAATTAAAAACTGGCAGACACAATGAAAGGATTTTATTTGCCTCTGTCGCATGGTCCGCTGGGATTCACCGAGGAATTTTGCCTCGCACGTTCCCTGCTTGTGCAGCTGCCCGTGACGTCGGTGATTTCCTTGGTCTCTTTTGCTTCCCATGTGGGACACAAACATCCAAATGTGGCTTTTGCTCTTGCACCAAAGACTTTATGCAGGACTTTGAAGGGTGATTTGCAATGGAAGCTGTTCAAGATCAAGTTTCTGTCTATCCTGCCGGACTTGCATTCCTCCTACATGGTTGCAGGCAACTCATAGGATGGAAGAAAGGACCCACGGAGCTGCCCTCAGATCTGTCTTGAGATCTATGCTTTTAACTCAAGCTTCCTTTAAGAAGGCACACTCTCTACTTCCATACGTGACCAATCAGTTTGTATCTTGCATTTGGACCATTGCCTGAAACTCTCCCCAAAATGCCAGAAAAGATCTGGTAACACTAACACTAAAGGATGCATTAGAGTGAACTGGCTGATAGCCTTTTGCCTGTTTTTTTTTGTTTCCCAGATCTTCCCTGAACTACAACGCTCCTAGAATACAGGAGCATTTCTAAAAAAATAACAGGATGGACACACAACCTGCCTTCTTTCTTGGATCCCCTGGCTCCAGCAAAGGCTGACACGCTACCACAAAGATTTAACCAAAGGCACAACAGTCAAGTCTATCTTCTATTTCAGAAATAAAGCCAGCGAGTATAAGCGGGAAAGTAGCTATTTAAAGTCTGGGAGAAATCTAAGTGCCCTCAATGCAAAAACCTTTCTAAATGATTCTCATGCTTTATTTTATGCCACCTAATTATTTAGGTAAGCAAAACTCAACACACTTTTATTTAAAGGCTCGTTTATTTTTTTGTGTCAACAAACCGTCTCAAATATCAGCAGAGCTGATCTTGCAGCCAAACCACCCATCCTTGGAGCTTAGAATTACCAAGAGCACCGAGTTACTGTTTAAACAGAACAAGTGATAAATGCAACCCAAGACTCTGAAATCTTCTCTAAAAGAAACAGGAGCCCTACTTGACGCACACAAGTGTTATTGAAATTGCAATGACTAAAAGAGCTGACAATGTCACATGAGAGGATATTGATGAGAGATTAAGTCTTGGATCTAATTTGCCGTATTTAAACAGCAATTCAACATTGCTAGGAGCACAGTAAATGGTTTTCTAACTCATTTATTTAAGAGGTCTTGAACAGGACTGCTAGATGCTTGTAACAAGTTTCAGAAAGACTGAATTAAAAATATAAGACTTCAAAAGGACCAAACAGCTTCCAGAAACAGGTAGGGGGAGAAGAGGGAGTAGTTAGCTAAACTCATCCACCTTGGAATGAAAAGGGTTGAATCAGGACTGAGGCTTATGTACCTGGGATGATTCTTACCTTTTGCAACTCACCATCGCAACATATGACAGAGCTTAAGTAAAAAAGTTTGTACATTTTCTTTAAAATGTGTAATATCCAACTATTGGGCAGGGAACGCTGGCAACACTGCTTAGCCAGGGAAGCCCAAAGCAGCAGCTCTGCAGCTAGAGATTCCCTGGCCTGGAAAGGGCTGGAGCTGTGGGAAAACCAGGCAGGACACTATGAGTTAAGAGGGACTAGACTAACTTCAATACAGGTATTTCTGTTCCAGAAAATACGTTCTTATATTCAGGATCACCCAGAATGGTTGTTCTATAAAGCTATGACAGAATATATCGAAGACCAAGTTTTCTATTCTTGCTAACAACGGCCAAAGTTGGGTAGGCAGGTGAAAATAAAGGGGTACAAGCCCCTACACACTGACCTGCCAAATATGTAATTTGGATTGCTGAGCTGAAAGTTACCACTAGATATGCTAAGGCCCCTTCTACTGCTGTTCTTCCATGATTCAGTTGAGTTATGATCCATTGATCATAACTCGTAAGTGTTCTCGTTATCATTTCCACCTCCAGATGAAACAAGATAAGGAAAAAACTTCTAATAAATCTAGAACAGTACCTCCACGGCGTTTCCCTGTTTCCAGTATTTACTGACATTCACGAAGAACTTCCAGAAGCTCTACATTTGTTTTAAACTGGAGTTATCTCCAATCTCACGCTATCCTGAGAGACGGCTTAAATTCTTTAACCTGCATGGCCCTGCATGCTGACCTGGTAGCTGCAAAACACAGCACATTACTAGCGCTGCTTAATGATGCTCTCTCACACGGGTGTCAGGGTCACAAAACCATCAGTTTGCAAAATAGAGCTGAAAATAACATTCCTGTTCAGCCCACAGCCTCCCCCAGCCACACTGCGCTGGTGCGGCACACAGTGAGAGCTGTCGGGCGTTTTTACACGAGTGGCCCCCGAGACGTGATTTGTTTCTGGAGTAAAAAGGGCATCCTCTCGCTGAGCACACTCAGAGATGAGTGTGCCCACCACACACTCGTCCCCTCATGTTCCTCTTCACGAATCACAGGTAAGGGGAGTATATATATGTATTTATATATATATATAATATATATATAAGGCAGTGCCGCCTAAATATAAATATATAGCTATATATACTGCCTATATATATATATACTGCTATATATATAGCACTGTGCGCTATATATCTATAAGGCAGTGCCTTATATATAAGGCAGTGCTGCCCAAATATAAATATATAGATATATATACTGCCTCTCTCTATATATACTGCTATATATATAGCACTGTGTGCTATATATATAAGGCAGTGCCGCCCAAATATAAATATATAGATATATATACTGCCTCTATATATATACTGCTATATATATAGCACTCTGTGCTATATATATAAGGCAGCGCCGCCCAAATATAAATATATAGATATATATACTGCCTATATATATATATACTGCCTTTTTCACCTTCCAGCTCCCAACCACAAACTCCTGGTAGTGTTGCTTTAAACCATCCCACACCACAGCAGCATCAGCAGACTGGTGTAACATACCGCACGCCCCTGATATAGGAAAACTATAGAGAGCACAACGCCCCCCCTGGTGTGGCCAACAGTTACCTAATGACCTAATACACATAATGGCCTAAATGAAATCACAAACTCATCTGGAAATGGTTACTGGAAGTTGCAGGATCTTACGAAAACCAAGCCCACCTCACTTACATGCACAATGTGCAAGTTGAGTGTCTGCTGTCCCTCCAGGCAGCTGTCCTTAATGGGTCTCTTTGCCCAAAGATCACAAGTTCTGCAATTTCTGTCGAGTCTTTACCACGTCAGTGAACACAAACACATCTGCCCTTGTGAAGCCTTTATTTAGAGACTGGGCTTGACCGTGTACTTCTTGTGAAATCTAGATCCTTGCAGGGATCTTGCTCACCTACAGTTCGGTCAGACGGCAGGAAGGACAGCGGGAAATGCGTGGAGCAAACCCTTCTAAGACTCTTTCCGATTCGCTCATATTAAAAATAGCAATGTTACGGTTGATTTTTGGTAGCATGTGGAGCATGACAGATGCACAATGCATTTTCTGGTACGCTCAGTTCCCACATCACAGAAAGGCTGCCTTTGCTCTCAGGATATTTCTCCAGCACTCCAAAGTTCCAATTCAAAAAGTCCCCCCCAAAAAGGAAGAAGCTAGATTTGAAGCTAGGCTGTGAGATTTCCAGGAGACTCCTTTCATCAAGCGAATCACCTTATATCCCAGCCTTCCCAGGACAGCAGAGCCCAGTCCGGGGTTTGCAGGGCAGTGATGTGGCTCTGCACATGTAAATCCAGCTTCGCTATGGAAGAGGAATCGCATCTGGGCTGTGAGAGCACGTGTGCTTCTCCCCTCACTCTTCTGGAAGCCTTTACACCTAATCTCAAAGCTATAACCTTGTAAAGACAAGCGATTACCATCAACTGAGGATGAGTAAACATTTTCAACCGCTTTTTTTTTTTCTAATACTTTAAATATATAAATTATAATACATTCTTTAATAAATACTATATTTTTTCTTCTGTATGTTTCTGGGGTTTAGTAATCAAAACAGATTGCATGTATCAACTTGGAAATGGCCTATAAAATTAAGGTTTTACCAAAAACCACTTCAGTAACTGAGCTACAATTCTGGAAAACAGGACGTATCTATCTAAAGATGCCCAAGTAAAGGATTAACTGCTTTAGTGTTTGCTGTGACCACAGGGTAGATGATCACTGCCACAGAATCAAGAAACACTCAGAAATACAGAGGAATGATCCAGTGTTTAAACACTCCTCTGCTCACAGTAAAAATCACTCTGAATCAAAATAGGAAACGGCAACCCTGATGGCTGAGGTAGCCCTGATGGCATTTAACTTGACGGACTGTTTCCCCTGATGTGACTTGAATAGTTGCCTTGAAGCATTTCTCCTTCCAGGCATATCAGGGGAAAAAAAAAAACAAACACAACCACCCATGTAGCATTCAAGTGAAAAGACAGATCTGATCAGGTATAAATTATGACAAATTCATGTCCAATGAACCTGCTGTCCACTCCTTTTTTCTCGTTCTCTGCCTGCACACAGAACTGCAGCGGTCCAACTCCCTGTTCTAGCAAGAACTGCCTAAGGGTGAACTTGGCTTCACTTAAATGTAAGGCTGAAATAACAGGGGTGGATATTTTTATTTTTTAATAGATCAGATTGCTAGTGTCACAGAAACTTAGTATGAATTCAGTGATTTTTTTAATCATCCTTCTATGGAGGAAAACTAAATTTAAATTTTTTAAAAGGACAAGAATTTGAAGTTCTTTCATTTTTTTAACGTAACAGAAAATCTCCATTGGGATATGAAATGCAAAACCCGGTCCCACTAAAGCCACTGGGAAAGGCCTCAGGAGAAGAGAAAGAGATAACAAGTGTCATCTGCTTGGCATTACTACCTCCTGAGACCAGGACATGCTGTACCATCCGAACAATCAATAAGAAAATACAAGACACAGACTGTTTCTGTGTTCAACACACCTGGCAGTTCCTTAACTAGGAAAAATTGAACAGGATTGGCTTTTAGGGAACAAAAGAAGCAGCAAGCCAGTTCACTTTAAAAATACTGATAATTTAAGACATGAACTATAACGGAGATTTTACAGTAACAGATAGGCAAGCACCTAAAATGGTCTTCATAGGATCTTAAGTCTGAAAAGCCCCAGACAGTTCAATTAGGTAAGACTTTCCTGCTAGTCGATCTAACAACACTGCTTGTTTACTTCTCTAGGAGAATTTGTAAGAAACTCTAGTTTCTTAGAAGAAGGTGGCTCTGTCAATATAAACTTGTTGATATCGTGTTGTTGTAAAAATCACTGCCGAGAAAAAACAAACATGCACACCAAAGGGAAGCCCATTGACCCAGCACATTAATTTCCACAATTTTCCATGATGCTCATCCACTCAGAGGTACAGATTTGGAAAGCTCCTCTAAACGGTAAGAGACTGGGAGGACAGTACAATGAAGGGCAACAAAATTTAACAAAATTTACTGTATCTTAAATATACAAAGGTTCCTGAAAGCAAGAAGCTCTGGAAATGGCCTAACATGAATATCGTCCTCTATTATATTTAGGCAATTATTTACTACATTTTGCAACAATATTCTCTGACCAGGAGCTATGTAAAAATGGTTTCAGTGCAATCATTTGATCAGTTCCCTCCATATATGCGGCGTTATATCCAAATAGTTTAATAAAATTAATAAAGTCTTCCCACACTTTATTTTTCCTCCTGCAGATCAAGCACAAACACGGGAGAAGACTTCAGTGAATAATTACAATTACGGACAGAAAAAAACCAGCACAGTGCTTGCAGTACGAGTGAAAGCAGAGGAGTTACACTCAGACAGGCCAGAAGTTTGTAGAAAGTTTAGCAGGATTGCTCGTTGGGGACTATCCAACTCCCAGGTGGCATTTAGAGGGTAGTAGTTAGGAAAAAAAAAATCATTTTATTAAAATCTGGGGCCTCTCTAAGTCGTAAGGGACACAAAAACCTCCCGAGAATAAGGAGGTCAACATCCTAAGGGGCACACGTTCCTATCTCATGTTTTAGCTCTGAACACCATCCAGCATTAAGCAGTTTTCTGAAGTGTTTCAAGGTATCACGTTTTAATATATACCTGAATTTATAACTTAATCCACACTTTAGTCAAAGCAAGCTTGAGAAATGCAGCTTGACATCAAGAGGAAAGGTCACCTAACAGTAATGAGGAAATTAACCGCCTCTCCCGTATTTCATGGCACGTGGCCACACGGACTGCCCGCAGAAGCCACACTTCAAAGACAGCAAGTTTCAGTGTCGGACCTAATTCCTGAGTCCCATTCCAAACCACAGAACGAGAAGATCTGCTTTGGCTCGCAGCTCAGAGGCTGGGAACAAAAGCATAACATGATGCTACATCCATAGCTTCATGGTGTTAATCATCATTACAGGTTTGACACTGGAGTCTAATATTTTACTGGGTTGATACATTGACTTTTCCCTTTGGGATACATGAAGCTTCAAGTGAGAGCAGCTGCAGAACATTTTTCTTTACCCACGGAAACGCCTGTCCCTGGGGCTCCGACATCACTGGACTCTGGCTTTATGATCTCTTCTCAAATCTTAAAACTTAAATCTTACTTTTTATTTCTCATCTTAATTATTTTTACTTCTAGTACCTTATTTTAAGGAGTTTCCCAAAAACTCAAAAGGCGAGCGTTCAAAGTACAGCTTTGTTTTGAGCCCTCTACTCTGTGCTTCATAAAGGTAGAAAAGAGATGAATGGGTAAGGGGCTGCATAAGGAGAACAGAGAACAAGACTTAGACAAATTCAAATTGATTAAAATTGATTGACTCAATGATCTCAAAGGTCCCTTCCAACCACTAAGATTCTGTGATTCTGTGATTCTGTGAAAATTCTCCTTCTTCAGATGCTGTGTACTAACAGCCAGTAGTGGTCTCATTTTCCAAGAAAAGAGGCATTTTTGTCACACCGAAGGTGGAGAAAGACAGAATATCCTCTAACAAACCCAGTTTCTTCCAAAAGATCGTTTACTTGAAGCAAAAACATTTTGTGGCAACTTACTGGCTTTGCTGTTTGGTTTTTTTCCCCAAAAAAACCCTTAAAGGGAATGCATCCTGACTTGCCAAATTTCCATGAGAAATCTGACAAGTTTTCTACCGGGTTGCTTGATAACATAGGAAGAAAATGCCAGGACGCAGGAAGCTGCAAAAGCCCCAGAAATTGCTTTTACTCCTTGTTTCCTGTTCACTGTTACACAGCATAAAATAAGAAAGCTGTAGTCCTGATCCAGGGATAAAGCCCAAGATTCATCCATATTTTCCGGAGTTTCCAGATACTCTTCCAATGGAAATGAAGCCTAAAGCCCACGCCAAGAAAACCACTGCGGCTTGGACTCCCAGCTCTGGACCAGCCACCACAGCAGCCTTGGGGTCTTCCAGACTTGGCAGATTAGGCACCAGGGAAGATCACCAGCGTTTCCCAGTCTCAGCTCAGGGCTGAAGAAACCCCAGGGTGCCCATGTTGAACTGGGGCTCTTCCAGCATCCACGCTGGAAGCCTGAGCTGGCATCTCAGTGACTTCTAGCCCTACGCTCGATAGAAAACTGTTTGGTCCATGCCACCTCCGCAGGAGCAAGTCTCTAGGTGCCAGGAAAACTGCATTTCCCTCCCCCCCCCAAGAAAAACCTACATGAAATTAATTTTTTTTTTTTTTAATATTACTTAGTATTAGTATACTTAATATTACTCCTTTTAAAGGATATGCATGACATTTCTATTTAGCATTGCAAGCCCAAGCACCATTGGAAGCTGTTATTCCTATCTCAAGAAACCCCTCTCAGCTAGGTTTCCAAATATGCACAGATTTTTTTTTATAATTTATTTTCTGGTTAATATTAAAGTTGTCTCCATACGATGGAACCATTTTGGGAGAAGAATACAAGACATTTTATAAAATATAAACTAAGGGGGTATGTGAGAAACCCAGTTGATTAGAAACAGAACAGGGGTGAAGGGAAGGGTTCTCACTGGGTATTTAGTTTTCCAGTTCTGGCAAATGAGTCTTGTGTTTTGCAGCTTTTGAAATTTTTAGTATCCCTTTGTTGGCCGTCATAACAGGAGAGAAATGTCCTTGCAAGGTTAAACTCTCACTACAGTTCTATTCTAACGAACGCTTCTGTATTACGCTAATAAAATACGAATTCTAAATGTTTTCAGGCCAGGATGACTTATTTTCAGGAGAAGACAGTATTGTCTTCCTGGTTTTGTTGTCATTAGAAGTCATGATTATTATGCCTGTGTCATTAACTACTTTTCATCAGCTAAGTCTCCGGTAAATTGTTTGCTCCACAACAATCTTTTTCTCATTCATGCTTTGTTTATGAGGCTTTTAGCTGGCTTCTTGTTTATTAAGATCTGATTTACTTGATTATACTCTCATCTACTGTTTAAATGAAAAAATATTCCTCATAGTTGTTACCAAGCTTTGGCCATTAATTATTGCAGAGATTTTACCTCTTTTAGATATATCTCCTCTTGTGTTACTACTTTACAAAGATTTGTTTTCTGCAAACAGTCCATGACAGATTTATAGTATTTTCCCTGAAATATATAGAAAATAGAATGCTTGCAGAGGGCTACAAACACATGAAAATAAAGGAAAATAAATAACAGAATTAAATGCACTGCTGTTTATGATACATGTGTTAGCCTCAATTTGGGTCACAGCTTAAAGAAATCATGGAGATGGACAGATATAAAATCAGTGCTGGGAAAAGCTGATATTTTGAGGGCAATCACATGAACAATAAAAATCAATTCAAGTTCTACCAAAGCAGAACATTTAGGCTTTATAACAGTCATGCATTTTAAGTCAACCTAAATATTTGATTACCTAACAGAAAGAACTTACTCTTTTTTAAACATATAGATCAATTTTGAGATAAAATGTTTCCAATTTTTCCTATTCCCACAGTTTTCTCTATATGAGGGGGGCTATTTCCATTACCAGATTGCTCTTTGTTTCTTAATGCCTTCTGAAGAATTGGGGAAAAATGCCCTAGGTGCAACCATATGCCGTGTATTAATTGTGTTTAGAGATAAAAGTCCATCAAGCAAAGGTCAGAGGACGGTTTGTTTAGTTGGAAGCATCTGCCCTTGCCACTGCCATGGTCTCAGAGAAGAGTTTAAGTGCAAACATTGCCTTTGCTGGCAGGGACGTATCCTGAACGGTGTCACAGCCCAACGGATTTGTGCTGAACGATGAATCAGTAAGTAGCTGTTTCTGTATTTCACCCCAGAGGGAACCGAACTAGTAAATGAAGCAATTTGTATACAGGTTCAGATTATAAAGCAGTCTAGATGAATATTTTTAGAGTAAGCACAGTATTCTGAAGACACAAAGTCACTCTCTATGACTTTTCACAACAAATGGCTTACCTATACCGCCAAGCTGTACTTTACATATAATCAAACAGGCACAATCACGTCCTGCCCACCACACAGGTACAGGTTTCACGTGTATTGAAACTGGGTATATCGAGGTAACTTCTCATATCTAGTAAGCAAGATAAACTCCACTAGTACAAAGCCCCTCCGCACTGATACGGGTGCGTCCACGCCGAGGCTTATGCCTCTGGCTACAGGATGATACCCGTCTAACAGCACTTTTAGTGTAGTCTGTAGCCTACAGGAAAAAAAAGAAAGGATAAAATTCAGGTGAGCAAATCTAAAGTTCCTTGCTTCAGTAAAAGTCTAACACCTGAAAAGCACAGGCTAGGCACAATGCAGTTTTCTACTCACACACCACTTTAACTGAGTCAACATCTCCTCAAGGACAGAACGCCCATTACTTGTTAAATCGCACCGGGATCGCTTTCATTCCCAGACAAGGGTAGGAAACGAGTTAGTCACATTTA
The DNA here is from genome assembly GCF_964106895.1 of Numenius arquata. Classification (NCBI taxonomy): domain Eukaryota; kingdom Metazoa; phylum Chordata; class Aves; order Charadriiformes; family Scolopacidae; genus Numenius; species Numenius arquata. The sequence goes on along the minus strand of NC_133585.1, from coordinate 20,215,785 downwards.
GTCCCATAACATCTAAAGTTATAGATTTCATTAAAACTGGAAAAAAGCTTTAGAAAGAAAACAGATTAAGAAAAAGGCCTACCCTTAGCAACTCAGCTCTGAGAGTAGCAGCTGTACTGATTTTTTGGGTAGGCTCTCCCAGTTATCTCCTAAAGGTGCTTAAAAGCCTCGGCTGCCTTTGGGAATGGCAGGGCTCTGCAGCGGAGTGCTGGCCTGTGAAATGTGTGTGCCAGAACCAGAACTCCCTCCTGCCCTTTCCTGGGCAAGAATCAATTTCTTCCCCAGTCCTCCATCCTGACCTTGCATTCCCATTGCGCTCTTCAGACAGCACATTCCTCCCAGCTCTGGGGTGGCATTTCCTATTTCTAACTTTTTCAAGGCACTCATAAAACCTTACAAATTATATGTAGTTAGCAGCATTAATTGCACTTGTGCCTCATTCCATTCTTAATTTCCATATTACAATGAACTTTGGACAGCAACCACAGGTGACACATTAATAATATCACCACCAGGTTAAGCATTTAGGGTACTATTTCTAGATTTTTTTCCGTGCTCAGCTTTCTTCACTTCCCTTCGCCTCTACAGTTCTTGACAGAACGGAGGTTTCTCAATCACTCATCTAGGTGGACCTGAAAGCAAAAACCCACTCACAAAATGTATAATACGGTTTCCATATTTCATGCGAATAACTCTATTATGTAGCTTTTTTAAGTGCAATCAGGTTAAAGTACAGTATATCTTGAATTCTCTAATTCCCTTGCAGTTAAAAACACAAAACAAAAAACCACCCCCTTCCTTAATCATTTGCCTTTCTGTAGCTTTATTGCTCATATAGAGACAATGATCTTAATCCTTAGTCCTCATGTTCAAGACCGGTGAGTTTTAAGTTAAAGGAAGGTAATTTCTATGGTACTATTATGTGTGAGAATTAATTTTACTATCTTTGTAAAAACAGCCCGTTGATATCGTAACACTGTCTTTCATTCTAGAAAAAAAAATAATCTGATTTTTGTCCCCTATATTATACTGGCATCCAAGTTAATAATTCCCTACCTGCTAGCTATTTGTAATTAAAGCTGTCTCCAATTACTTTGCATTTTGAGGGAGACATTGAAAACAAATCTACAGTTAGACTCGTGGAGAGAACAGAAGCATCACATTTATGGAGATATTCTTTTCTGCTGAGGTAAAATCAATACATTTTGCAAAACAAAGAATTTGCAAATAAATTGTGACTTGTTCTGGATTGACAAAACGCTTGCACATCGTTCATGTTTTCTGCGGCTGTGCATCTTGTTGAAGAGCTAGTTTCTGATCTAATTCAGGCTAGTAGGATGTAGTGTATATAAACTTAACTAAATATTCGTGTTCTGCCCTAAGGGTAGGAGCCGATGAAAGACTGACCATGTTTTAAATTCAAAACCGCTTACTCTCTGCAGGACGTTGAACTTCCATGCACCGTAACCTCCTACTGACATCGTGCTGCCCAGGATACCTCTGCCCAAGGAAACCTCACAGGCGGCTATCATTTACCAGCACTACCCTCTGAAAGAAACACTGATTGCAAATTATGATTTTAGTGTATGTGCACCGTAAGCATATGCGTAGGTGTCCCGGTTTGAAGTAAAACCGAACCAATTTTCTGTTCTGTAGCTTTCCATCCTAGCTCGGCCTCCTCTAACTCTCTGAAACTAACGGCACATTGTGGAGAAAACTGCTCGTTCTCAGAGTGATCAGCCCAATGTTTCTGCTCCATGCCAAGGAACGGTGTGCAGGGAGGCCCTTGCTTAGACTTACTGCCATAACAACCAAGGGCAGCCCATTTCGTTATTTGCCCCCTTAGAGGGTCGGAAACGGAAAAAACGTAGAGGGGTCACATCGGTGGGGAGGAGGGGACAGGAGAGGTGACCCAAACCTGACCAACTGGGGTATTCCATCCCATCTGCCCCATGCTCAGTGTAAAAGCTGAGGGATCAAAGGGTCAGCCCCCTTCCTGCGATGGCCGATGTCCAGAGAGGACTCTGTCTGTTCATCTGCCTTTGATCCCGATCCGTGTGTTCCTGACTCCAGAGCTGGAATCCAGTTCCCATCCGTCACTGAGTCCAGTCTGGGACTTCCCCAGTGCCTGCCGGTGACGTGACTGTCATCCTGGGAGCTTGATAGGGTTTTGTGTATATTGTATCTATTTCATTATTTTCTTCTTTATTTTTATTTTAATATTAATTCTTCATTAAAGTAGTTTAGTTCATTCTAAACTTCTGTCTCCTTATCTCTTTCTCTCCTCTCTCTCTTTTGGGGGGGGGAGGGAGGGGAGAAGGGCCATCTGTCGGTCTGGTTTCGGTAAATTCGGCCGAAACCACAACAGTAGGTAATACTACAACGTGCATCCGCACTGCCCTAGTATCTGTAAAACACATTTGCAGCAAGAGGAGTGTCCATCATTGTCCCAGCACTAGGACGACGGGTAGCAATGATGGACTTACAAAAATAGGGTGAAGGAGCTGAAGTAGGCAGGCAACATTTTATTTTCTCAACTCGCTTTGTATGTAGCAGGCACCTTGTAATGGTTTCTTCTGTTTTGTAAGGTTTTACTGGAGTGACGCTCCCCATTTTGAACGTAAAAAAGATCAGTAGCAAAAGATCAGGCCTTTCCTTGCCAGAAACGTTGTAAGAGTCCCTGCTGAATATAAAACATAAAGACTGGGAAGATCTCTTATTGCAAAGCTTGAGAAATTCCTCAACGCTCAGAGAGAAGGAAAATATCAATATGAATAGAGCTTCTGCTTTCTTAAGCACCAACGGCCGTGGGAATGGTTCCTGATGGAGATGCCCAGAGGTAAGGGAGTCCTGGGAACTAAGGAGTCTGCATCCCCTCACGCCAGTAAATACAGCGTTGGCATGGGTAGTACCCAGGCACAGGGTAACTCTGCAAAGCCTGAAGATTGAGGCTGGCTTTCTCTGGTTTTTTACTGGCCTGCCTGGAGCATTATTTTAGTTTGCCTAGCTGTAACAGCAATTTTTTAATGACTAGGTGGCTTTTTATTTTTTGCTTAGCTTTGTATAATCATGTGGTGCAACCATAATTTTCATATGGATAGTTATAGCAAGTAGTTATTCTGTGCAGAACGAACCATTAATGGTGCCAGCCTAATGATGCAGTGCAGAGAAATGGGGGCATGGGATATTTCTGAGGCCGTGAAAACAGCGGCCAAGGATGCAGAGTAGACATAAATGAATGAGATGATAGGCGTGACCTTAAAAGTGGGACACAGGATGACACAGGAGACCCCAGGGCTAGGAACAGCTCGCTGACGGCCAGTAACTGCGAGCTAAAGGAGTTCAAAGAAGCTGGGCAGAAATGGGTTTAGGGGCAGTAACTAACACTCCTTCCAGTTCATAAACACACAAAGATACCCAAGCTCTGGGGAAGAAAGAGCTGTCTTCTCTGGGCTGAGATGCTGCTGGGTTCCTTGTTTGAAGACTGAGATACACAAGGTGACTTCTTCCCCTCACCCCTCCTCTCCTTCAGCCTACTGCTTTCCTGCTTTTCCTATTTTATCAATGCAGAAACTCTCAATCTGTGATTAAATGACTGCCAACAAAACCTTGAATCTATGTCACGCTATCACATATTCCTTTTGAATATGCCTGTGCTAGCAAACAGAGAATATGACTTCTGTTTTCTTTTTAGGGTCTAAACGCTACATCTTTTTGCCTGGAGCACCAATACACTCAAAGCTCCCTTTGAGTGTTAACATACATTCCAACAAATGCCGACAAAGGCTTTTCATGGTGCGGGCACCTACCCTCTAGGTATGGGACTGAGCCTTCCGATTTATTTTGCGTGGGACACCCAACAGCCATCAAATGGCAACACCGTTTGTTAACAAACGGTGCTACAGAAAGGAGACCAAAAGCTCCCTTCTGAGACAACCTTTCCCAATTGTCTCTGTTGAAAAAACCTCGCAACAGCTACTGGCATCCTTTAAGAAATGTATGTAAAGAATCTAAACATCCCATTTTCTTCTGTTTTCAACATTTTTCAGAAGTGTACTGAAGCCAGAAAATATAATCAAGCTATCTTCTTCTTCTAATGGCTTTTCTGGATCAGTGAGTCTATCCAATCCTGCTGACTTCTTTCTGTAATAATACGTGGCAGCGCAGAGAAGCCGGTGATTCCAGGGGACTCTTTTGCTAACAAGAAATTCCAAAATGTAGTGAAAAAGTTAAGTTTCTCTAAGCCTTTTACATTACTTAATATCTTTGTTCTGAGAAGCCAATGACGAGGGGAAAGAATTATTTAGTATTCCAATAAAATGCATCAAAAATGATTTTAAATTGAAATTTCTTAGCTCACCTTTACTTTTAAACACTAATTTAATCCAGGAAGGAAATGTCCTCACTGAAAACACAAACCTCTTACCAAATATAAACCTGCTTTTTTAAACAGAAAAACGTAAGTGTCTTTGTGTCTGTATCTGTCTAACCTGTAAGTAAATGGGTCCCTTTCTTCTGGAAAAGAATGTTGCACACAAGCTCACTTAACGACTTTTGCAGCGCTAGCAAGAAATTATTCAAACCATTTGGGAAGAACCTTAACTGTCATAAGCCTCTCCATTTTCTTCACCGAGCCAAACCCCCTTCCCTCCCTCGCTCCAGTTGATGTACTTCTCTGACGAGCAGCTCCCAGCATCGTTTCCCTGCCTCTGAGAATCACAGAATCATAGAATGGTTTAGCTTGGAAGGGACCTTAAAGATCATCGAGTTCCAGCCCCCCTGCCCTGGGAAGGGACACCTCCCACCAGACCAGGTTGCTCAAAGACACATCCAGCCTTGAACCGATCCAGGGATGGGGCATCCATAACTTCTCTGGGCAACCTGGGCCAGTGTCTCACCACCTTCACAACAAAAAATTTCTTCCTGATATCTAATCTAAATCTACCCTCTTCAAGTTTGAAGCCATTACGCCTTTTCTTAGCGCTACATGCAGTTGTAAAACATCTCTCTCCACTTTTCCTATGGGCCCCCTTTAGGCACTGGAAGGGGCCTAAAGGTCTCCTTCAGAGCCTTCTCTTCTCCAGGCTGAACAACCATAACTCTCACAGCCTGTGTTAATAACAGAGGTGTTCCAGCCCTCTGATCATCTTCATGGCCTCCTCTGGACCCATTCCAGCAGGTCTATGTCCTTCTTATGTTGGGAGCCCCAGAGCTGGATGCAGTACTCTAGGTGGGGTCTCACCAGAGTGGAGCAGAAGGGGACAATAACCTTCCTTGACCCACTGACCACACTTCTTTTGACGCAGCCCAGGATGTGGCTGGCTTTCTGGGCTGCCAGCGCACATTGCCGGCTCATGTTGAGCTTCTCATCCACCAACTCCCCAAGTCCTTCTCCTCGGGGCTGTTCTCAATCCATTCTCTGCCCAGCCTTATTTGTGCTTGGGATTGGCTGACCCTGTGGTCCTGTGGTGCTCAGCTCCCTGTTCTATAGCAAAAAGAGTTCCACAAAACCAGAGCACACACTGCTATCTAAGCCTCTTCCTCTTACCCATCTCACACAATCCCTGTTGCTACCCACCTCCTTTTGCAGAAATACAGGCAGTGTTTTGTCTAGAAAGGTGGATAGATGCAGCTCTACCACAGAAGCTCTTCAGAAGATCGGGTGCAAGAGTAACACCCCAGGTAGTCTCCTTGCCTAGGCTCACTGGGCTGACACAACTCTATGTGGCATTTCCCACACAGAATCAAACCCAAACTGCAGCGTGCGTCACGAGTTTACAATTTAAACACTGCTAATGCTAGAGATCCCAGACAGCGCAAAAGGAGGCTGAGGTCCTTTTCATTTTAGGTATTAAAATTTGGGAATCATTTACAGGGAAATTGCGACCTCCAACGCAGAGGTGAAAGGAAGGAAAAGTGTGGGCATAGGAAAAGGCAACAGTGGCAAAAGCGATGCTGCAAGATCCCTAGAGCACCGGATATTTTCAATCTCCGCAAACACCTTTCTCAGCGTGGCCTTATGACATTGGACAGACACATTCATACTAATCCACATACCCACCCCTCTGATCAATGCCCCTGGCTTTCTTTTCTGGTCAAAGTAACAATTTTTCCACAGACTTCATTCTTAGCCCTGCTTCCTCATATTAAAGCAAGATTTGGTCCTTTTAAGATGTCATAATTTTTCAACATAACTGCTTGGGAGGACCATACCTGAGAACTAGCAACTTTAAACTCCTCTTCAGCAAATTTTGTCTAGAGTTAGAGCTTCTCTTTCGCAGACATTTGTATAATACCTTCTATCTGTTTCTAATTTATAAATGCTGGTTTGAAATACACACATAAACCCCAACATTTAAACCTGCTTCCCTGCTTCTTTCTTTCTTTAATTCCGCAATTTACCTTCTGGGTTCTCTACTGAACCTGAGAAGATGTAATGACTACTTCTTGGTGGCTCACTAGGAAGAGAAAAAAAGAAAAAAGCTGGATGGAGTTCAGTAAAAAGCAGCAAAAAAAAAAAAAAAAAAGGGCTAAAGAGACACATTGATGAGAAATTACTGTAAAAAAAAAATGTATAGCTTAACTAAACAATGACAAAAGTGGCTGTAGTAATTGGAAATAGCTGGAGGTTGTAAAGAGGAAGGAGAATGATACATTGCCCCAAGTTGCTCAAGGAGGATATGACTGCAAAGACAAGGCAGCAATTCTTCCCAGTCAGCCAGAAGAAAGAGAAAAGAAGTCTGCAGACAATTTCTGTCTGGGGGAAATAGGAGTGCAGTCTTCTGCCCAGCAAAGCGCTGGGCACAAAGGACAGGATGGACAACCAGTGGGGAAGTGTGAGACTGGGAGAAGAGATGTGGAGCAGGCAAAGGGAGATGGACTCAGTAGCGTCTAGAAGCCCCTCACAGCCCCCCTGCAATTATGTAGTACAAGCTGCCTGGGTGCCCTCCTAACATCCTGCACAACTACAGCCTAGCTTCACAGCGTCAGCTCTCAGTTGATCGAGATGCTTTAAATTCATTAACCTCAGTTTCTCACCCCCCCATCTTCAGAACACAGACTGCAGCCCAGTCTACCCTCTCCCCCAGGCTAGAACGTTATTGCATGAAAGAAGAGTAAACAAAGCTCCCGGGACCGGAGTATTCTTCTGTCCCATCTTTGTGTCTTATGTTTAAAAACTGCAGAAAACCGTGTTATTTGATAGTTATTTTCAAATCACTTTGAAATACAGAACTTCCTCTCTCATGTCTCTTTTGCCACTAGACCCATGCCCGGGGGCATTCACTCCCCTTTAACGCAAGCTCGATGGGCTTCGCCTCCATTGATACTTCCCTTTCACCTATTTCCAAATCAACAGAAAAGTGCTTCATGCCTACATGCATTTCCCAGCCCCTGTGCTAGAGACAGTGCTTTCTCTGTTCTCAGGGAGAGCTCACAGAGACTTTTTCTTCTCTCCATTCTTTCCTTTTTTTTTGGTATTTATTCTGGCCACACTCCCTTCTTGCCTAAATTTCCTATCTGTACTGTATTAGATACCTCAACCTCATCTGACTTGGCAGCAACGTGTCCCCGTTGGCCTCGTGAATACTAAACCACAAAAGATACTTCGATTCCTATCTCACAGGCCTAATTTTGTTGGCCTCGTCCTTAATCTGCCCCGTATCTCTCTAAAAAAGCAAGTTTTACAGAGCAGAAATCAATCATGAGGAAAACTGAGAGGACAAATGTCAACACTTAAATGAGTATTAGGAATTGATTAACTTCGCTGAGTGCTAGTAAAAGAAAGATCATAAACCATAGGACAATGATGGTAAAACAGAATCCATACCCTGACAGGTACTTAGGAGTCTCGCCAGGTGTAAATCGGTAATTACCCTGCAGAATAATGCTAGAGCTAAGGTTATTGAAAATATAACCAGAGGAACATCAAATTGGTATAAGGAGGTGTATTACTTCTGCAAAAGGTATTAATGAAGTACTGTGCCCATTTTTCAGTGTACTCTTCAGAAATAAAAAAGATATAGGAATGAAACAGGCTTTGGAAATCATCACAGCGGAACTCCCGGGAAGATCAGTCTGCTCCAGCTTATTCAAGAAAGGTCAAAGAGATGGCTTGACTATGGTTTACAACAGCTTACAACACATTATGACAGATTCCATGGGAAAATAACTTCAGATTTGAGGTAGCTTTCCGGTCAAAAATAGCAAAAAAAGTTCCAGGTGTTGGAGGCTGAAACTAATTGCACCCAGGAGGAACATTTTTTTTTTTTAATGAGGATTAGCAGTTAACACAGTAAACACAATAAAAACCACCTCATTTAGATGTTTTGATTCTTTAAATGTCTGTCTTATGAGATGGTGTTTTAACACAGAAGTTAAATGTTCAGTTCAGCAGTAGCTGAATGGAAGCACCCGACCTACTCAAAATCCTAACAGTCCTTATGCCTACTTAAGTTCTATGAACCTATACATCATTTCTGAGTGGCCATCAGCGAGAAACAAACTGAACTTCATGGCTCTCATTGTATGCTGCTCCCACCAATAATTTATGTCATTTATCCTAATCAATTAGATGGGTGAAAATGGCAAATACTATAAGCACCATTTTCATCTCTTCAAGGTTTATGGCAGTAGAACAGTTGTAACTGGGACACGTAGCAGCAAGCTCCACGAGAAACAGAGTCAAACCAGAAGTCTACTCCACGCACATGTAAGTCTCACAGGTCCCTTAACTCCTCCAGAACAAAATTAAAAGTCTAGGCTCTTGCCTACACTGCTCCAGCCCCTGAGCTCAGGGGAGAGCTGCTGTTCACTGCAGCAATGCCAACAAGACTCACTGTGACCTGTTTGGTGGCAGGGCAATGCATTTTCAGCAGCAGTAGTGGGAACTTCAGTAGAACAATCCTAAGCTTTACAGCAAGGTAGAGGTGTAGGGATTTGCCATGCAGCCTTTCCTTTTTATCTACAGGCTCCTGAAATCTGGGGTAAAGGCTGAAGCTTTGTCTGTGTTAAAAGTATCCAAATAGCACGTTATTAGTATTTCCACTTAGACAGGTGCTTAGTTCTGACACATTTCCTGGGAAGGCCAGAGAAATCCAAATCAGGTGGACAATATTATAAAATTGTAGAACCATAGAATGGTTGGAGTTGGAAGGGACCTTCAAGATCATCGAGTTCCAACCCCCCTGCCCTGGGCAGGGACACCTCCCACCAGACCAGGTTGCTCCAAGCCCCATCCAGCTGGCCTTGAACCCCTCCAGGGATGGGGCAGCCACAGCTTCTCTGGGCAACCTGTTCCAGTGTCTCACCACCCTCACAGCAAAGAATTTCTTTCTATTATCTAGTATCTATATCCATTCATCCTTTCCTATTCTCAATCACTGCTACGTTTTCTAGTGTTCTGTATAACCTCTTTTGAAAATTCTTGGTACGTTTGATATCTTTCTAGTGCCTATTAACACGTATCAAGCCGCTCTATCACTCCCCCTCCTCAACTGGAGAGGGGAGAGAAGACATAACAAAAGGCTCATGGGTGGAGATAAGGATAGGGAGAGATCACTCGCCAATTACTGTCACAGGCAAAACAAACTCGACTTGGGAAAAATCAATTTAATTTATTACCAATCCAGAGCAGGGTAATGAGAAATAAAGCTAATTCTTAAAACACCTTCCCCTCACCCCTCCCTTTTGCCCGGGTTCAACTTCACTCCCACTTTTTTTGACCTCCTTCCTCTGAGCAGGGTTTTTTTTCCCCTTCTTAAATACGTTATCACAGTGACGCTACCACCGTCTCTGATGGGCTTGGTCTTGGCCAGCAGCGGGTCCATCCTGGAGCCAGATGGCATTGGCTCTATCAGACATGGGGGAAGCTCCTACAAAACCTTGCCAGGCAAACCCAATAAAAGACTCTGATTTTAATAGCTAATGTTGAGTGAATGGCTTGATTTTCAGGTTGCTGCTGTACGGGGATAATAGAACATCAGAAAATATCTCCCTGTAGACATTCACAAGTTTGAGGAGATGCTATGACGTGTTGTATTTTTATTAATCCTTAGACTAAAGAGGATATTATATCTAGTGTGCTTATCGGGTGCCCGGCTTAAGTGCATCTACACTAATGCACGTAGCATGGGCAACAAACAGGATGAGCTGGAAGCCATTGTGCAGCAGGACATCTATGATGTAATCGCCATCACAGAAACATGGTGGGATGATGGTCATAGCTGGAATGCTGTGATGGATGGCTATAAGCTCTTCAGGAGGGATAGGCAAGGAAGGAGAGGTGGGGGTGTGGCTCTGTACGTTAGGGAGTGTTTTGATTGTATGGAAATTGATTGCAGCAATGATAGAGTTGAGTGTTTATGGGTAAAGATGAAGGGCAAGGCTAGCAAGGGAGATCTGGTGCTGGGAGTCTGCTATAGACCACCCAACCAGGATGAGGAGGTAGACGAGGCATTCTATAAGCAGCTGGCTGAAGTGTCTCGATCGCCAGCCCTTGTTCTGGTTGGGGACTTCAACCTACCGGACATCTGCTGGGAATACAACACAGCAGAGAGCAGGCAGGCTAGGAGGTTCCTTGAGTGTATGGAAGATAACTTCCTGACACAACTGGTAGGTGAGCCAACCAGGGGAGGTGCCTCTCTAGACCTGCTGCTCACAAATAGAGAGGGACTAGTGGGAGATGTGGTGGTCGGAGGCCGTCTTGGGCTTAGTGACCATGAAATGGTCAAGTTTTCAATTATTAGAGAGGTAAGAAAGGGGGCTAGCAAAACCTCAACCTTGGACTTCCGGCGGGCGGACTTCAGCCTTTTCAGATCACTGGTTGGAAAAGTCCCATGGGGGGAATCCCTGAAGGGCAAAGGTGTTCAGGAAGGCTGGGTGTTTTTCAAGGAGGAAGTCTTAAAAGCCCAGGCGCGGGCCATCCCTACGCGCTGTAAAGCGAGCCGTCGGGGGAAAAGGCCGGCCTGGCTGAGCAAAGAGATAGGGTCACAGCTTAGAGAAAAAAGGAGAATTTATGACCTTTGGAAAAAGGGGCAGGCCACGCAGGAAGATTACAAAGGTATAGCAAAGTTATGTAGGGAAAAGATTAGGAAGGCCAAAGCCCAACTAGAACTCAACCTGGCTCTGGATGTTAAAAACAATAAAAAGAATTTCTATAAATATATCAATAGCAAGAAGAGATCTCGGGAGAACCTCCATCCTCTACTGGATAAGGGAGGTAACATAGTAACCAAAGATGAGGAGAAGGCTGAAGTCCTAAATGCCTTCTTTGCCTCTGTCTTTAGTAGTAGGATAGGGGGTTCCCTAAATATCCAGACCCCTGAACTAGCAGGCAGGGGCGGGGAGCAGAGTGAAGCCCCTGCAATTCAAAGGGAGGTGGTGAGGGACCTGCTCCAACACCTAGATGCAAACAAGTCTATGGGACCAGATGAGATCCACCCGAGGGTACTGAGGGAACTGGCAGAAGTGCTTGCGGAGCCACTCTCCATCATTTACCAGCAGTCCTGGCAAACTGGGGAGGTCCCGGCCGACTGGCGTCTGGCAAATGTGATGCCCATCCACAAGAAGGGCCGGAAGGATGATCCAGAGAACTACAGGCCTGTCAGTCTGACCTCGGTGCCTGGGAAGATCATGGAGCAGATCATCCTGGGTGCCATCATGCAACGCATGAGGGACACCCATGCGATCTGGCCCAGCCAGCACGGGTTCACGAGGGGCAGGTCCTGCTTGACAAACCTGATCTCCTTCTATGACAAAGTGACCCGCTTGCTGGATGAAGGAAAGGCAGTGGACGTTGTTTATCTGGACTTCAGCAAAGCCTTTGATACAGTCTCCCACAGTATCCTCCTGGAGAAACTGGCTGCCCATGGCTTGGATGGGAATACCCTCTGCTGGGTTAAAAACTGGCTGGAGGGCCGGACCCAGAGAGTGGTGGTGAATGGAGTTAAATCCAGCTGGCGTCCAGTCACGAGTGGTGTCCCGCAGGGCTCAGTACTGGGGCCAATTCTCTTCAACATCTTTATCGATGATCTGGACGAGGGGATAGAGTGCACCCTCAGTAAGTTTGCAGACGACACCAAGCTGGGTGGCAGTGTTGATCTGCTGGAGGGTAGAGAGGCTCTGCAGAGAGATCTCGACAGGCTGGATCGATGGGCCGAGACCAACGGGATGAGGTTTAACAAGGCCAAGTGCCAGGTCCTGCACTTCGGTCACAACAACCCCAGGCAGCGCTATAGGCTGGGGGCAGAGTGGCTGGAGAGCTGCCTGGCAGAAAAGGACCTGGGGGTGTTGGTCGACTGTCGGCTGAACATGAGCCGGCAGTGTGCCCAGGTGGCTAAGAAGGCCAACAGCATCCTGGCCTGTATCAAGAACAGTGTGGCAAGTAGGGACCGAGAGGTGATCGTCCCCCTGTACTCGGCACTGGTGAGACCCCACCTCGAGTACTGTGTCCAGTTTTGGGCCCCCTACCACAAGAGGGACATTGAGGTGCTGGAGCGGGTCCAGAGAAGGGCAACGAAGCTGGTGAGGGGTCTGGAGCACAAGTCTTATGAGGAGAGGTTGAGGGAGCTGGGGTTGTTCAGTCTGGGGAAGAGGAGACTGAGGGGAGACCTTATTGTTCTGTACAAATACCTGAAAGGAGGCTGTAGAGAGACGGGGGTCGGTCTCTTCTCCCAAGTCACAGATGATAGGACAAGGGGTAATGGCTTCAAGTTGCGCCAGGGGAAGTTCAGGTTGGATATTAGGAAACATTTCTTTACTGAAAGGGTTATCAGGCATTGGAATGGGCTGCCCAGGGAGGTGGTGGAGTCACCATCCCTGGAGGTATTTAAGAAACGTGTAGACATGGTTCTTCAGGGCATGCTCTAGTGTCCAAGATTACTGGTTTGTGGTGGGGTGCTGTGTGGGTGGGTGATGGTTTTTGGTTTGGTTGTTGTGTTGTGTGTTCAGGTGGTGGGTGGTGGTTTTGTTTGTGGTGTTTGTTTTTTTTTTTTGGTTTTTTTTTTTTTTTTTACTGTTGGTTGGACTCGATGATCTCTGAGGTCCCTTCCAACCACTACGATTCTGATTCTGATTCTGATTCTGATTCCATAAGCTACATGTATTCATATGTCAAATGGAGTACCGTATTTTCTACCTGTTCTAGTCAAGTATACGGATACCACGGCTCGGTTCCAGTGGTACTTGAAGCAGCATTCATTGGCAATACCTCTGCTTTTAAGATCCCCCTGAAGAAATGTCCTCCAGGTACATTCCCAGTTGGGATGAATGATTGATCTGATCATCTCGGAGATGTGCTGTGTCCACTGGCTACTTGCAAACTTTCTCATTAGGCTTGCTAGAATTTTACATGAATATGGCTCTGCGTATGTTCTGCCTGCAATTTTTTTTTTAACCAGAACTAATATTTCAAATACTTGCTCCTTGTAATGTGCCATCTGCAGAGTCTTCAGGGTCACACAGCATTTTATGTATTCCCTAAGCAGACAGATGTAATTTACATAAGGAATTTATGAAATGTCTATATAAGCAGACATAAATTCATATTCATACTCTTTGGAACACTTTTGCCACTGACATTCCATCTAACAGAAATTCAGTTTTCCCCCCAGGAAACTGAATCCAAGGGTTTAAACACTGTTTAAGCTAATTATTGGAACTGAACACTCATATGGGGTAAATCCACCCATTTCAATGGAAGTGTGCCAATTTACTTCAGCTGAACATCTGCCTGTTGTGTTTTATTTGAATAAACGCTAGAGATATCTTTCCAATGTTGATAAAACTTCATTAGTAAGAGAGGCAAACTAAGGGTTAAATGCAGCTGCTGCAAATTAAGGGCTGCAAAATCTGACAATGATACCACATTAAAATTGCCTGAGAGCAAGTCTCCCCAGCTTTGAGTTTCAAGAACCCTTGAAGCAGAAGTGGAAAATCAGCTTACAAAGCCAGACAGATAAGGATAATTTTTGTTTTTAGGGTATAATAGAAGATGTAATATCATTATTAGTGTTGTAGAAAGATAAAGGAAGAAATGTATATTGAGCGTATACAAGGATTATAGGAGTACCAGAAAGGCTCAACTGTGAAAAGTATCAACGAAGGTCTTTGGTTCAAGAGCTTACCTGGACACAGATCAGATGCAAAATACTTTTCTCTGGCAACAGGAGCAAAGACCTGGATGTTCTTCAGAGTTAAAGCACGTTTGTACGTGCGAATGTGGGTGGATGTGTATAAAGGAACTGAAGTGCCTTATTTCGGCTTCAAGTATGATTCATCAATTTAATATTCTTCCCCTTCACACATATCTACTGATGATTCACACCTTTAGAAGACCATGATAGATTTTGGCTGAACATTCAGTACCACAAAATCCGTAATGTTCTTTAGGATTTCCTACCATTACATTACCACTAAAAATGCCATGCTGATTCTGAACACAAAAGTTCCCATTCAGTTTGGATTTACCAGAGTCGGCACAAAACTCCTGCTTTCAATTAATAAAATGCATTGAATAAGATGGCTGAGTACATACAAAACTTCTTTTAAAAAAAAACCTCCCCGCAAATCCTTTTGCAAGTATATTTCTTTCCTTTTTACTCCCAGCGTGAAGCAATAGGGTATGCCACCGACATCTCTGAAACAAGCAATAGCCTGTCCAAAGAAGTGAAACCCCCTTGCGAGCAAAAAAAACCCAAGCACACATAATTTTTAAAAGTAGGTTTGAACGTATTTCCATAGGGTGAATGTCACTTACCAGATCTGTGGAGTTCAAACGCATAACCAGGAGAACCTGCAGAAGGAAAAAAAAATACGTTAGTATTCTAGAGAGAAGCATAGAGAAAAAGGAAAAAAACCATTGCTCTAAGCAGTGAAATCATCGCTAGGGATGCACTAGGGTTTGAGCTTTGCTTCGACTGGGGGAAAAAAGGTGGAGGGAGGCTGCTTTGCCTAGGTTTTTAATCCAGTTATAGTACAGAGAGGAGAAGAGGGCTTCAGGGACTGCATCCTCCTAAAAGCATTTAAATTAGGAGCAGGTAAAGACATCTGCACTCATAGCCTTAACAGGAAGACAGAGTTCCTTAAAATGACAGAAATAATGAGAGTCTGATGTTAAGGCACTGAAAATGCCTAAACTTGTTGTCATGCACATCAGTGGGGCACCCCAACTTGTCACAGCTGAGGAGTTGGGTACCAGTTGCCATTCTTATTTTGCAATTATATCAACTGCTGGAGTATCTGGAGCAGAATGTTTAAATAAAACCTCCATCCCTGTGACAGGTAGCAGGGGCTGGGTTCACCTTCATGACTGAGGACGCCTTTACCACTGCATGGCTGTGTTCAGTTGAGAAACACAGGCTCTCCAGATGGGCAAATCCTTTCAAATCAAGGGAGGCACCTTAGCTAGGGCAGGTGAAACATCTCCCCTGCCCTGAGGCTCGCTCATGTAGCCCCACTGAACAAATCCAGAGGTAGCCATAATGCTCTGAGACCAAAAGTGCCCCTCAACCAGAAGGAAGAAAGAGGCTGAAATGCCCCAGACACCACACAAGGCACAACATTCCACATAATATTCAAAAGCAAAAAGTAGGGCTTTGTCATGACCATAATGGGAATAAAGGGGCCATGTCAGCCCTCAAGGGAACACGTCTTGCTCTGTTTATTCGTGGGAGGAAGAATCCCCAAAGCCCATCAGCCACACCATCCCCAACTGCAGATGCAGAGAGAGGGCAGCACAGGGAGGTGTTTTGCAGCAGTCTCTCAGGGGCAACACTGCCAAAAAAGTTTCTATAAAATCTGACACGACAGGGAATGCTCTGCCCCAGGGCACCAGGGAAGGTCTCAGTGACGCTTGGAAATGAGAGATGAGCCAATGCCCCGTGTTGCACCTAGCAAGAGCAGCACACCCCGCTAGAGTCCGGATTTGTCTAGAAACCATGAGACACAAAAATGCACAAAAATGCCAGCAAAGGTTTTTTCCATCTCTCTGCAAAACATCACAGTGCCTGATGGCTGAACTAACCTCTCTGCCCGTTTACTTACCCTGAAGATATGATGCTACATCACTTATTTTTGTAGAAATAACAAATAGCTCAGTAGAAAGGAAACCCTTAAAACAAAGAGCATCCCTTAGTGTTGTTAAACTGCTGTAAAGGACCCTTAGAAGCCACAGGCAAATCTGTGATCTTAATCAAAATGCTCTACCTGTTCTTCTTCCAGTCCTAATCCCAGAATTTTAGCAGCCAAACAAGTTTAAATACACACAATTTAATCTACAATCCTGAGCTTTTTCCAATTCTTTCTGAGATAATTTGTTGCTGTGACAAGACTAGAAGAGATGACATTTTGCTTATGGTTAAGATCACATTGACATTGTCTTACCGTTCTTGTTTGGAGTTATGAGATACTGTTTTCATGCATCACACAATATTGCTATTACACAAGCTCAGAAGTTTTGTATATCATCAGATATTTCCTGGTTTTTCCTGCATGAAATTATCAGAATTTTTCAGATCTTTAAATAATAAAGCATTCAGCATTAAGTATAAGACTGACAGGGAACTGAAAGAGTTCAATACAGCATAATATGTGTAATAATTGCTTTTAGGGAGGTGGAAAAACAACCTTATTGTTAAGGGATTTTAATGTTGGCACATACTTAGCATGCAAATACAAATTCATGCACATTGTTAATTTGTCTGCCTCACCAATTGCTCCACGTTATTAAATCTTTCCCATTAAACAGACCTTGGCAGGTTTCTGAAAGCACTTCCTTCCAAGGAAGTTGTTATTAGATGGATACTCTTGAAAAGGTTCCAGCAGCATCTCAACTACATTGGCATTTCCAGAATATTTATGGACATGTAACAACTCAGTGTTGGATGCAGCTCAAGATGCAATTAACATACTCAGAAGAGAAATTAAAATTGTATAAGGTACAACTGTATTGATTGAGTGAAACAATGACACATACTTCCATTTCTGAAAAACCCCTTTTTCCTTCAGAGCCTCTTCTCCATGGAAGAACTTCAGTGACCAGGAATCAGGGTGACTTTACATAAAAGCATCGTCATATTTCAGAATAATGGTCCTACATATCAGAGAGGCAATGTCAAATTTAGGTTCCAGAATGCCATAGTAGTAGTGATGTTATTAGGGCCGCTGTTCTAACTCTGTTGTAGATTAATGGCTTTTCTTCCAGTAAAAAGACATCACGAAGTACATCGACGGGTGCTTGCACAGGCTGTAAGAAGAAAAGAAGGCCTGGGGCTGTGTTTGTATTTGGGGAAACAAATCAGAGTACAATGTCAAATTGTCCCTTATATAAGTGAGTCAAAAACAAATGCAGAAGACGTGAATCTATATCATTGTTTGCTATAAAAATCATCGCATAGAACTCTATAGCCTATATATATGCCATATATATAGCTATAGGATTACTGCTGGTGGGAATGAAACGTCCACAGGCAGTACATGCACAAGAGTGATTGCAAGATCAGAAAGAATGAGGTCTGCTTAGCCTGAAGAGCAGGGAGAGGGCATGGCAGCAGCTTTCGAACCGGTAACAGGCTGTTCGAATGAAGAAAAGAATAGCCAGTTCCCGATGCCCACGATGGGTGGGACACAAGCACGAAAGGGCCAAAACTGCAGCTGCAGAAGACTGAAGTTAGATGCAAGGAAAAAGAAATAAAAACCCCAAAAAACTTTCTAATATTAAGAACAGCAAAACAATTTCCTTTTCCCAAATGTGAGGGCTGGAGGGGTGGGAAGGAAGAACTGATTTGGTCACTGATTCTTATCTCCTTTTTTTTTTGGCCACCACACTTAGCATGTTGTTTGTGCTTAGCTTGATGATGGCTTTTCCTCCTCCTCTTTAGATCTGAAAGGCCATGTTCCTCAGCCACCATATCCTAACTTCTCCACTGTTGTGTTTTGGTTTGATTTTGTTACTACTTCTTAAAATTGCTTTTAATTACTTGGCCACAAGCCTCAAGTTCATTGACTAGATACTTGGGGGTCTTTTCCATTCATATTTCTATGACTCCACAGATTTATTACAGATTTTACGAATCCGAAACTCAAACAAGAAATTCAGCAGACAGTTCTCAGTAAGAGAAAAGCTATTCCAAGTGGAAGGCTTTGCGCCGTTAATGCCTTTGCTTACTGTTGTAGCTGATTTACAACTATTTATTCATACTGTGAGATGTTTTATGAAATTAGCTTTATCGTTGTCTAAAAACAGTGCTATCATGCAAAACCTCTCATTTTTACACAAAGCAGCTCCAAAGCGTATTTCATTAGTTTCTCACAGCACATTGTTTCCATTGTGATTAATGACAGCAATGTAATAGGGTGGGGGTTTTTCCAAAAGAGATGTACTTTACTTTTATGTCTTACTATCAATAGACTGTTGGCTTTGAAACACATCTTTTATGTAATCAAACAAATCACAGAATCACAGAATGCTATGGGATTGGAAGGGACCTCTGGAGATCATCTAGTCCAACCCCTTCCCAAAGCAGGTCCACCCACAGCAGGTCCCACAGGAACGTGTCCAGGCGGGTTTGGAATGTCTCCAGAGAAGGAGACTCCACCACCTCTCTGGGCAGCCTCTTCCAGGGCTCTGCCACCCTCCCAGGAAAGAAGTTCCTCCTCATGTTTAGATGGAACTTCTTACGTTCAAGTTTGTGCCCGTCTCCTCTTGCCCTGTCCCTGGGCACCACTGAAAAAAGACTGGCCCCGTCCTCCTGACACCCACCCTTTAAGGATTTAGAGGCGTTGATCAGATCCCCCCTCAGTCTTCTCTTCTCCAGACTAAACACACCCAAGTCCCTCAGCCTTTCCTCCTCAGAGAGATGCTCCAGGCCCCTCATCATCTTTGTAGCCCTCTGCTGTATCCTCTCCAGCAGTTCCCTGTCCTTCTGGAACTGGGGAGCCCAGAACTGGACCCAGTGCTCCAGATGGGGTGTGACATTGAAGGTGATATTCAAAGGTGATATTCAGTGTATTTTCATATAATTCTTAAACGTTATGAATCTGAGTATGAGCTATATAGGAACTACTAAGCAAGCTTTCACAGGAAATGACAAACAATAAAATACTAATCAAGCAGAAGAGACAAAAGCTGTGACGGACAATGAGTAAGATGAGCACCTGCTTCTCATAATACTGGGCTGTATTATGTCCATTTGTTGTCTCATACATGTCAAAAGACTTATGGAAGGAGAAGCAGTTTTGCCCAACTGCCAATAATAAGAGTACTTTTCCAAAATTCATGTTTTTTTTAAAGGAAGAAAAAACAAATATTCAGACTGCATTTGTTGCTAGCTCCAGGTATGACTCAAGGAAGGCATTTCAAGCCCATACCACTTTTCAGCCCAACTCTGTCAGTGAGGACCAGAGCAGTCCCTGGAAGGACACAGGAGAAAGTAAATGTCACCTACAATAAACTGGCAGCTAGTGGGGTAGAAAAATGCTACCTTATGTGAAGTTGATATTCTGTTTTTCAGCCCCCCGCTGACTCCTGAAGTGAGGTTCATCACTCAGAGCATGTGTGACACCAGTGCCTACTGGGAAGCTGTGAAGATTTCGAGATAAGCGAGACCTTTATTCATGACCTTTAATTTCTTCTACCTTTGAATGCTAACTTAAAAGGACAAAGTTATTACCAGATTAAAATATGAATAATGGCCATCTGATGAAGACCTTTATAGTGTATTTGACAGTGCACAGGTTAACTTCCATTTTCAGTCGAATTTCAGCTTGAGTCAGTATCTGTCCCTGGGCCAAGAGTCACGTCGAGTGGTATTGGTACTCGAGCACTACACTCATTCTATAGAAAGTCTAAGGGGTTAAGCTATACATGTGCTATATCAAGTGTCTCTAGCCTTTGGGTCTCATTGCCTTTACAATCAGACACACCACAACACTGAAAACATTGTGAAAAAGAAATTTCCCCTCCCCAAAAACGAAGGCAACTGTTTTTTCCAAGGAAAGGCCTGGACTAAAAAAATTCATAGAAACCTTTCTACTTTTTTTCTGAACAGAAAACCCAGAAATAGTGAGCAGTTTTCTCTCAAGCTGCTTCTTACTGACTCGGGTAGCTCAGGCTAGGGACTGACTATAAATCCACCACAGTCTTGCACCTACGCTACAAACTTAAACGTGTAGCTCTGGACTAGTAGAGCTTACAAGTGAGAAGACTAACAATAACACTTCATGCTATGTTTAGATAGAAAATAATGGGGGGAAAAAACCCCACAGAGAGGGTAACTGTGGAAAAAATGGACATTGTAGAATTAAAAACATGTAAAGAGGAAATTTTAGAACTAATGTCACCCACTCAAATCCCTAAAACATCATCGATACTTTCAGTAAAATTCTTCTTCCTAACATAAATTTTTCTAACATGATTTTTGCTACGATTTTCTTGTTTATCTATCAGCAATTCCATGTTGGCTTGCTCAGGGTGACAGAGGAGGTGGTGAAACTGGAAGGAAGACCCTCACTCGAAGATATGGACCCCTTTAAAAGAAAAAAATATCAAAAATACTGCCCTGACCTGATATTTCACCAATATAACTTCAGATGTGACAGCTGATGCCTAATTTTCCATGCATACATTATTATCCAAATTAATATTTGCAGATTAACCGTGACACAAATGCAAATGCTCAAGTTGGTTTCTTGCAGCTCAGCTAAGATCCCTCAAAGCTTATTTGCTTAAGCACACTGGCACCTGAACTAATAGCATAAGCCAGAGGCATTTATCCACTAATACCAGGGGAAATAGTATCGGATACCGGACAGTTAAAGAATCAGAACAACAAAACAAAGAACCTCTTCTGAGAAAGAAGACTTAAATTCCTTAGGCAAAGCAGACGCTGCTTCCTTAACAGTAAAAAAAAAAAAAAATACATAGCAATTAAAATTGTCATTCCCCTGGAAGAAGATCAATGGGCCATACAAAGGCAGAACTGGAGTGCTGCAACTGCGAGCAGTTTGCCCCAAGTGTTAGCAAAGATTCAGTCTCCCTCTTTAATTTTTTTCTCCTTCTGCAAGATAATGCCTTGAG
This sequence comes from Numenius arquata, assembly GCF_964106895.1. Lineage (NCBI taxonomy): Eukaryota > Metazoa > Chordata > Aves > Charadriiformes > Scolopacidae > Numenius > Numenius arquata. Next base: position 20,194,712 of record NC_133585.1, on the reverse strand, counting down.
TTTCAGCTCTGCCATCCTCATGAAGGGGGATAACTCCAATAGGGTTGCCTGTTCGAACAGAGACTGCTCGCGTGTGTGATGGCGTTGAATCACCCTCCTGTTCGCTAATGACTTAGTAGGTAAGTGAAGGAGAAGTGTTACCCACAAGTATTTCGGTAATAATCAGTTAGTTTTTCATGGAGAATCTTATACCACCAGTCATATGCTCCAGTTTGAGAACTGTTCCAAATACGACACCGGCAAATACATTTTTCTGTCCATATGTGCCAACGTTATTAATGATAACCTTATTTTTAAACAAGAGTAAAGATGAACCTAAGACCAAAGTTGATGATATATTTGCATCTTTCGTGCAAGCAATACATATAACATGAAAAACCAATCCAATCCAAAGCTTCAGTTGCCTATAATTAACTAGATTTAGTATATTAAAAAAAACCTTGAGACCCTGCAATAAATGCGATACAATCCATGCTTTTCTTTCCGTGCTTTCTTTCCCTTTCTCAGTTGTTTTTGCTTTAAGGATTCTGTATCTCAGGACAAGAGCTTGTCATAAGAGAGTATTTCTACTCTATGAAAAAAATCTGTCATTTCCAGATTTGTTTTGGTTCACCCTGGAATACACTCTTGACATTTTTACAGAGCACCAGATTTAAAAAAGCAGATCAATCAGCAGGAAATGTTTGGCTTGCTAGCCATTAGGATGCTTTATTTCATTACTTTTGAAGCAAGTTACACTATCGGTGGGTAAAAGTTATAATTAATACTTCATAATTAATATAGAAGCAGAAAGAAAACAAGAGCGGTGGGTCAGGGTGTGCAGTTTTGATAGAGTGAAGGCTGATTTCTTTTTGAGGACTGTAGGTTCACAAGGATTTTCAGCTGTTTTCCTTTTACATGGTTTGGACTTAGCCTTCCTGGGGCAGGTTTTTAAAGGACACAAGCTAATTAGAAACATAAGAGACTTCTTGAAATTGCCTTTTGACTTCAGTAAATGAGGAGCTATTATTTACAGGCTTTTCTTTTCCTTTTGAGCCACCAAGGGCTTTGCTTTAACTTCACTAGTTCTCAATCTAACAACAGAGTTGCTGGAACAGAGTTTCAGGATGGGAAATAAAGAAAATAAAAGCTACAAATACGGTGCTTATTGACAAGCATGGAAAAAGAAGTAAAGAGTAGCAGCACGGCTTGTAACTTCATATTTTCCCCTATAAAATGTTTTATTGCTGTTTGGGTTTTTTTCTTAAGGACAAAGAAACTTTAAGTAATTAGTAGTATACTAACAACTGAATGGAGCCCAAAGCATCACATCAGATTTACAGGTGAATGGTAGGATTTATAAAAGTAAAATTAGCCCTTCACCAAATAGTACATCTCGCCACTAGAGAAAATATTTATCTTTTTATTTTGGAAATCTAGTCAGTTCTGTACTAAGCCCTTGATCTGTACCAAGGGAGGAAAAATCCTCAGACTTGAACAAGCCATTAATACTAACAGAGAAAGGTGGGATGTCACTGGGGAGCAGTGCTGACACGTCCCTGGCTGGAGGAAGAGCTGGCACAAATATGGGCTGTAACAGAGAGCAGTTATGGGAAGAGGTTAAGTTTTACACTTGGGCTTTGTGAAGAGTCATGGTGTGATCCTAAGGCAGCCCCATAAACAAAGACGAAAAGCCTGAAGAAAGCGTATCCTGAACTTGATCTTAACTAATCCATCCCTGTGCTAACAGCAGCCTTTTGCTTTGCTGATTTTACAGAAAAGCAACATTAACAGTGACGTTCACCTGCTTATTTTCATAGAATCATAGAATTGTCTAGGTTGGAAGGGACCTTTCAGATGATCTAGTCCAACCATCAACCTAACTCTGATAAAAACCATCACTAATGGTTTCACTAATGGTAATCACATCACTAATGGTAATCACTAAAAACCATCACCTTGTCTCTAAGCACTAGGTCAACCCGGCTTTTAAATCCCTCCAGGGATGGGGCCTCAACCCCTTCCCTGGGCAGCCCATTCCAAGGCTTCAGAACCCTTTCCCTGTCAACATTTTTCCTACTATCCAATCGGAACCTCCCCTGGTGCAACTTGAGGCCATTTCCTCTTGTCCCATCGCCTGGGACTTGGGAGAAGAGACCGACCCCTGCCTCTGTCTGATGTATCTGTAGGAGTTATTAAAATTCGTTACTTTTTTAAGCATCATGTTTACAGAGATGTTTTGCAATCTTAGGAGTTGCGTTAGTGTTAAAGAGAGGGAATGCACAGGGAATCCCAGCAATAATGTTGAGGTGAGTTGTCCTGTTGCCTTTACCAGGATCAGACAAGAACATGTGTTAAAATCTGCGCAATGCTTTAGCCTTTGAAATTTAGCAGCCAGAAGATGCAATCAAATCTGAGCATGTGAAATTATCCAGCCAGACCCTCCTGCCCCTTTTTAATCCAGCTGGCTGGCCAACAACAGAGTTTGCAAGCACACTTCCTGCTGGAATTTGCTGGATTTTTTTTTCTTTTTAGCTCAAGCAGCAGAGTCTGTAATATCCCATTCCTTTTGCCTTCCATGTGCAGGCAAAGAGCCTTAGACAGCTATCGGCCCTTCGGGAGAGATCTCCTCTGAAGGGAAAAGCTCAAGGCAGAGCCCTGAATTTCTCTGTGAAAACACAAAGCAAGAGAGAAACAGATTCATTTCCTCTGGGCAATGTCAGGCTGCAGAGTTTCTCTTTGTCCATATTTACAAACACGTGCACGTACATAACAATAACGTTCAACCCTGTTTTCACTTTTCAAGAGGTGAACTAAGTAAGCCTTAATTTAGGTACTAAAATAAAAATGTCAGCATGCCTCTCTCATGACATTTTCTCTGTCCAGACCCAGGGTGTTACCTGGCTCCCCTTCGGCCGTCTCCCAGGCTTTGACATCTCCCTGTGGAAGTGGCACATGACGTGTGTTCATCCCTGGGGACAGGCCAGACCCACTTGAACCTTCAAGCTGGCTGGCAAGGAAGGTGTTTGGAAATTTATATCTATGAGAACTGAAAATCGGAAAGAAGACTCTTCAATCCTAGGAGATCAAGCTTAGATATTTGGTGGCATAATGTAAGTCTAGATTTGGAATTGCCTAGAGAGATTATACACTGGGAAGGACACTAATTTTTCAGTTCTATAGAAAAGAAAAGAAAAACCCACAAAAAACGCCCCACTCCCCCCCCAAAACCCCCAAAACACGTAGGCAAAGGAGGAAACAGTGCATGAACATCTTCAAACAAAACAAGCCACTTATCTCCAATGTCCAAAGCTTGACTGCCACAGGGAACCCATTTAGCCAAATCTGACAAAACAAAAAACATTTACCATGTCAAGTCCTATCCATGTGATTTCTTCATATATGCGAATTAATTAATAGTTGTCAAATTATCCTCTGTTTCCAGCAGTAAATCCTTCCTCCATAGTTAATGGCTCAAAGTAAAAGAGTGCACATGCTCAACCAGAGAATATTCAGCGAGACTGACTTCCTACAGGATTATTGCTCCAGAAATCATCTTCACCTATGCTTTCCTTCCACTGGTATTCTTCTCCCAGTGCACAATGCTATTAAAAATAATGGTTTAGAGCATCAATAATATATTAAAGACAGCCTCCGCAACACGGCTGTGTCGGCAGCATAATGAAATCCATCATTCTTTGAACATTTACAACCATATATCTTATAGTTAATGATGTGGCACAATTCCATCATCAAGAAACGAGGGAAACAGTCAGAAGTTGAAAGCAAGAAGCCATAAAAGCTTGAAACTGAGCCCAGGAAAAATTGCAAAGAATTCGAAAGTGTAAGGCTGCTTAACTCCAAACCCAAGCAGGTGGCAGGCTTCTGAACCAGATATCCAAGTTTGTTAAGAGAAACATCATGACTCTGACGTGAGAAGTTTGGTCTCAATCTTTACTTTAAAATCTGCTTGGAGGTTTAAAAGTAAATAAGGATGCGCATCACGGAGACAAACAGGACTCACCTCCCTTAACTTTCACCATCCAAAATCAAACCAGTTAGCCAAAGTACGGCTCAGTCTGTCTCAACTCTCAATGGAGAGGTACAGGAGGCTCCAGAAAGTCACCTATTCTTGACTACTGTGTAGGTGGAACTCCCCACTGGAAATCTCTGTCTCAGATTTACCAGCGTCACCAGAGAATCATTAATATGTTATTTTATGAATAATAAACAACTGCTTCCCATCTATGCACGCTAAATGAAAAGATTAACTAATGTTTTAAAGTGCATAGTTCCTTACCTTGCACACAAAATGGAAATTCTTTCAGACATGTTGATTATGTTATGATTACACACGGTAAACAGTTGTTCCAATTAAACCTACACGATACCTTTTAACTTTCTCCTCTGGCAGTATTTTCTGTCAGTTTTATTAAGTCAATTGACAGAATATCACTGTCTCTTCACCATGCTTGACTTAAGCTCCTCTGTACCCCAGCTTCACCTCCCAAATGCAGCTTTGATGAGGAAGCCTGATAACACCGTATAAAACGTCTTCTCCTGGTAGCCAGCACGTTCATGAGCAACACACCAGGATCTGTCAACTTATACAAACTTACCACAAACTTACAGGCATTAGGGTATGAGAACAGGCAGTGGGAATCATTTACTTCAAGAGAAGGGAAAAATCCTTTTCTTCCTAACAGAGCCAAGAATAAAAAGAATTTAAGAACTAGCCCCAAAAGAGGCATAATTCAACACCAATTCTCACAAGGTTCAGTGAGGCATGTAGTTTGTGGTTTAATTTTCTATTCTGATTCCAAAGTTTCCATTCAAAAGTACAAAAACTCCAAACTTAGAAGATCTACTTATTTTCAACAGATAAAAAAAAACAATTCTTGATGAAATCCTATAATCTGACTGTAGTCACACACCAGATTTTGGCGTCACAGCTGCAAGGAATTGTATCTTAGAAAGCCACCAAGTTCCCTCTGTTCAGAAAATCCAAATTAAGAAAACCCTACCTTTAAGTCACCTAAAGTTCTAAAGAGTTCTTTTTATCTTTTCTTCATAAAAGGAGCTGCGCACAAATATATGCTAGCTAGAGCTAGTAGCAATCAATAGTAATAAGGCTGGATTAAAACATTCAAAATACTTTTTTAAAATGACTAAACATTTTTAATGGTTCATGTTTGCATATCTGAAACATTTTGTCTCTGATATTAATGGAGATTTGGCTGACAGTAGATTCACATATATTCAAGAAAGAGAAAGTCTCAAATATTCCTACCATGAAAACATTAGTGGATTAAAAAAATATGTCTGAACAGTACCTTACTGATATTAAAAGAAAATCTAAGACTGGTCAATTTATAATCCTCAGGTAAAACACAGATTTCACTGTTCCAAAGAGATCAGTGCTGCATTCTTCCAGGCTGCAACAGTGTGGAAAATTCATTCCACCTTATACATGACTCTATTTTTAATTGTTATGTTTTTTATACATGTCAGTATCCTCCCCCCTGCCCCCGCAAAATAAAGACTACAGTAAATATATTATTTAGTTTTGCACTACAGTAAGGTTATGATGGCACTGTTTAATGTGTGACTTCACATTAACTCTGACTTACTTAACTTGGACTTCCAACGTTTTCTTTAAGAACAAGAAATTATCTCGGACAGACTGCATGATGACGATTAGCATCGCAGCATCTCAGAGCATTTCCTTTGGAAGAAGACATAGGCAAGAGAGAAACAGTGGTTAAAAACATTAAAAAAGAATAGTTATGGTACAAGAGTTTTCAACTTAGTAGCTTTCTTAGGTTGAAAGAACGAGATATGAGATTGTTCTTTATTTCTTCAATCTGTAAGAACAGATCTGTGAGCCATGTGGTCTTCCCGAAGCATTTGATGTTCAGCTGTATGTGACTTACAGTGATAAAAAGAGCCATTAGCTTCAAATAGAGTTTGTTCTTTCTAAGAGTTTCAGCTGAAAACTACTATAATATAAGAAATAACTGCATGTTGATGACTTGGTAGCTCCAAAATATCATTTCTCTAGTAGAATATCAAACAATACATTAAACTTCAAGTGTGTATTCCCACCCATCCTAATCTCAAGACGGATCTCATGAAATTTTGGCAGCATAACGGCAGAGAGAAGATGTAGCTTAGCCTCATTTTCTAGTTGCCAGCAGTAGCCTGGGTTAGACAAATAACACCGTAGTTTCCTTTTTCTATTCATTGTCCATAACTGCGGGAGTTGTGACACAAAGCAGAAAAATACAACTCCTGTCTCTGTACTCCTGCAAGAGCTGGAACAGCTGAGCCAAGCCCATCTGCAGCCAGCGTGAGAGAGATCTCCAGTGACACTAAATACAAACGCAGTCAGTAAACCCAGATGCACAGACTGCTTTCACCTCCAGCTTCATCAGCAAGGGTACAGAGTGAAGGGAGAAGACATGAGCTAAGCAGAAGAAAAGGAAAACAGAAGTAGAAAGATCACAGAATCATAGAATTGTCTAGGTTGGAAGGGACCTTTAAGATCATCTAGTCCAACCATCAACCTAACTCTCATAAAAACCATCACTAAACCATGTCTCTAAGCACTAGGTCAACCCGGCTTTTAAATACCTCCAGGGATGGGGCCTCAACCCCTTCCCTGGGCAGCCCATTCCAAGGCTTAAGAACCCTTTCCCTGTCAACATTTTTCCTACTATCCAATCTGAACCTCCCCTGGTACAACTTGAGGCCATTTCCTCTTGTCCCATCGCCTGGGACTTGGGAGAAGAGACCTACCCCCCCTGGCTACACCCTCCTTTCAGGGAGTTGGAGAGAGCGAGAAGGTCTCCCCTCAGCCTCCTTTTCTCCAGGCTGAACACCCCCAGCTCCCTCAGCCTCTCCTCAGAAGACTTGTTCTCCAGACCCCTCACCAGCTCCGTTGCCCTTCTCTGGACCCGCTCCAGCCCCTCAATGGCTTTTTTGTGGGAAGGGGCCCAAAACTGGACACAGCCCTCGAGGTGAGGCCTCGCCAGTGCCCAGTACAGGGGGACCATCACCTCCTGAGTCCTACTCCCCACGCTGTTCCTGACACAGGCCAGGATGCTGGTGGCCTTCTTGGCCACCTGGGCACACTGCTGGTGGTGATGGTGAGGGTTGGTGGGGGGTACAACAGGAAGAAAACATGGTGTGTGGGCATATCCTCACCTTCCAAGTTCACTTATTAGTTTTAATAGGTAAGCACACGAGAAAACTTGCCAAGGGAAAATACTGGTAGAACAGTCAATAAAACCAATAGCAAAACTAGTTTGCAAACATGACTGGTTCCATTGACTAAAAAAAAAAAAAAAAAAAAAATCATTACAGATTACAGAACCTACTCCTTCTCATACAAAGCAATTAGCTTGGGATGCAGGTAGATCACTGTTTACAAATTCGGACATTGATTTTGGCTGTGGGTGTTGTTTATGCACATGGTGATAAAACATGTCAGAACTTACAGCATGCCGTGCAGCCACAAGGTCCTTTTGTTCCAACAATATCCTAACCTGCAGAGTTTGCTGGGATCCCATAAGGAGCCACCATAATTATAAACAGACACATTTCCTGAAATGAATATTATTACGTCTGTACTGCTAGAAAAGTTTCACAGAGATCAATCATAATAGAGCTGCTAACCAGAAGGCTGGCTGTTTGGATAAGCTAGATGTTCACTGAATCCTTTTCCAAAATACCTCACACTATTTTTAGGTCTGCAAAATGTATTCAAACCCTCATAGGAACAGGACTTTTTGCTCTGGAGGACCCAGAAATTAGGCAAGAATTTCTCTCTTCTGGAGTTTGTGTTTCTGGTTTCAGGATGGTATCATATGATGAATAATAACAGGAGGAAACAAGAAATGCATGTGATATTTCAAACTTTCAAAGTCAGCTTTTATTTGAACTTTCTACATGGGTTTATACCAGCAATTTTCATGAGTCAAACTTTGCTTGACTTACTAACATGAGGTATTACCTCATGATATAGCTAGGAATGAGTCCTTCCATTACCTCCATGTTTCTACTTATGACTATATTCAAATATTCTGTGCTGTCCTACATCAAAACAGAGCCAGAATTGTACCTGACACGCAACCTAGTGGTTTTTGAAAATAAGGCAGAATCTAATAGCCAAGATCCCAAGGCAACGGTCAGAACAAGTGCTACTTTTGTAGCGAGAATCCCTAATTTAAAAGTATTTAATCTCCTACTATTCTGCTATGCTGCAAAGCAACCAATTCAATTTACCTTCTGCTTTAAAATAATGACTCAATCGCTAATTAATGACTTACAAATGGCTATTGATTTGCTGAGAAACTCATAATACTCTCCATAATAGTCTACTCATAATAGCCTTCTATTTTGTCTTTCCTTGAGATTCTCATCTATATACATCTTCCTGTTTTTTCCCTGAGATGGTATCTCGTTTAGGCACATCTTCCTCCATAACATTGTTATTTTCTGTCCATGTTGTAACTCCTTTTTCTATTGGCGAGGGTGCTGAAAGGAATAAGCAGGAAGGCATGGGAAAAGCCGTGGCCCTGATAAAACAAGGAAGCTTTAGACAGCTGAAGAACCAGACCAATAAAATAAACATCTATGAAATAAATTTGCTAAGAGCATTTACATTTTCTAAATGCCACACATAAAAATCCCCAGCCAGGATGAATTTACATTAATCCCATGATTTTTGAGGTCACCGGAGCATCCGGTCTGTTCCCACAGTCTTTTTCTCTCCCTGCCCAGCTCTCCAGTTGACTGCAGGCCACCTTGAGTGAAGCCCTGTGGTCACCTCCACACAAGGTGGAAAGCTATGAGAACAAAACAAGTACAAAGTTAGGAGAGGGAAAGAGGGGTAACAGTTGCGTGCTCCTCAGGTCACACCTCCATAGCTTCTGTGCCAGGCAGGCCTGGATGGAGACTCCAATTTTCCTCTTCTCAAGGCAGTTGTGCGCATGCACACGCACACTGACGGGAATTTCAGTAAGGAGAGAAATCCTACCTGCATTAAGGGTCTCAAGTTATCGCCACACATTTTTCAGTAAGCAGTAAGAAAAATTCTGCCACGAGGCACTGGCAGTGACTTTCAGCCTGCCCTGGTTTGATCGTACAGCCTCAGGAGACAAGCTGCAGAAACAACAGCGCTGCCACGTGTACCGACAGCACAACCACCTTCTTCAGCAGGTGACATTTTAAGTGGATGTGAGAGGAGAGGGAGAAAAGCCCCAAGTTTTTTATAGAAGTCAAGGAGATGTCTGTCTCCATGAATTCAGATCGTTTGGGGAGGAACAAAATTTTTACTTTCACACTTTTTTAATGAAGTCTAAGGGAGAGAGGCACTAGTAGTATCTGGTGATAAGAAAAATGTTGGTTCATTTCCACTGGACAAAAGAAGTCATCCCATCTTACCTTGGGCAAAGGAATTTTAAGCAGAAGGTGATGGGAATTACTTCCAGCTTATCATTTTGTGCCCATGCTCAGGGGTGCCCATTTGTTTCAGAAACTTAAGTTTTAGGATGTCACGATTCCTCTAAAAGCATAGCTCTTTTTACCACATCTATTGCAAGCCTGACACATTCCTCAGGCCCTGATTTGTTAGGTCACTTCTGTTAATGCAGTCTTCTCGTTTACAAAGCTAATGCTATGATTTCTGGGGACATTAAATATGCCAATCAAACAGAAGAGCTGCATGGAAAATGTCACCGAGTTTTAAAATGGGATTCCCTTCCTTTGCTTGAGTAGTATTTTCTGAAAAACCTTTTTCCACGAGAACACATATAGCAGTGCATCATCACGGTGAACACAGGAACAAATCTGGATGCTCTCCGGGAAAATAGAGCACGGCAGATTTTTTTCCCACACACAAAGAAAACATTTCTGACAAAATGACATAAAAAGAAAAGCTGTTCTGGAGGCTTTCATGCCAGAGATGACTACAGTGCGGAAAGGCAGCAATTAGTAATTGGGGAATTTCTGATGGGAAAACTGTAAAGGAAATCTGATGTAAGATCTGAAAGCTGAATGTTTACTTCTGTCAAAATTTCTCTTCCCAATCACCAGTCTAGAAATTTGACCAGAAGATGCCGTCTCTTAAAAAACAAGCAGGTGCAATGTCCAAATGATTAGTCCTAACATGACATATTACATGCAGCATCAGAGAAATTTTGGCTCTGGTACCATCCAACAACAGCAGAACTGAAATGACAAATAAAGTGCTTGAAATAGTAAAATGAGGGCAGAAGGAGAGAACTCCAGAACTAACTCAGGATGGGGTGTAGAGCATCTCCCCTCTCTTGCCGAGCTGCCTTCAAGCACAGAGGAGGCCTGAGCAGTCACAGCCGCTGTCTCCATGTGCTGAAAAGGAGACCTCAGAGTCAAGGGACAGTAGCCTGGTCCTACCTCTTTATTTCAAACAGTAACTGATTATTATTTATAGAATCATAGAATGGTAGAATTGTCCAGGTTGGAAGGGACCTTTAAGGTCATCTAGTCCAACCATCAACCTAACTCTCATAAAAACCATCACTAAACCATGTCTCTAAGCACTAGGTCAACCCGGCTTTTAAATACCTCCAGGGATCGTGCCTCAACCCCTTCCCTGGGCAGCCCATTCCAAGGCTTAAGAACCCTTTCCCTGTCAACATTTTTCCTACTATCCAATCGGAACCTCCCCTGGCGCAACTTGAGGCCATTTCCTCTTGTCCCATCGCCTGGGACTTGGGAGAAGAGACCTACCCCCCTTGGCTACAGCCTCCTTTCAGGGAGTTGGAGAGAGCGAGAAGGTCTCCTCTCGGCCTCCTTTTCTCCAGGCTGAACACCCCCAGCTCCCTCAGCCTCTCCTCACAAGACTTCTTCTCCAGACCCCTCACCAGCTCCGTTGCCCTTCTCTGGACCCGCTCCAGCCCCTCAATGTCTTTTTTGTGGGAAGGGGCCCAAAACTGGACACAGCCCTCGAGGTGGGGCCTCACCAGTGCCCAGTACAGGGGGGCCATCACCTCCCGAGTCCTACTCCCCACGCTGTTCCTGAGACAGGCCAGGGTGCTGGTGGCTTTCTTGGCCACCTGGGCACACTGCTGGCTCATGTTCAGCCCACAGTCCACCAACACCCCCAGGTCCTTTTCTGCCAGGCAGCTCCAGCCACTCTGCCCCAAGCCTGGAGCGCTGCAGGGGGTTGGTGTGACCCAAGGGCAGGACCTGGCACTTGGCCTTGTCGAACCTTACAAAAAGAAGTTTTAAGACCCAACAGTCTATACAGGTAACTACTTATGGCTACGGATAGCCATTAAAAACACACCTATTCCCTGTTGCCTAGATGGACTGAACTTCTCCTGGCACTCCACTGAGGAATTCCATCTCACGCTCTTTCCAAAACCACTATTTTATTTCTATTGGTAGCAGACTCTTTTACTCCACATTTGTGGTGTTCTGTTGTTCTGGGCTTTCTACTCAAAACAGGTCCTTCAAGCTCAAAGAGCCAATGAATCCAAAATCAGTCTTCCAGTAGTAAAGCTTCTCCTGACTGGAAGCTTGCTACAAACAACTCTTTTCCATCCAGGCCATTTTTCTACACTTTCTCATGGTGAAATAAGCCAATAAGCAATTTACTAACTAAGCCACTGTGTAAATCTCTGTAAATTAACATAGTGCAGCTCTAAATTCCACTCATGTTTCTCATTACCTGCCTAACCTGACAACTTCAGACACTCGATGATCAGAGGTAAAGCTGGGTAACACAAGTAACTTCCACCCGAGCCGCAGAGTCGGTGTCTCACTGCCTCCAGATTTCATGATTGCTTAAAATCCAGTCTGGAGATACTGTCAGTAGGAAACAAAATGAGTTGGTGCTTGAGAAGGCATGAATTTGCCTGGGGAGAATTTGTAGCCATTTGTCTGCCATTTGTCTCTTCCTCCTCCTTTCTGTGTTACCATATGATCCTCATTAATTTGCCTTCCTGTACACTCTTCCACGTGCAGCATGCAGAACCTTAAGCACTTCAAAATCCTGAAAACTATTTCAGAATATTGTACATGTCGAAATACTTCAACTTATACAGGCAACTTCAACAATACAGGCAAGTTGCACAGCAAAGGTCCTCTTCCCTCAAACACAGCCTGCACTTGCCCAGATGAACGTGCTGCAATCACAGAACTATGTTCTGAAGTTTGAAATGTTTGACTCTTTGCCACATTAACAGTTATATCCACCTGCATAGTTCAAAAGTAATCGTTTCATTATTTTATCTGCCCCGTATTACCTACTTTGCTCCTTCTCTCCAATTCGCTATTTGCAGTTTCTATGTCCTTTGTGAACTGGTATTTACACGAAAGTAATAAAGCATCATTTCACAGAATCACAGAATAGGACCTTTGAGATCATCGAGTCCAACCACAAAAACCAAACCAAACCACACCACACCCAAAAAAACCCCAGAACACCAACACCAAAACCAAACCAAAACAAACGCCCACAACCACACACCACCCCACCCACAAACAGACACAACCCCACAATCCCGGGCACCAGAGCATGCCCTGAAGTGCCACGTCTACACGTTCCTTAAATATCTCCAGGGATGGCGACTCCACCACCTCCCTGGGCAGCCTGGTCCAGTGCCTGACCACTCTCTCAGGAAAGTCATTCTCCCCAATATCTAATCTAAACCTCCCCTGCCCCAACTTCAGACCATTTCCTCTGCTCCTGTCATTATTCCCTTGGGAGAAGAGGCCAACACCCCCCTCTCTACACCCTCCTTTCAGGGAGTTGTAGAGGGCAATGAGGTCCCCCCTCAGCCTCCTCTTCTCCAAACTAAACATTCCATTTCAATGGAAAAGATCAGAGTGACTGGTTTAGACAGCATTAGGAAGGATGTCATCAATTTTCCCTAAAGAATCAAAAATCATCACTTTCTTAAAATGTGATTTCCCATTTTTTGTGAAAGATTTTTTTGTGTAAGAGGAACCAAGAACTTGATTGTGCTGCAGAGCCTTCTGTTACTATTTTATAAGAGGTTGTTTGGATTTTCAAGCATCTTTTTAGTTTGTTAATAGCTGTTGGGCAAAGGGGTTTATTGATTTATAAAGCCACAGCCATTTTTCCTGTCTCTGATGTTTACAACAGCCAGCTGGAAAACAACGCTGGCTTTGCAGAAACAGCAGGAGCTTAGAGCAGCTGAGGCTACGATATTATTTTCTGGGAAAGGGCAAGGGAAAAGAAGGATAACTATTCCAGAGGAAAAACAACAGTGCGGGGTTAGGGAACACATGAGGATGTTTCAGTCAATATTTATCTCTTGGATCAATAAAACTTGATGTTCACCTCAGTGAAATCAATATCTGCTTAATTTAAGTATTGCTGCTCTTTGGCTCAGTCTACTTTTCCCTCTTTCCAGGATCTCATTTCAGTGCTTAAGATTTCAAACTGGATCAGAATTTTTACTGTGGGCTCAAAAATAAAATAAAATAAAATAAAATAAAATAAAATAAAATAAAATAAAATAAAATAAAATAAAATAAAATAAAATAAAATAAAATAAAATAAAATAAAATAAAATAAAATAAAATAAAATGAAATGAAATGTTGTTCCCTTCACTGAGCACTATTTCCCTTAATGCTGGAGACAGATAGCGTGTGTGTAAGTATGTTTGCTTGCCTGGGATCTGACAGTCCGCCAGCAACATGCTTAATGCTCACACTGGCACACAGAATAAGCCAGGAATAAAGGCTTCACTCCTGAAGTTTTTCTCTTAAGCACCATGAGAGTTTTGCAAGCTATCTAGTCATTATTCACAGAGGAAATGAAAGCAAGAAAGTCTCACTGTTGCAGCACTAAACTCTTACACGTTAGCAGGACACCATCTGAAGCTGGATTTGCCATAAATCTAAATCTTTATCTAAGCCAGGGTGAAAGTAAGGGGGCCTGAGGAAGCTGTGGTACAGCCAAAAGTAGGGGTAGAAGGATTAACGGAGATGTTGGCATCCTAACAAGCATCTCAGAGGTGCTGAAAAAAGCGTTTTATCTGTTAATGTTCTTGTTAATACCTGGCTTCTTGTGTGGGGACAGTGCTTATCAGATTGTCTTTATGAGCTGGTAGGGTGTTATCTGTGGTATCTGCACCAGCCTAAATCCTGAAGATCCTGAACTTTATCACACCTATCAGTGATAAAGCATCCAACACTGGAAACTCTGGCTGCTTTTTCATGTCAGGATTTCTATACCGCCAACAAGGAAATTTCAGCTGAATCCTTAATAGGGCTCTGTAGCAGCACAGCACTGAGCAAGCACATGTAGATTAGCCTTTCTGCTGGAATTTGAGCATCAATTGCCAACATTTGCCAACATCTTCCTCTTTTTTTCCCTCTACTCCACAGCTGGACCTAGGTGTTTTGCCAGCCCCTTTCACACCAGGAAGTTCATTTTATCCTTTAACCTTTATCTCTCCTTTCCTTTTGCACAAAATTGCAGGAAACTATTTTCAGGTTTGCTAAACCAAAGGATGTTTTAGCTGCCAAACTGCATCGAGAGGAAAAAAAGAATGTGCTTTCATTTAGTCTTATCACAGAACTGATAATAACATTATTATACATGCAAAGAACTCCATGCTTGTTTATCTGCAACAGCAGAACAACACATGCAAATATACATATGAAAGGCCTCTGAATATCTCAAGCTGCTGATAGTTCAATCAAGAATATTATACCCTCAAAATACAAACCCAATTATTTACTTCCGTCAAGTGTACTAATATGTTCTTGGTAATTTTCTGTTTTTCTTTAACAAGCCTTGCCAGGTTCACTCTTTGGTTTTCAGGAAAATAATCTGAGGAGAAAAGACTCACTTTCTAAACACTTTGCAGCCTCGATAATGAAAATAATTATTTACCACTTGTTATGCTGCAAATCTTCTACATGAATAAATTTTAAATATTATTCAAACTCAAAAACGTGATATCATCACATCCACTGCCAAAATAAAAACTTTGAACAAACTTAATTGGTGTTTAAATGGATATATCTTCAAATCATGGCCCAGCAGAATTGTTTCCTACGGGGTATCTCAGAAAATGCACTGTGCTGTAACCAAACGTTTGGTTTGCTTTGCTTTCTAGTTCATGACTTTATCCATATTATATTGCCTCCCCCTTCTTTTTTTCTTTCTTTTGTTTTTCCTTTACATTTGGCAATACCTCCCACTCACAGGAACTTACCTATGTGTTACCAACTCTAAGCTTTTAGAGTACTGTGGTAATGTATTCTATTTTAGGACTCAATCCTATAGCAGATCAAGTCATTGCTCATATGGCAGAATAAATATACAACCTCAGAAACTGCTGAGAACTCAACTGCATCTGGATTTCTCATGTAGATACTTCACCTCTCCATGTACATTCTCATTATGTCTTCTACTGAGAACATTTGCACCAGGCGTCCTGGGGATAGACTTGCATAAAACATAGTCAGATAATTAAGAGGTCCCTGGAGCAGTGGGGCTATCCTAAAATAATCATCACAGAAAAGTACATTTGCAATTTCAAAGGGCATGGAAGAAAAATTTATAACCCAAGTTTCAATGTTTTGCTGACCAAACATGATCCATTCAGACATGCCCAAAACTCCAGGCCACTCAAGTACACCACTGGTGCCTAATGGGGGGCAATTTTCCATGCTGGGGCTGTGGATCCACACATTCCCTGCTCTTCCCAGCAGGACACACCAGGCCCCAAAGCATCCCCCCTTCCGGAGAACAAAGCGGAAAGTAAGGGCAGGGACAGGGGGGAGGATGTCTGACCAACACTGTCAGAAAAGCCCTGCCCCACAGAACGCACCATCATCCAAAAAAAGACATTGAGGGGCTGGAGCAGGTCCAGAGAAGGGCAACGGAGCTGGTGAGGGGTCTGGAGAAGAAGTCTTCTGAGGAGAGGCTGAGGGAGCTGGGGGTGTTCAGCCTGGAGAAAAGGAGGCTGAGGGGAGACCTTCTCGCTCTCTCCAACTCCCTGAAAGGAGGCTGTAGCCGGGGGGGTAGGTCTCTTCTCCCAAGTCCCAGGCGATGGGACAAGAGGAAATGGCCTCAAGTTGCGCCAGGGGAGGTTCCGATTGGATAGTAGGAAAAATGTTGACAGGGAAAGGGTTCTGAAGCCTTGGAATGGGCTGCCCAGGGAAGGGGTTGAGGCACCATCCCTGGAGGGATTTAAAAGCCGGGTTGACCTAGTGCTTAGAGACATGGTTTAGTGATGGTTTTTATCAGAGTTAGGTTGATGGTTGGACTAGATGACCTTAAAGGTCCCTTCCAACCTGGACAATTCTGTGATTCTATGATCACTACCCCTACTAGCACATCCCCAAAAAAATACAGCAAGGGGAGGCAATTCATTTCATCAGACTGAAACTGTCTAGAAACGGCGCATCGGAGTGACTCGGGTGCCTACCCAGCCTAAGCGCAGCCCCCTAAGGCTGGGGTTTATGCCCTAGAGTTGCTGAGACACCCACGTAAAGCTGTAATTCGTGACACAGGTGCCCCAGGACACCCACGCTCCCTGGAGCATCCAGAATAACACCAGACAGGGTGCTTACCCATCGTCACTCCCCCAAGGTATGATTCATCCCACTACATCAGGCTCCTGTGGGAGGACTACTCGCAGTTGCCAAGAGACGTGCTTGAGTTTCTGAACAACTCGGCGCCCCGGGGCTGACAGCCTGGTCCTTCCCTGTGGGCAGAGAAAGGCACTGCAGCCTTCATCAGGGCTTACAGATGAAGATGAGCAGAGCGCCTGGCACAGTATCTCTTTGCAAGCAAGAGCCCCACTTCAGGGAAGGTGTTCGGCATGGCGGTGCTGTGTTCAGGCCCCAGGGCTGGAACCCAGCTAACGGTGAACCAGAGCTGCACACAGGACTGCATTAAATCAGAGGAGCCTTCCCCCTCGACAAGGGTAACGGTCCAGGCTCCTCCTGCATTTGGCTGGGACACTCCAGGACCTCCAGACAGTGACAAACCACATCTCCAAGCAGGCTGCATAAATCACTTCCCGGGTGCCCCTGCCCCCCTTTTTTTTTTTTTTTTTCCATCTCTAAAGGGAGCTGAGAGAACAACCTTGGCACTAGAGGCTTGACTTTTAGTTAGCTACTGTGAGGTGAGCCAAATCTGGGACACGCCGTCAAAATGGCAAGCAATTCATTATTCATGCACTGAGAAGGTGATGCCAGGGTTGCAGAGCATGAAGTCTATACAGCACAGAGCTGGACTGCCTCCAGGACACTATTTTATCTTATTTTTCTCTGGCTCCCAGTGTTATTCTTCTGCCTTTCATCCATGCCCTTCCTAGTATAACCATTTAATTGGGTGATTGGCAGGGTATGGCTCCACAGGACATGATGAGATGATGTATCAGCTTTGCTGCCAAAAAGGATGCCCCCTCCTTCCCAACCTCCCTCCTCCTGCCTGATGGCTGCTGCTGCTACCTTCTGCTGGCTCTGGCTTGTAGCAAAGCCCTGCCTGAATGCACTAACACGACGGAAAACAGCAACCAGGCAAAAGAAAGTCAGAAAAGGCAGACAATTTTCTGACATTGCATTGAACCGGCTCAGGGCAGGGTGCAGTAGGAGGGCCATGAAGATGCTCAGAGGGCTGGAGCACCTCTGCTGTGAGGACAGGCTGAGAGAGTTGGGGTTGTTCAGCCTGGAGAAGGCTCCAGGGAGACCTTATAGCCCCTGCCAGTACCTGAAGGGGCTACAGGAGAGATGGGGAGGGACTCTTGATCAGGGAGTGGAGTGATAAGACAAGGGGTAATGGTTTTAAACTGGAAAAGGGAAGACTTAGGTTAGATACCAGGAAGAAATTCTTTGCTGTGAGGGTGGTGAGACCCTGGCCCAGGTTGCCCAGAGAAGCTGTGGATGCCCCATCCCTGGAGGGGTTCAAGGCCAGGCTGGATGGGGCTTTGAGCAACCTGGTCTGGTGGGAGGTGTCCCTGCCCAGGGCAAGGGGGGTTGGAACTCGATCATCTTTAAGGTCCCTTCCAACCCAAAGCATTCTACGATTCTATGACTCTATGACTGGAACAGTGGAAGGCAGGAAAATAGTCAGGGGGAGAAGAGGGGAGGGGTGCAAGGCCAAGGGCAAGACACAGCTCTCTTCTCTCAATGGGAACAAGCCTTCAGATGAGTTCTGCTGCCTTCGCTGTCACCAGCCCAACTTACCCAACCAAACAGCTCCTAATTCATAGCTTGACTGATCACTGTTTAGTTAATTGCTCTGGCTGGGGATGACAAATCGAGAGCAGCAATGACCAGACTGTTCCAGCCCGGAGAGCCCCAGCTCCTGGAGAGGCCAAGGCTCACAGCCCCACTCACCATCATGCTATATTCACTGGGCAAGAGAGGTGTCTTGGGTCAGATGGCTAAACCAGTGCTGGAGAAACACATACCCTTGAGTGAGACTGAAACATGAGAGTCACCCCACAGCTCGGAGAGGGACCATGGCTACCCTGCCTTAGCTCTCTCATTTTGCCCACACTATCTGTCCTGAAGCCCCAAATAAGCCTTACCGTAGGTTTAATTCAAATGGGTACATTCCAATTAAAAGCTTGGGTTCTGATGATGGAGCAACTTCTTAACGAAAACGTACACCTGAAAAATTCCCGGCCAGCTCTCACCATCGATCGGCTCATAGCTCTTTCTGCAAGGTGATTTGTCATTAAACCCTGAGACAACAGGGATTTGAGGCTTTGCCCAAGGTGACCCGGGAAATTTTAAGAGGCCAGAAACTTAGTTCAGCTCCTTTGGGTACTAGACCAGCAGTTTAATGAAAAACACATCGTTTCTCTTCAGAGGGGTCCTGGGAACAGCTCTGTGTTCCTCTTTCTCTCAGTATGGGATTGGCCTTTCTTCAGCAAACCTGAATAGATCTGGGACTACCTGAAGCAATCCAAAACTCTCTGTTTCCAAAGATTTCTCATGAAATTATTTTCCTTTCCTTAACTTTCTATTCTTTCCTTGCACTGCAGTGCTTGTGAATGCTTTTCTTTTCCTCACTCAATTAATGATGCCTGTTACTTCCTGTGCTGCATTTTTTATTTCTCCTTGCTGCACATGAGGAGGTTTTTATCTATATCCTACAACATTATTTGTTAACAACAAGCTATCCCTCACCAATTACTTTGCTGGGATTTTACTACCCTGTCATTATTATATCTCCAACAATTTGCTGCAACTTTTGGCTGAAAGGAGAAGAAACGAAACTTGCTCTACGGCTATGGGACCCTAAATACAGAAATGCAGAGCTATTCCCATCCAACACACTGCCAGTTCCTCCTACAGCATATTACCCCCAGCCACCATTATATCTGGAAAAGACTAGAGAAGATCACTGGGAGAGCAGTAACAGTTGAATTTTCAGCCCCAGAGATTGAGATATGCCATTTTAGGTTGCATTATTTTGAGTAACACTTGCCAAGGGCACTGAAGAGCAAGTCAATTATGAAAGACGGGTCACTGATGCAACTTGCAACAAATAAATCACTGGAACAAGTACAGCATTCAGACTAATAATATTTATCACTGCACAAAAATATACCGTTATTTAGTATGATGGCAACATGACTTTTAGAAGGCCATTGAGAACATCCCTTCCTGGGCTTTCCATCACTCACTGTCTAAATCATTCCCTCCTGTCGTTCCCCCCTCTCTCTCCTACAAGGGTACCTAGTTTTGCACCATGTCACCTCTTGCACACCAGCATCCATTTTGCAAAACAGACTCCTTCAGCAGCACTTCCTACAGATGCACTAACCTACGTGCTTATCCTCATCTCTTCTGAAGGTTTCAAACACCTGAAGGAACCCTACCTACTCCCTGCTCCAAGAAACCATCTAACCCCTCAGCTGCATTCTCCTTTCTCTCCTTACATCCAGTTTCCCCTCTAGCATCTCCATCCAACTTCAGATGCCTTCATCAAATCCCCTCTTAAAGAGGTCTATCGACAATAAGAGAGAGACCCCACCTGGAATACTATGTCCAGCTTTGGAGTCTTCAACACAGGAAGGACATGGACCTGTTGGAATGGGTCCAGAGGAGGGCTACGAAAATGATCAGAGGGCTGGAGCACCTCCCCTATGAGGACAGACTGAAAGAGTTGGGGTTGTTCAGCCTGGAGAAGAGAAGGCTCCAGGGAGACCTCATAGCAGCCTTCCAATATCTGAAGGGAGCCTACAGGAGAGCCAGAGAGGGACTCTTTGTCAGGAAATGTAGTGACAGGACAAGGGGGAATGGTTTTAAATTGGAAGAGGGGAGATTTAGATTAGATATTAGGAGGAAATTCTTTCCTGTGAGGGTGGTGAAGCACTGGCCCAGGTTGCCCAGAGAAGCTGTGGATGCCCCATCCCTGGAGGGGTTCAAGGCCAGGCTGGAAGGGGCTTGGAGCAACCTGGTCTGGTGGGAGGTGTCCCTGCCCAGGGCAGGGGGTTGGAACTAGATGATCTTTAAGGTCCCTTCCAACCCAAACCGTTCTATGATTCTATGATAACAAGGAACATAAAGACATGAACTTCTATAGCAGATCTCCTAGAAGTATGTTAGATATTGTGAATCTCCCTCAGTGAAAAAATGAAAACACCAAAAATTCTCTGTTTTACGGTCAGTAATGAACTCTAATTGCTCAGTTCCTGTACAGGGCAGCCAGCCTGCAGTGTGCTTCGGTATTGACATTGCCTAAGGAACCCCCTTCCCTGGTCACTGAACTGTTGGGGACTGCTGTCTCCATCTAGTAAAAATGGCTTAATTCAACTTTGAGGGAAGCACCCTGCCCCATCCACAACTGAACTGCTGCTTCAATTTTTTCCAGCAATTAGGCTGTAAACACTTCAGTCAACTGATGAATTCCCTTTGAGTTTATAAACTAAATGGCAATCTCCTTGTTCAAAAGAAGAAAAGGTTGGGAGCAGAATAAATGATATTTTTCACACATGGAGGAAAGGGAGAGAGGAAGAAGCCCTAGTTGTCTCCTGCAAAGAAGCCAAGTCCTGGATTGCTGGGCTGTCTTTCATGTATTAAATACAACATCTGTTCCCATGTTTGTCCATATGGAGCCAGGTTGCAAGAGGTGCAGCTCTATCCACCATAAAGCTTAAAAACACACATTGATTAGAACAACTACCGAGCAGATGAGAGAGGGCAGGGAGGAGAAAGGAGCACTGTCATCTCCTCATCTAAATGCAGATGATGCGGCAAAAGCTTTGAGAGAAAGGCCAGAATAACTGAGTGAAATGGCTTTTTTTTGCCCCCAAGTGTATATTCTAACTGTTGATTCTTTTAAATCCCTTAACATTTGTAAATCAAATCAGTTAAGGTAAACCTAACGTATTTAGATTTGTTATTTAGTGTTGTAAAATTAATCAAGGTTTAGACTAATTTCAGCACAATACATAAACGTCAAAGAAATTGCCAAGTGGTCTTAATGCCACGTCTAGTTGATTTACACTCTTTTTGGGGGGGCAATGGCAGGGGGGAAGGACAATTGCTTGCAGTGCAACATTGAAACCACCTTGCATTTCATCGGGGGGCTTCTGGGGGTGGGTGAGAGCGAAGGAGGAAAGAACAGATTTCACGGAAGCTGGGTTTGCTGCGTATGAAGCAAAGGCCTGGTTTCTTATTCTCCTCTAGCTCAATAAGGTTTTTGGTGTAACCGAATAACTTTGGAATTTACATACTCTATCTTCTTCAGGGTAATCAAAAGCACTTTAGAAGCCTTTTCCTCACCATCCAACAACTGGGCAGGCACGTGCAGCAGCTGTTCCGCGTGCAGTAATAGTTAACACAGGCACGTATAAATCCATTTTATCAAAATAGGCAACGTTGGCTTAGAAAGGAGATGGGCATTACCTAAAATGTTTAATGAAATATCAAGGGCTCCAGTGATTAAAGGAGGCTAATAGGATCGCTTTCCGACCGCGTGCCTATCTCAGGAGAACACCCTTACACCGCACTACAATCGCTATGTGAAGGCGAGACTCTGCTACTCCCCCCTCCACGGCACTCGGTTTCTGAGCCACTTGCTTCACGGGTGACCCAGCTCCGTGCCACTGTGGTCCCCCAAACCTACTGCCAGAACGTGCAGTT
Organism: Numenius arquata; assembly: GCF_964106895.1. Taxonomy (NCBI): domain Eukaryota; kingdom Metazoa; phylum Chordata; class Aves; order Charadriiformes; family Scolopacidae; genus Numenius; species Numenius arquata. Next base: position 20,172,592 of record NC_133585.1, on the reverse strand, counting down.
TACCAGGGATTTATCTTGCAACGTGTAGGATTTGTGGAAAATGAAACGACTGCTTTCCCACACCTATCTCAGATAACCTGTGCGTTCTTCTGAGCACCTGGATCTTAACAGTAACCCCCCAGAATGACCAGCACAAAACCAGTGTGGCAGAGGAGCTTAGGACACAGGAATCTGTTCAGGACAGAAGAAGCTGGGATAAATGTCTTAGTTTAGATAAATCTTAGTTTAACGAACTTCCCCCTGCCCCAACTAAGCAACGCAACGTGCATGAAAATACCGTGAGCTGTAACCTCGTCTGCTGCCAGAGACAATTCACGTCCGTGAAGCAAACCCAAACCAGGCCCAGTGGGTGCAGCTGGGCACGATTACTGGTGCAAGATCTGTGATGAATGGAGCAGATGGGAGGCTGGCCAAGCCTCTCATGCTTCCTTGGCAGCATCGTCGGGTTTTCTGTCCTGGTGCCTCTGATCCCCTATTACAGACTTAGCAGAAACCGTAACGCGAGCCCGTAGCCAAACCCAGGGACGCCTATGAGTACAATATCTCACGCCGCTGCTTTTTCTCCAGCCATGAGCCAGACAAGAGATTTCTTGCTTCGAGCCCTGCCCGGCACCACAGACACCAGACTTCAGAGGAAGTTACATGGGTGCTTCTGCTGGGATGTGCTTAGAGGTAGAGACAGTACAGATGGATTGAGAGCTTGTCACAGTGGTCGTTCTTCTATTTTCGTTTTGCCTTTCCCTCCAGCTTCTCTTTAATTGGATCTTGATGATCCTTATCTCCTTCAGACCTTACTTGCCTTTTTATTTTTTTGCTCCAGGCTTTTGTCCAAAACAGCTTTCAAAGCTATTCAGAAGAACAACGACTACCTACACTAGCACACTGTGGGCAAGGTATTCCAGTGGTGTACTTTTTTACCAGGTGAATACCTGGCCTGTCTTTTTAATGGATAAAAACAAAATAAAAACATGGCAAACTTTCATTAGAGTAATTAAAACAGTAATACAGCAGACATGAAAATCTGCTCAAAACATTAAGCTCTGTATAACTCCGCATCAAAACGCATCAACTTATAAAGTTTAAGGATTTTCCTCGCGTTTTTTTCCTGCTTCCGCAAAATGTAATATTCAGTTACAAAACACTTGACATGCATCGCATCACCCGAATCTGAAAGCAATTTATCCTCAGGGGCATAGCTTGTGCTTTTAAAACAGCCTGCGATTTTTGGTGTACCCCTGAGGTGCAGGTGAGCCGAAGCCAGGTGCAGCAGAGGGCGAGTAAAACACGATCAGACTGCAATACATCTCTGCTCAACAGAGCCTCCTGGGCTGTGTTTCAGTACAGCATCCTCTGTGATGGATCCCCCAGAAGGTGGCTGTGAGACTAACTGGCATCAGGCAGAGGAAAAGGAAAAAGGGGGGAAAAGGGGGGAAAAGGGGGGAAAAGGGGGGAAAAGGGGGGAAAAGGGGGGAAAAGGGGGGAAAAGGGGGGAAAAGGGGGGAAAAGGGGGGAAAAGGGGGGAAAAGGGGGGAAAAGGGGGGAAAAGGGGGGAAAAGGGGGGAAAAGGGGGGAAAAGGGGGGAAAAGGGGGGAAAAGGGGGGAAAAGGGGGGAAAAGGGGGGAAAAGGGGGGAAAAGGGGGGAAAAGGGGGGAAAAGGGGGGAAAAGGGGGGAAAAGGGGGGAAAAGGGGGGAAAAGGGGGGAAAAGGGGGGAAAAGGGGGGAAAAGGGGGGAAAAGGGGGGAAAAGGGGGGAAAAGGGGGGAAAAGGGGGGAAAAGGGGGGAAAAGGGGGGAAAAGGGGGGAAAAGGGGGGAAAAGGGGGGAAAAGGGGGGAAAAGGGGGGAAAAGGGGGGAAAAAAAAAGGAAAAAAAAAGGAAAAAAAAAGGAAAAAAAAAGGAAAAAAAAAGGAAAAACTTAAAACTTTTTGCCTCCGTTTCAGGTAGGGTATATGAAAGCTGCAGCCTGACAACACGGCATTTACTCTGCCTCCTCTTACACTGGTACCACTTAAATTTCTCAAATGAAGCTGCTGCTGCTTCTGAATCAGAGAGGAAACAAACCTATTTAATGAAGATTTTGTTACTGTTTTCTGCATTAAGGCACATAAATCCTTTCTACACTCTTTGAGATGCTACTTAAGTTTTGCAAATAAACTCAAGTTACTCGGATAAACCTAGAATCATAGAATAGCTAAGGTTGCAAGGGATCTTCGAAGATCATCTAGTCCAACCTGTCCTAGCTTGGGCAAGAATAATTTAAGAAACCAGTTCTGCTAAAATCTATTGGATTACTTGAAAGTTAGAGTTGTCCCACTAAGCCACCGATGGAAAAGCACAGGTTTGCCGGCCTCCTCACAGAGAAATGTGCTTTCGTGAAAGAGTTTAATATTGAAATAAATAATTACATGCTTATTTGGAATCAAATTACTAAAGGCTCAGCCTCCTTTTGAAGGGTGGAGGCTTCCCATTGAAAGAGATAACGACGTGTTTTCCTAGGCTTTTGATGTTGAAAGCCATTCCAGAAAAATTCCAGGCAAAACTAAAATTACAGCAGTGTGAAATTGCCCTCTAAGAAGTGTTTATGCAGCTGCCTATTTATTCTGACTGTTTTGCTCCCTGAAATTCACACCTGTTCTCCGACTATGAGATTTTCAAAACGTTCACTGCAGATTTCACCAGTCTGGAAATCTCACTTGCCTGCCAGTAGTTTAGAAGATGAAGAGGCAGCACTGAATGAATTCCCACAGTGCTGTTTTGCTTAATTGAATTCTGCAGTTGCCCCTAAATTAAATAAAGCAAGGAGGCAAAAGCAGATGTGAACAAGTGAACAAAGAGGTCTACAAGATCTGCAGGATTGGGAAAACTCCTTTTAAAGTCAAGTTTTTCAATTAAGTGCCAAACTGGAGTTACAGCTCTTTGAATCTTTGTGTCAAGTAGGTTTCAAAACATTTTTAAGCTTTGTAAGAGAGGCTCAATACCACTGAAGAAACCAAGGGCTGGATTGCTCAGCACTACCAAAAGCTGAGTCCAGCCTTGGGAGTCCACTTAAACCTGCCACAGCTCTGCACAGGGCAATTCAGCTCCTACAGCAACGCTGGAACAGGGCCCTTTCTATACAGAAGTAATCTATAGCAGCTTTGCTGTATCTCTCTATACCTCCTTTGGCCACTATGAGCCTGGATTTGAGCCAGTCGCGTTGCCACAGGAGCTAACTAAGTCCAAGGCCAGGCAGGACTTGGATAGGAACCAAGTTACCCAACCTGGAGAGAAAGCCAGCTCATTCCCCTCCAGCACGGGAACGTGCTCTGACCCAGAGGTGACACAGACCTGCCTTGGCAGGATGGGCTCATAACCCTCCTGAGCAATGAGCTCCAAAGTGTGCTGCATATGAAAACGCAATGGAAGGTGTAGGACTTCATACTTAGCTTTAGGCTGTTGGCAAAGGAGGAGAGTTAATCTGTCCCAGGGTGTGTTCCCAGTTGCTGCAAGCCCCCTCCACAGCCCAAATGCCTCAGCCACACTGGCTGCTCAAATTATGATACCTGGTTTATGCACCAATAGCAAAGCAGACAGGGAGCAAGAAAGGTGCTACAATAGCAAAGGAGGCTACATCACTCCCCAGAGCAACGGATTTAAATTGATTTTCTCTCCAAACTGAAGCAGGGACCTGAAGTAATGTTACCAGTGCCCTAGCTTCAGATATTTGGGGCTGGACATCTCCTAACAATGTCTCTTACAGAACTTAAAAAATATTGAGCAACTCAGAAAGACAACTCATAGAATCACAGAATGGTTTGGGTTGGAAGGGACCTTCAAGATCATCGAGTTCCAACCCCCCTTGCCCTGGGCAGGGACACCTCCCACCAGACCAGGTGGCTCAAAGCCCCATCCAGCCTGGCCTTGAACCCCTCCAGGGATGGGGCATCCACAGCTTCTCTGGGCAACCTGGGCCAGGGTCTCACCACCCTCACAGCAAAGAATTTATTTCTAGTATCTAATCCGAATCTCCACTCTTTCAGTTTAAAACCATTACCCCTCGCCCTATCACTGCACTCCCTGATCAAGAGTCCCTCCCCATCTCTCCTGTAGACCCTTCAGGTACTAGGTGGCCGTTACAAGGTCTCCCCCGAGACCTCTTCTCCATATTCTTGTCGTTCTTAGCATCCCTTGCCAGGTTCAGCTCCAGACTCCCCTTGGCCTTCCTGACCTCGTCCCTACATAACCGGGCAGCGTCCCTATACCCTTCCACGCCTAATCTACAGCCCAATGTCTCCCATTTTCCTCTAATGAAAGAGGTGCATTTGTTCAAAGCAGAAAAGTTCAAGTTAGGACACATTAAAATCAATGCATCTCCAAATGCAAAAAGCTTCTCATTTGGATTGATCTCTTTCGCATACCCTTGTTGAAAGTTTGATCACACAACCCAGCCATGGGTTTTGTAATTAAGTCTGGGTGATCACATCTTGCTGCCTCCATAGATGCTCCCCTACAGAGGTATAAAACCCTAACTTCAAGCCATTTAGTCTTCAGCTACAGATCTATGCTGCACATTAGCTGCATGAAAGCTCATCCACTTTTAAGTGACAGCTGACTAAGTTTCTTTTTAAAGACATACGTAGTATCCTATATAATGAACTTAAGGAAACAAAAAAAGATAGAATTCAATAGCAAGAACTGGAAAGATACTGCAATGAACTATTTTCTTTGATAAGATTTTTTCTTTTTTTTCTTCTTATCTGCAATTATTCTATATATGCAAAACCAAGCTTCAGCACGTGTATCCATCACACGGGGTTAGGGTTTGCACGCAAACAGTGCAATATGCATGAATGCTTTTTAACACCATGCACCATAAACCCAACTTTTTTGTGCTTGTTTACTTTCCTTTGTTCCCTGTACAGGTTGATAGCTCTTACAGAGCGTTAACATCCATAATATTGATAATGAGCTTGTCTAAATATATGATAATACCTTTAAAAGTACTAGGAGTACCATCAGTAGCAATTCATTGTTTGCAAGAAAATTTAAGGCAACTGTGGCATGTCCCTGCTTGGAACAAATATAACAATCAGCAGTTTTCATGTATATCAGTGTAGAAAATATATGTAGGAATATGGTGTCATGTTGCCATGTTGCTTTTTTTTTACTGGCTCTTTCCAAATGCAGGATTTTTGCTTTGCTTTCTTACGTAGTAATTTTAATTTGTTTCCACCTTGGTCACTACAAATCTTGAACATAATTCCTTATTTTGACACAAGCCCCGTCAAAAACGAGAGACCACTGTGCTCTATGAGAATAGAAAGGAATGGTCCCCAACTCCCAGGAGCTGACAAAGCAGCTGCATTTATGCACTTTTATTGAGGACTATTAGAACTGCTATCTGATCACTACCTACTGGGTCCTGGAGCCAACTACAGGCGGTTCAGTACTCGTTTAATACTTAACTCCATTTAGTTAATCAACCAGAAGATTTACAGCAGAGAGAAGCAGGTTTCACACACACAGTAACAAATTGAGAAGAAACTCAATCTCCAACTATGGAGTAGAAGCTGGCATCTTGCTCTTGATCCACACTTTGGGTAGGGTTAATGTACGATTTTCTACCTTGAAAAGTCCTTTCATTTAAAGCCTCACGAGCAGAGAAGGTGTAAAATAAAATTTACGTTCTGCAAGAAATTAACATTAGGAAAGTTTGGTTTGTCTTGCGAAAAAGAGAAATTCTGATTTTCATTAAGTGAAAAAGTAATTTGAAGGTAGTGATTTTGACAATAACCACAGCTGAAGCAGAAAGTAAAATTAACTCTTTCAGTCTCAAAATGCCATGAAAAACATCAGTGTGAAAAGTGTTTCTATGCAATGTTTCCATTCAACTGAATTGCTATTTTAGAGAGAGGGTAGATTTTTGATCAAATTATTTCTCACATCACAAAAGCCTGCAACTATAGTTGCATCAAATGCTGATATGCAAAATGTTGGAGCCCAGTTTACAGCCTAGAACAATTAATCATATCCATAAAAGTTATGTGCAAGGCAGCATTCTAGTTCAACGACATGACTTGTACTTGGATTAAGACAAAAATAAGAGAAAATGTAGACAAAAGGATGCTTGGAAGGTTTTTGTCTACAATTCCCTCTTTTCTGTTAATCAGGGCAACTTTTGAATAGTTTTAATTACAAAACAGTCCTTTTAACCTGAATTCCTGAATCAAAGTACCAAACACAAGATGAAGAGGGCAGGCACACACTCTGCTCTCCTCTCTCCCAGTGGAGATGCTGGCAGCTGGAGATGGAAGAATGTGACTCAAAGGGAAGGAGGAAGAAGGATACTTCCCGTAGGGGTGGACATGCAAGTCTGGGAGCCAAGTGGGAAAGAAGAGTCTGAGAGAGGTGGTGAACTGACAGAGAGACAGTATTCTCACACCAGTTTCTTCCATTTCACATTCCCCCAAGTTCCTGCTATCTCCTTTTCTAGTCACAAACATGCTGTGCTGCTGTTTCAAATGCAAACATATCTTACACGGGGAGGGACTCTGCAAGCTTGGCTCTAGCTCGGCTGGACAAGTCCGCGTCCTTTGCAAAGCTGCTGTGACCAGGAAGGCAGTCAGAAGCAATGCCTCAAAGCCCCGTGCTGGCAGCAGGCACTAGGTTCCAGCCTGGCCATGCAGATAATGTGCCATGCTTGGCCCCCTCTGACAGCGACTGCAAGGGAGAGCTGGAGCCAGAAGCTGCTCCATTTCTTACTTTGCCATTCCTTCTCCCCCTTCCTCCACCCTTTCGCAGGTGTCTCTCATTATTTTCATTCAACAAGCACACTGGAGAGCAATAGAAAAAGCTACAGTCCACCTCTGCTAGCTCTTCCATCTCCCCTAGCTATTACAACCTCTCCTCTTCTCAAAAGAGCAGCAGGCAGGATTCTCCTCCTATGCCACTGTGCCTTTTATAAAGCAATAAAGGAGAAAGTTCACCTGGAAGCTTTAACGCTTATCCGGGGCTCTAGCTATTTCCCAAATCTGATAAAACGTTTAGGAAGATTCTGAAAAACGATTACTTTTCAGAGTCGATCCTTCGCACCACTGGTGCTGATGGCCTGGAGCTGCTCAGCGACTAACCCTTTCACACAGGGGTGACATGAGGCAGCGCCACTCGGAGACAGCACCCACGCTTCCACCCCACAGAGCGTCCCATTTGACAAAGCAAGCAATGGGATTTGACCTGCCAGATACGTTCAAGGAACTCTTATAGGCGTGGACCTGCTGGAGCCAAGCTCCGAAGAGAAAGATCTGGGAGTCCTGGTAGACAGCAAAATGACAATGAGCAAGCAATGTGCTCTTGTGGCCAGGAAGGCCAACGGAATCCTGGGCTGCATAGGGAAGAGTGTGGCTAGTAGGTCGAGGGAAGTCAGAGGGGGCCAAGCATGGATTTAGATTAGGTATTAGGAATAAACTCATTACTGTGAGGGTGGTGAGACCCTGGCCCAGGTTGCCCAGAGAAGCTGTGGATGCCCCATCCCTGGAGGGGTTCAAGGCCAGGCTGGAGGGGGCTTTGAGCATCCTGGTCTGGTGGGAGGTGTCCCTGCCCAGGGCAGGGGGGTTGGAACTGGATGATCTTTAAGGTCCCTTCCAACTCTTAACCATTCTATGATTCTATATCCAATGACAAACTTACTCATTCCCACTACTGAGTCAAATTCCAATTACTTCTGTACGTACAGAAATAGCAATAGAGCTAGTTAGGAAATATATCTCATAAAAGCTTTTCTGGTTTTCTTCAGTTTTTTTAAGAAGGACCAATGACAAATTTTAAACAACGTATTTGGACTTCTCCACACGTTTAGTACGATACTACTCATGCACTGCTGGTGTTTTGTTAAGCTCATCACTTTTTTTTGTTACTCACTAAAAATTTACTTTTTACCGAGCATCTAAGGAAGGAATAATAAGTCTTGTAAAGAAGAGCTAGATATTAAAGAAAAAACAACTTCTGCTCCAACTGTACAGAGCAGGGATCACCCTATATAAAGGAAAAACACCGCATTTCTCTGATAAAGAAAATGCGGGGAGGAGAGCCTGTATTTTGGGAAGGAAGGCTCTTTGGTATTCCTGAGGAGTGCAAAATATACTGAATTTCTGGCCAATATTTCTGCCTTGAAAACTGACTAAACAACAAGAAGCTCTCTGAACTTTTTATCAGCTAATGCTTCCTTTAGTTAAACTACTACTGGCAAGACCTTGCTACCGTCCTGCAGACCTGCTTCATGGACACGTAAGACACTCAGAGCAGCACTCTGCAGCAGCGTGAGACTGGGCTTTTTATTGCCGAGTAGTTACAAAACATCTCTCTGTATTTATGGTTTTCTCAAAAGATGGCTAAAAGGTACAGCTAAGTGCAGAGACTTCCAAAAAACATAACCAAGCACGACAATCTGCATCGTTTAGAGAAGGAGAGACACTTCTATGTGAAGTACAGAGGGGCATTGCCAGCCAGTTTGTTGAAAGCTCTGTATGGCCAAACAACAGCTTGGATCTTTACTGCCAAGGAAAGTAAAATAAAATTCCCATTAAAATACAATCTGATGAACATGGTGAAATCGGCTTTGCACAGACACACAGATGATATTTTATATATATGTCCACCCGCACAGGCACACGTCTCTGTGCACGTACATACTCCACAAACACACTTCGTTACTCTGCAGTAATTGTGTCTTCAGATTAACTTTTCCTGCATTTCTTGTAGCTTACATCATCTTTCTTTCGGACGATACCAGACAGCTAGACGCAATGATACGTCATGATTTTATTTCCCAGTTGTGGGAACGAAGCCATGAAATATCACACTTCTACGATGCAACTGAAAGCTGCTTTTTTTTTTTTTTTCCCCCTCTCCAAGATCTGAACTGCAACACCAGAGTTTGCAAACACAAAAACACAGCGACATACAGCTGTTGGGACATCCCCAATGTGAGAGACAGCAAATCGTTTCTGTGTAGCTTTGGGCTTTCCCAAACAAACTTTTAAGATTATCTTTTTCCCTCCTTCAATCCTTGCTTCCTTGTTACTTTTTTCAGCTAAAGGCCTGCCCGTTCCTGCTGCTTTCCCACAGACCACAGGTCCCTCCTGCCCCAGGAATCCCAATGTGGCTAATCTTTCTCATTAACTCTGCCCAACTGTGTTAATTAACTCCCACTGGGAAGTTAACATAATCTATGTTAACATAGATTACATATGTTAATGTAATCATATGTTATACAATCTATGTTAACATAGAACATAATCTATGCGGTTATGACTTAATTCTGTTTTTACTTACAGTTCTGAACGTTACAGAAGTCCATCAGGTTCGTTTGTGAAAGCAGAACGAAGCCCACCACCTCTTGTGCAAGAGATATCCCTTTTGTAGGATTTTACAGGATTGCTAAATCCCAGCTCTGCCTGGCGGCCTCGTGAAAAAGAAACTTCTCCCAATTATTTTGTATCAAGAGACAGAGCTGGTGAATCACAAGAGCATCGCGGGAACCAGGCAGACAGCCCCTCTTTTGGGTTTCCAGACCAGCCACTAGCAGGGGTCACCAGAAAAGCTTCAAAACCCTGTCCCAGACCCAGGAGGCTCATTAGGCACAATTCTCCCATATTGTGCCTAACGCTCTCGGAGGTCACTTCCAAAGCATCACCTTTCTCCCACCTCCATAATCACCATGCACCCTCGCCATCTTCCAGGGGCACCTGTGTACACCCAGATGGAGTAGAGAGCTACAAAGAAAGTTTTAAATTTTGAAAGACCTTCATTTAGCCTTACACCGAGATTCAAGTTTTGAAGGGCTTCCTACCCATTTCTGTGCTGCCAAAGAACACCGGGAGATTGAGGGCTGGGAGTTGTTTTACCTGTGAATTCTCAGAGCTTTCTGGGAAAGGAAACGCAACTCAAATCCATCAGCACAAACAGAGAGACTCCTTTGGATCCCACTCCCTGCATTACAAAACTTACAAATGACTAGAATTCGCAACGTGAACGTGTCTTGCCTTCTCAAGCAACAGAAACCAGTCACGATATTGGATTTACTAATTCCAAACACAGCATTTCTAATCTTGTTCAATTTTACCAAGCCATGGCTAACTCTACAGAATTGTAATAAATTAGTGTAAGCACAACAATACACTAGCATTCCCATAAAATAAACAAATTTCACTGTGTTAAGACCAAGTAATCAACTTTATAAACAATTTCATTTCTGATTAATAGAGGTCTTCTCTAATGTGACATGCTTTGATTAAGCATTAGCCGTCTCTCTGGGGATAACCCAATGCCAGTTTGCAGGTAATTTTAATAATATGACAAATTGTCTATGCAGAAATACTGATTAGATGCCAAGGATTAATTTATTTTACATTTTGCAGTGCTGGAATGAATGACAATTAATTAATGTAATAATAGGTGTTTGTTTCTTTTAGTACTTTGACTTTCTCACTGCATTGCTGATACCCAGACTCTCATTCCCCAGTTTCCTGTGATGTTGATTAGTAAATGAAAAAGTAAAGCCCTTCCCACTTCTGTCATCTTGGAAAGATTCCTCTATTTGACCAAATTGCAATACTGAGGGACATGAAGGAAGCTGCAGGCAATGCTATTCAAATCCCATCCATTTGGGAAAAATAATGGCTGAGAAAAATCAAATGAAAAAAACGTAAGTCAAGCTTTTTTTTTAAAAAAGATGCCAGAAGTTAGTGTCCACATCAGTATTCCAAAACCTAGAAAGCTGACCCAATTTTCAGAGACGGTGTACAACTGTTGTTCATGCGAGGAGTAGGAATGGGGTACGAGCACTTGAAAAAGCATCTGGTCACGTATTTTAGTGCCTACGCCTGGGTTCGAAACTTAATTCAAAGTGCTCCACAAATTTAGTTCTGCAGTCCAGGGGCGCACAGCACAGTGCAGGAGTGTGCTCATTCCCAGGTCACCATCCCGGTGCTCTGCCTGCAATTTTATGCCCTAGCTTTTAAGACATACCTTCTGGACACATCCAGGCAGCAGGGAAATGCAGCACGTAGAAGAAATTCAATTACATGTGGAACCTGTGCCGAGACCCAGACTCAGACATTTTTGAAGGTGAAAAACACATCCCGAGCCCTGAAACAGCAAGAAGAGGAGAAGTTGAGACTTTCAGACTCTCGCAGACAGAATACGCATCACGAGGCCTAGACCAAAGTCAGACGCTGTCAAATGGAGAGAAGGGAAGATGCTGTCCTGTGGCAATCTCTTTGCTAGGCAATCACAGTAAGAGAACAGGGCGAGATCTCTGCAGAGACAGTAGATCTCAGGTGGCTCTCAGCTCACCGAATGCCGGTTGGCCAAGTGGAAGTACTCAGAATTGATAAGGTTACTGAATCAGAGGAAATCGTGACAGCTGTGATCACAGTGTAAGAGTTAGCGTCACACAGGTCCAGAGACACGAGCCAAACTCATTCCCAAACTAGAATACTAAGTCAGGATGGCGGCAATTCAGCCCTAAATCTTTGAAATGTATTAGTGTAGTCTCCATATATCCAGGATGAAGCACCATAAAACCCTCAGAAATGTTGTAAGAGTCTTGCCTTCACCTTAGCTAACTGGATCCAAACCAAAGCAGCTCTTGCCAGCAGCAAACCCCATTCACTGCGCAAGAACCCTGCTGTAACTGAACAAACCCGAACAGTGTTGTACCCGGCTTAACAGTCTGAGGACAGAAAAGGGGAAAAAAAGCAAAACCCAACCAAATGAAAAAGGCCCTGTGGGCTATGGCAGCAAGTCGGCTGGAGCAGCAGTCTCCAAGCCAGCTGGAACCTGGCTCAGAGCTGTGGGGGCTGCTTGGGTTGGTGCCACGGGGCTAGACCGGACCGGGCTACGATGCAGAGGGCTGGCAGCTGCATGGCCTGCACAGGCGTCTGCGGCGCTCTCGGGGAAGCCTGCACCATGAGGGGAAGCAACCCCTGGCAAAGACAACGCTTCGCGTGTGCATGGTCCTCTCCAAAGAAACAGAAGCACCAGGAAGAGCAGTCCAAAGGTTAAATACGACCACTGCAAGCCGCGTATATTTGAAAGGCTGATTGAGTTGAACAAACTATAGCGTGGGAATACTGCAGCACTCCAGCACAGGAAAAATGAGGGACTGTTGCCTGAACAGTAGTCGGTGTGCTGTGCCGCTTGCTGTATCCTGACCAGGAGAAGGAGGAGAGTGATTCAGAGAATGAACGGTTAAAGGTTGTTAGTGTAGATTTAGTACAGCCTGGCAAAGAACAGAGCTCGGAGCCCAGGAGCCCAGCATTCCAAGATAAAGAAATGGCCTTGTGTATAAGATAGCAGGAACAGCCTGCATGCTAAGGAGGAACCCAACTGTCTGGGTAAAGTGTCCATCTGGTCGGGACCAGTTTCGCGGTTTGGGGTCCAGCCAACCCAGCATTCTAGGACAAAGGTAAAGGTACACGGTGAAGAAGACTGCGAGCCTTCCTCCAGAAGACCCCGGCCCACAACCACCACGCGACAGTACGCATGCGGCAAGGGGAGGAGACTTATGATAATGAGTTCCTAGAAATAATTAGAATAGTAACGCCTTTTCTTAGAATCAATTATAATAACCCAGCCCACATTAATGAATATGTATGCTTTTCATCATAAATAGACGCTTGTTTTACAAACCGGTGTGCAAGTTTGGAGGATCAATCCCCCTTGCACCCGGCGCCGCAATAAACATACCTGCTTTATAACTCTCTGCGAGTTGTAAGGTTTGTTTCCGCGCGTCAAGAGGAAACACCTTCAACAGACACCGCAGGAGGACACTGTCCTGTCCCACACGGGCTTGAGCGTTCCCGCTGCCCAAACGCATCTGAGGAGTCACGCCAACAAGTTCAGTCTAGTTAGACGTTAGTGCTATGGAAAGGGATTTTATTTCCTGGCAGCGTTAATATATGAAGGGATCACATGAGTACAGTTTCTGTCTGGATTATTTGTAGCCCAGAGTAGAGACCTGGCTGTCCTCCATCTCATACAAAGTTTCTGAATAATTTGTTATAAGACAAAGTAATTCCATAGCCTGCAGTGCTGCGTTAAAGATTTAGCAAACCTGAATCAGCATTTGAGGAAAACCTGTTATCAGAAGAGAGGCAGTACGTACCTACTTAACAGCAAAACCTTAATATAAGAACATTTTCTCCTATGACAGATTTCAAAATAAAAAGTGTCTTTTTTTTAATTTCTATGAGCAGCAGTTAGTGTTTTTCATTACCAACACAATTTTCATTGCTAATAAAGCCGGATTAATTCAAAGGTGGTTTCATAAATAATCACCATCAATAGTTTGAATAATTACACTGAATAAAACCCTCATCCTTCATAAATTTCTAGTATTTAATCACAATGTGACGGGTGGCAAAAGCCTAATGTCCACTGGAAGCGGTAACTTTGTAAACAACATAAATGAATAGTCTTGCAAAGGAAAATTAAAACAAGAATATTTTTCAAAACCAAGCAAAACCCCTGGGCTATGGAGAACAGCTATTTCTAGGAATGGGGATCCTGCAGAAAGCATGAACGCTTCTGGAGCAGGGCAAAAGTCATGGCCCTGCCAGAGCCACTTCTAACAAACCACAATGCATGCCCTATTGCAAATTACTACAGAAGCATTAAAAATGTGCAATTTCTACCTAGTAGGCAGTAGGAGAACTGACTTACAGTGCCACTGGGAAATTTCTTGCCCAGAGAAAGGAATTTGGTCATGCAAACAGATAGTGAACTGCAAGGAAAAGAACAGCAGCTTTCCTAGTCAGTTTGCTGATGTGTGTTTTTGCTGAGTAAATTAAAATAAAGGATTTCTCCTGGAAAGAATATTCATCTTCTTTAATGTGTCACTTGTGGGAATCCAAAAAACAAAGGAGACCAAACTTTCATATGCATATTCTTCATATAATTAGAAGAAACAGCAGTAAAAGCCAAAGCAAGAGGACATTTATTAATGTAATTGTATAAAAGCGGCAGGAACCTGGATTTCCAGATATAAAATATAAAGGTCCTTATTCTTAAATGTTAATTTTCTGAAGTAATTTACATTCTTAACATAACCTAGTGATATAAGAAAAAGCCAGGAATGTATATATTGATCTGTTTTCTGGGGACTCTTAATCATAAATCTCCCAGGAGGGGGATCCTGTTCACTTCTACTACAGAACACCACCACCAAACGTTCATATAAGCACAGACTGTGCAATTACCATTAAAAAGGCTACTTGAGAATGTCTTTACAAACAAAAGAAACCAAACTGCTTTGAACTCACCTTCACTTCTTAATTGGGTAAGCAGTACCTACTGCCCATACGTAATGAAAGGTAAGAACAGTGTAAATGCTACTGTGAATAAACTTTTGGGAATATTCACATAGGGAGTTACGCTAAAAAGCCTTTTAAACATTTGCATCATAAATGAAAAGAAAATATGAAGCTACTGGTAAACCTCATTTCTGCACAGGCTTCTAAGAAACAGCTATTTCCTTAGTCAATACTTACTATTTAAAACAATAAAAATATGTTAAAGTAAGGTCACCAAATTTGATGTATTTTACTCTCTGTGCCTAACAACAAATGAAAACTGCCTCAGAGAGAAATAACAATACTTAAACTTACTCATCTTGTGCGCTCTTCAGGCATCAAGTCACATTAAGGAATCAAAATAAGATTATTTTTTTTTTTTTAGTTAAATACCTGTCAACCTCCTTGCATTGATTCCCTGTCACTGCCAGTTAGCTACAGCCTACTGAGAACCCACTGAAGTTCTTTACAATACACTGCTAAGGAATCAATGCCGTGGCACTGAATAGCGCTCTCTTGTTTGGAGAAACTTTCAGTGCACAAGCGTACAATAAAATTACATTTAAAATAAAGGTGAGGCTGTCTGTATCATAGGTAATGAACGTCTACAGTCTTTGCATGCTTATACAGGAAATAAACTATCTAATATGTGGTTAAATATAAAGGATATTCTGAGTGTAGATGATGACTGGGTTTATAATTCAGGAGGGTCCTGTATTTTTAAGTGTCTTCCAATGACATAAGTCAATGTAGTTATTAACTTTGTTGACGTACGTCATGCTAACAGTAAGTAGGATTTCTTAAAAAGCCAAAGAGATGAGAAAATGCTTTCCCTTGCTAAGGCTGACTAAAACTAGCAGCACTCCAAAATGACATCTATGAATTAAGGCAACTTTACTGACAAAATAGTAAGACAAAGGAACTGGCGAACAGCAATGTGCTTGCGCCAACCTATTGTTCATGCTTAAATTCCAGCCTGCAGATTTTCGGGGGAGGGAAGATTGAACACAGATAAATGCTGTCCATGACAGAGGCCACGTATTATTGATTTTAGGAAAGAGAGACAGACCTCCTAAAGAATTAAACTTTTTTTCCTTAATATTTAGAATAGAATCATAGAATCGTCTAGGTTGGAAGAGACCCTTGGGATCATCGAGTCCAACCATCTACCCTACTCTACAAAGTTCTCCCCTATATCATATCCCCCAACTCCACATCTAAACGTCTCTTAAACACATCCAGGGATGGTGACTCAACCACCTCCCTGGGCAGCCTGTTCCAATGCCCGACCACTCTTTCTGTGAAAAATTCTTTCCTAATGTTCAGTCTAAACCTACCCTGTTGGAGATTGAAGCCGTTCCCTCTCGTTCTGTCATTAATTACCTGTGAGAAGAGACCAGCACCAACCTCTCTACAGTGTCCTTTCAAGTAGTTGTAGAGAGTGACGAGGTCTCCCCTCAGCCTCCTCTTCCTCATACTAAACAGTCCCAGCTCCTTCAACCGCTCTTCGTAGGATTTGTTTTCCAGGCCCTTCACCAGCTTCGTTGCCCTCCTCTGCACTCGCTCCAGCACCTCGATATCTCTCTTGGATTGAGGTGCCCAAAACTGGACACGATACTCCAGGTGTGGCCTCACCAGTGCTGAGTACAGGGGCACAATCACCTCCCACCACCACCTTTACAACCATTAGAATCATAAGGAGGGAATCATTTATCAGGCTGTCTTCCTTACACATTTCTTATGGCAATGTTGTTAATTTACTTGTTGTAGACAACATTATAACTGAAGATCTTTCAAACACAGAGTCACAGAATGATAAGGGGTTGGAAGGGACCTCTGCAGATCATCCAGTCCAACCCCCCTGCCAAAGCAGGTCCACCCACAGCAGGTCCCACAGGAACGTGTCCAGGCAGGTTTGGAATGTCTCCAGAGAAGGAGACTCCACCACCTCTCTGGGCAGCCTCTTCCAGGGCTCTGCCACCCTCACAGGAAAGAAGTTCCTCCTCATGTTTAGATGGAACTTCTTATGTTCAAGTTTGTGCCCATTTGTCCTGTCCCTGGGCACCACTGAAAAAAGACTGGCCCCATCCTCCTGACACCCACCCTGCAAGTATTTGTAGGCGTTGATCAGATCCCCCCTCAGTCTTCTCTTCTCCAGACTAAAAACACCCTAGTCCCTCAGCCTCTCCTCGTAAGCACAGTACACAGAAGCACCGATTTTTTTCCTGGATGAAGTTTCTTGAATTTCTCTCAGCCCTGACAGTCACAGTCCTGAATGAGGTTCCTCCTGAGAGGCTCTGCAGCATCTTGCCCTGCTCCAGGGCTGGGATGCCAGTGTTTCTGGTCAGCCCTGTCAGGCACAGCCAGGTACCCCTGGATCCATCCCACTGCTGGGAAAGAGTTGTATGAGAAATGCCAGTGAGACGAGGCCGAGGCCTCCTCCTCCTCCCCCTCCTCTTCCTGTCTTGGCTCAGGAGCTGCATTTACACTCAGGTGTTGTGCCAATTTTTTCAGAATAAATGACTTCGATTGCTTCATTTTGGATACCAGTAGGACTACTGAATGCGTGAGGTTTCTGCATCATTTATACCTGTGATATTTAAAGCCAAGCTAATGTAATCTGAAAAGGCATATTTCCTTGAAATGGAAACTCATACTTGATATGTCAAACAGAACGTTTTAATTGTCTGCACCCTCAAGCTGCTGCATTTGTTAGTTTAACATCTCCATTCTACTCTTCTGATAAATGGGCCCCATTTAAAGGCAGAACAGGCCTCGCTCACAAGGTTGAGCGGCCAGCGGGGAAGTAGGATATCTTGGAAACATGTGATGACACCTAGAGAAATAGGGATATTTTATCAGACAGTGACTATTTAATTCACTGACAGAGATCAATATCAAGCTACCATCTCCTCATCCATCTTCTGACTAAGCTGTTCCACCACCATGCTCCCCCTTTCTTGCTCCCAGAAAGATTTAAACTTTTTTAGTCCTTACACAACAAAGACTACATTTTGCGGTAAGAGAGGCAAATTTATCAGTTTGTTAATGATGAGATTATTGCTTTTTCAAACTTTTTTGTTTACTGATTACATTGTAGGAAGAAAACACCCTCCCCTGTATGGCGGTGCTGGCAGCAAAGTATCTCCAACCTTTCAAAGGGGAAAGGGATCCTTTCTGCAAACGGGACATGAGTGAGGTGCCTCAAGCAAAACAGCTGTGCTGTGCTTTAATAACTCTGAACATTCAGAGGAATTTATTCCAGGCAAGCAACTACAGTCAATCCCATTCTGCAGCTGCACATTCAGTGTGGTATCCTCAAATCCCCACACCAGTAAAGGACTTCCGTAGGCTCCAAATGAAAAATTGCACGTTTCAGTCTTGTCCTGGGCTCACCTCTCTGCAGAGAGTCTTTGGTTGAGATTTCTTTTTTGTCTCAACAAGCAGATTTGCTTGTTTCTCCATTCTAATCTAACCTCCACAACATTTTCAATAAAAATCCTTTTTCTGTCCATTATCCTCACTGAAGGGGTTGGGTTGGAAGAGCTGCTCTCCATTCAGTATGGAAATAAGGAAAAAGTAACCTCCCTCCTGGAGATAGCTGGACCAGTACAAAACCACCCCATGGGCACAAGCTAAAAGGGTAAAGGAGTTAAATCCCTTGGACTTGGTTTGGTGCACGCGTTGGGGCTTATGCACGACAATAAGCAGAAGCAAGGAGAAAAAGAAAAAACAGAGTAAAAGTGAAGAAAGAGAAGCAAGAGACCTCACTGCTGGTGCAAAGCAGCTGAAAATTCTGAACAAAGCAGCTGATTTCTAAGTTATTATGGCTGTTGTGTTCAGAGAGCGTTCTTGGGAAATCCACTGCATCAAAGATATATAGGACTCTATTACTGATTTCCTTTTCCAATAAACACAACACCTGAAACATTAACTTTTTACTGCTATCAAAGAGTACATTCTCTCTTTCTTTTTGTATATATCAATAAAACACACACACACAGACTATAGACGTACACGCAGACGTTATATAGTAGGTTTGCAAGCACAGGGCCGCAAATATAGGAACTTAAGCACCTTTAGGAAACCTTCATGGGATTTCATTTCACATTTGCTCAGCTTGCCATGCTTCCAGGGGGACTCCGCATGCCCACTCCGCAGGAGACTGAGCCCCTCTTTACCCTGCAATTCCCTGTGAACTGCCACATCAAAACGGCTACTCATCGGCAATTAAAAATCCTCAAAAAGTAAATGTTTCACTCTTCCTCGTGACACATACCCCCCAAGTCTTTCTGTCTGGCTCCTTTAGTTTGCTTTTGCGGCTTCTCATGAATTTTCTTTAGCCGGTTTTCTTAAGAGTCAGGCTTCTACTATTCTGTTGCAATTTTTCTGGAAGTGTGTTTTGTCCCTTCCTCGTATGCAATCTTTAGCGTTATCGTCAAGCTATTCCTGTTTTAGCCTGAGTTATATGTAGCTTGTACAGATCCAATCATATCTTACTCAATCATTATACCAATTTTGTCTTAGTTGATTACACCTTAATCTCAACCAGTCCTTTCCCATTACAGAGCCTCAAGATACTGGTCTCTTCTCTGCTTACCATAACATGCAGTTTATTCTGAACAGTATAATACGATAATGAAATGTATGCTTAATGCAAAAATATCTAAATCTCATGCAGTAGTCATCAGCATAGCTCATTCAACCACACCGTCTCGCTTTTGGATCATTTATGATTTATGTATTGGTAATGCCTTCAAAACCCCTGCTCCTTTTCATTTGTATACAAACTGGGCATTGAAGGGCAGAAGTTTTAAAAATAAATTAATCCTAATCCCCACCATCACCTATTCCTTCTCTCAACACACCAGGAAACCTCCTTTTCCCAGCACTTTCTTATTCTTCACGCAATTGTAAGGAACAGGGAAGCGTTTGCACAGAATAGATTCATAGATCGGTCCAGGCCGGAAGGGACCTCCAAAGATCATCCTGTCCGACCTCCCCGCAGTCGGCAGGGACACCCCCAACTAGACCAGGTTGCCCAGGGCCTCGTCGAGCTTCACCTTGAATATCTCAAGGGAAGGGGCCTCAACCACCTCCCTGGGCAACCTGCTCCAGTGTTCCACCACCCTCAGAGTAAAGAACTCGTTCCTAATATCCAATCTAAATCTCCCCTTCTCCAGCTTAAAGCCATTGCCCCTCGTCCTGTCACTGCAGGCCTTTGGAAACAGACCCTCCCCAGCCTTCCTGTAGCCCCCCTCAGGTACTGGAAGGCCGCTATGAGGTCTCCCCGGAGCCTCCACTTCTCCAGGCTGAACAACCCCAGCTCCCTCAGCCTGTCCTCACAGCAGAGGTGCTCCAACCCCCTGATCATTTTTGTGGCCCTCCTCTGGACCCGCTCCATCAGGTCCATGTCCTTTCTATATTGAGGGCTCCAGACCTGCACACAGTACTCCAGGTGAGGTCTCACCAGAGCAGAGTAAAGTGGCAGAATCACCTCTCTGGATCTGCTGGCAACACATCTCTTGATGCAGCCCAGGATGCGATTGGCCTTCTGGGCTGCAAGTGCACATTGCCTGCTCATGTCCAGCTTCTCATCCATCAGCACCCCCAAGTCCCTTTCCTCAGGGCTGCTTTCTGGTACCTCATCCCCCAGTCTGTAGTTATACTGAGGATTGTTCCATCCCAGGTGCAAAACCCTGCACTTGCTTTTGTTGAACCTCATGAGGTTCACCTGGGCCCACCTCTCCAGCCTGTCCAGGTCCCTCTGAGTGACATCCCGTCCCTCCGGTGTATCGACAACACCACACAGCTTGGTGTCATCTGCAAACTTGCTGATGGTGCTCTCAATCCCTCTATGTCGTTGATAAAAATGTTAAACAGTACCAGTCCCAGCACGGACCCTTGAGGGACACCACTTGTCACTGCTCTCCATCTGGACTTCAAGCCATTGAGTACCACCCTCTGGATGCGACCATCCAGCCAATTCCTTATCCACTGAACAGTCCACCCATCAAATCCGTAAATAGGCTTCCCTAAATCCCCAGCCTGCTTTTCCAGTTCACCCTGTGAAATATGGCGGGGGTGGAGGGGGGGGAGAACACGACAGTGCAGGAGAGGAGTGTCTTGGCTCAGCCCTCCTCCTCCCATCAGAACTGCATCTGAAATGATCCCAAATATGGAGTTTGAAACTCTTCAAGAGTACCATAAGCTTGTAACAATTGCTACACATATTATTAATGATAATTCCTACTATGGTTTCCACCGTTATACGTTGCTGTTTCTTCTAGAGAAAGGCGGGTGAGTTGTTCTATTAACCGAAAACTCTATCTCATGACTAGACTGGAAGTCATTTATTGGACATTTAGCTCAAGTAATTGAGTGCAAAAAGTGCTTTACAGTACCTTATTGCTGCATGTAAAAGATAATAGTGAAATTCCCACTGCTTTCAAGCAGAATTAACCACTATTTGAATAATTTGCCTCAAAAGATACCATTTGTAAAATACAGTAAAACATAATATAATAAAGTTAATCATCAGTTTACAGATCAGCTTTGTTATTTGCCCCATTGGAAGGCTGGAAGCAGAAAAGCGTAGAGGGGTCCCCCCTGTGGGGAGGAGGGGACAGGAGAGGTGACCCAAACCTGACCAACAGGGTATTCCATCCCATTTGCCCCATGCTCAGTGTAAAAGCTGAGGGATCAAAGGGTCAACTCTCTTTCTTTAATGGCCAACGTCCAAAGAGGACCTTGTCTGTTCATCTACCTTTGATCCCGATCTATGTGCTTCTGACTCCAGACCTGGAATCTGGTCCCCATCCGTTGCTGAGTCCAGTCTGGGACTTCCCCAGTGCCTGCCGGTGACGTCATAATGGGATCTTGATACGGTTTTGTATATATTGTCTCTATTTCATTATTTCCTTTTTTGATTTTAATATTAATACTTCATTAAAGTAGTTTTTTCCTAAACAGATAAATCTCTTTATCTCTTCCTCTCCTCTCTTTGAAGAGGGGGGAAGGAGGGGCCATCTGTCATTCTGATTGGCCAATCTGGCCAAAACCACGACAGATAAAAAAAGACATGGGGTCCGCAACCATACACAGTGCACTACCTGCCTGGAAGAGCACCTGGCTTCCCACCTGCCCTTCAGAGAGACACCGCAAGCACAATCTTACAGGGATGACCGACTCCAAGCAGGTGGCCTTCAACGAACATCAGGTGTAAGGAAGGACTCAGGATTACCCATTGAATTCTTCAGCTCCCAAAGTACAAGACTTAAGGAACCGGTTCATAAATGAACTGACTTAGGGTCACATAGTGAAGAAGGGGGCAAGGAGGGGAGAAAAACAGAAAACAGAAGTAAGAACGAGGTAAGAGCTGGCATGGATGGCAGCTAGACCAGACTTCCCCAGAGCAAAGAAAAAGCTCCCAATTCTTCAACTATGGAAAATATTCCCAAATACCCAGGACTGAGGCACTAGAGGATGGAAATGAGTGCCAAGTATAACTGAAATAAAAACTGAGATCAGTTCATATAGAACGTTCATTTGGAGGACACCTTGCAGTGGTCTTATCAGAAAGCCATTCCCCAGCCATGCTGCCAGTGAACAGGAGGCAGCAGCACTCATTTGAGGCTTGGGATGAAAGATCAAGGAGTAGAAATGCAGTCCCTGGGATCCAAAGGACCCGACGAAGTACTTTGTGGAAGTAGGGCTGCATGTGCCTTGCTGGAGGTAATGACAGTATGGGCAAACAGCAGGGTAGTGATAGTCTCAGCCTCCTCCTGATCCTTAAGGAAAAAGCACAAAGAGCAGCAGCTCTGTGGGTTCTGCTTGCTGAATCTGGAGAAGGCAAGGAAAAAAGTTAGCATCTTTGTCAGGGAGCTGGTTGCCTGCTTGTCCCAGGAGAAATCTTCATCTGTAGGTTGTGGAGCCTGGAGCCCAGCAACACAAGCTGTTTGAGGCATGTAACTGAAGGTGCCTTCAGACCTTGCTGAAGTAGCAAAGGAGGAGGACCGTAGGGGAAAGAAGGGGGGAAGGGGAGAAGGAGAAGTAGTCCAGAAAGGTCAACATAATTTTGAAAATTCTCAAATAGAAATTTGAAGGTCCAAAACACTTTTCATTCTTTGCTTTGTCTTTGTAATATACTGACAGAGAGCACATTATCTGATTTGTCCGATTCGTACATACTTTTTTTCTTGCCTTAGGAAAATTTTGAGATTTTTACTCTTTAGCCCATAGGACAGAAAACGTGACCTCATTAGGGCACATGACATTTTGTCCAGTGGTCTGTTGATTCTAATGGGGTCCAAATCTGCTGTCCCAGTCACTCATTTTTTTTCCTGTTAGTCACTCCATGGTCTAATTTTCTAAGTACAACTTATTATACCCACTAACTCTGGTTAATGGAGAGGCTAGATGGTACTAATGATAAAGCACGTCTAATTCCCTTTTCATATTGTTGGGAAAATGGTATTTTCTTTCCTCGAGGCTTGCACTTTTCCTTCTCTCACGCCCACACATACAGACACAGATTTATCAGCCTGTGATAAAAATGTCCAGTGTCTGTTCTGCAAATGAACTATAAATCCACAGCTCAATCCCACATAAAGCGACTTGCTAAATCCTACAGTTCCTAATTGGGCCACACTCCCAGCTACTGAAGCCAACAGGAATTTTCCCAAAGTCAGATCTTTGCCCAAGTACTTATGGTTAATTCAAGGAAGCTATCACCTTCTTGAAATGCACCACGCTCTTCTTGTGACGGTGAGTTTGGAAGCTGTGGGGCAGGGAATGAGGGTCCATGTGAAATAGTTACACTGTCTGGCTGTCATGCTGATTTCCTCAGCAGTTATTCATCGCTATCGTCTGCTTCCTGGAATCATTTGCAGACACCAGCTGTCAATGGGAGTTTTACATTTAGCCATAAGAAACAAATGCATCTGGACACCAGATTTCTTGCAGCTTTCTCTGCCATCCATCATAACACTTTTTGGGAAAAAAAAAATATCCAATTAGCCTCTTGCTATGCAATTCTTTCAAACATTTTGTTTTGCAGTAATTTCCATCTTCCACCACTTCTCTACCCCCATTTTCTTTTATGCAGTCAGAGGGATTCTCTACACCTATAACCCCATTTACCAGTATTTCACCTTAGGCTGACAGTTTTCAAATAAAACTCTCAAGGCAGAGACTGACACCAGCATGAAACAACACACAGTTATCACAGTGCTGTTCATAGCTTTCTGAAATATCCAATTACCTTTGCTGTGTAACAGTCCGTAGAGGTTTTTGATGTTCACTATAGCTGCCAGGAAATGATTACTCAGGAACCACTGATGTTTGTGGGTCCACACCACCTCATGCACATGGATGGGGCTTCTGAGTCCTTGTTTGGGATGGAGGATGTACACTGATGGACTGCGTAGCCCTTGAGTCCACAGGCATCTAAACAAGCGCCCTGTTTTCAAGCATTTTCAAGCGGGGCTCTAATTGACAAGCGGCTGAATATGAGCCGGCAGTGTGCCCAGGTGGCCAAGAAAGCCAACGGCATCCTGGCTTGTATTAGAAATAGCGTGACCAGCAGAAGTAGGGAGGTGATTGTGCCCCTGTACTCAGCACTGGTGAGGCCACACCTGGAGTATCGTGTCCAGTTTTGGGCACCTCAATCCAAGAGAGATATCGAGGTGCTGGAGCGAGTGCAGAGGAGGGCAACGAAGCTGGTGAAGGGCCTGGAAAACAAATCCTACGAAGAGCGGTTGAAGGAGCTGGGACTGTTTAGTATGAGGAAGAGGAGGCTGAGGGGAGACCTCGTCACTCTCTACAACTACTTGAAAGGACACTGTAGAGAGGTTGGTGCTGGTCTCTTCTCACAGGTAATTAATGACAGAACGAGAGGGAATGGATTCAAGCTCCAGCAGGGTAGGTTTAGACTGAACATTAGGAAAGAATTTTTCACAGAAAGAGTGGTCGGGCATTGGAACAGGCTGCCCAGGGAGGTGGTTGAGTCACCATCCCTGGATGTGTTTAAGAGACGTTTAGATGTGGAGTTGGGGGATATGATATAGGGGAGAACTTTGTAGAGTAGGGTAGATGGTTGGACTCGATGATCCCAAGGGTCTCTTCCAACCTGGATGATTCTATGATTAAAGAAACTGCAAGAGAACTTCATGTTTCACTGACATGCCCTCAGGTGTTCTCAAAGTCAAGCTACCTTCAAGGTGCCAGCCTGGCTTTAAGACCTTCATCTTGAACACACCGCTCTAGCACATGTGCCCCTCTTGGACTGTCATAACCCATCGTTAACTGCTTATCATAATACAGACTCTACCAGAGCTCAGCAATGCTAAAACAGCCCAGAGCTGAGCCAGCGTTCATCAACCTGTTGCTGGAACCTATTCCAACCCGAGATGAGAGATTTCATATGGATCAGATATCAGAGAATTTACATAACGAAACGGAACAGTACCTGCTACTGCCATTCTCATGCATCTCACATTTTCTGTAGGGTGTGAAGTGTATTTTATAGTGCTTAGATGGAGCCATCATCAGGGATAGGGTTTCATCCTTCCAACTGGATGCCCCAAATCCTAAGATTCCTCTCAGATACACATCTACAAACACACTGCCTGTTGCTAGAGACATCCCTGGTAGTGCTCAGACCCTGCAATGCTTAGTGCTAATGTCCTAGACTTGACCTGTCCATGCCTGTCACTCAGACTTGTCGTCTGGAAGAAAAATGAAGCAATGACCTTATCAATACAACTTCCCTATGGAAAATTAAATTTATGGGGTTGGGGCTGTGGGGTTTTTTATTGGTTTGGGTTTTTTTGTTTTGTTTTGTTGTTTTTTTTTAAGTTAAGCTTTAATCAGCCTAGCACTTTCCCCTGCCCAACCCTTGTTTAGCAATTAGAGTGTGTGCAAACAAAAGCAAAATATTTTTGTATCTGACTCACATTCTCTTCATCTCCTGCCAAAGAGGCATTGGCTCTACACTGTATATTTTTCCGTGTTGGTTATGATGGCCATAAACGATTTAAATTCCAGTAACACTCCAACAATAAAGAGAACTGACATAGAGGAAGGCGCAGTCTCTTCCCTCGGTGACAGCTGTCTACTAAGACTTATCTTCCAATGCTACTCTGATAAGGCATCCACATAACGTCCACGCAGAGTCCCTCAAGACTCTGTATGTGCCAAAATCTGACAAAATTATTATGATCCATACTATGCCTGTAAGGTGAGACATATGCCAACCGATGTGCGTTTTGATAACCCTGCTTTTTTCTTAAGGGTCTGGATGCTTTTGTTGTTTTAAGCAGGCTACAATGCTAAAGTAAAACATGAAGATGTTTTTGAATTAAGAAGGAGGAATAGAGGACAGCAAAATCTGAGATTTGGAAAAACATGAGCTGAAAAGAGAAGTTGAAGGAACTGGGGTTGCCTAGACTAGAGAAAAGAACACCAAGGCAAGATGCATATTGAACAGGAAAGAATAAACTCTGCTCTAAGTAGGACAAGAAGTAATAGTTTTTAAGTAGCACAATGGAAATTTTGTTCAAGTCTTAGGAAAATAAAACAAGCTCACAACATGGACAGTGAAGCACTGGAAAAAACTGATTAGAGAGGCTGCAGTATCTGCAAGAAGAGACAAAACAAGCACCCACAGTGGGTGAGCTATGGATGGGTGATGTAGCCCATCTGCCTACTCAGCTTCCTCGCACGGCTTTTATGATATCCTCCCAACTCAGCTTTTGTGATATCCACAATTCTGTTATGAAAGAAGAGACAAACAAAAGGCAAAGAAAAAGGTCATTAGAGCACGTAGAATCCAATCTGACACAAAAATTATGGTGGTTTTAATGTACAGATGCAAACATGCTGCAGAACTGCTATAATATTGTTAACTTTCCTGTCTAATAATTTGGCTGGAAATAACAGTTTGGTATTATATGCACGAGTACGGTTCCTCTACTCCTCCTCCGGGAGCATGTTATCAGTTGTATTATTATCTTTGCCTTCTGGTTAAGCTGTGTAGAGAGTTAATGTTGGCAATTGAAAAATGAAACTATCAATAAAAGAAAAACCCAAATATAAACATGATTTTAGTGTCTAACCAACTCTTTTCATTATCTCATCTCTCACTTTTCTTGACAGTTTGTATTCTACCCCCCCCCGGTCTACTTTAGACAGACAAGGATCTGCTTTGTTCTGGGCTTATTGTTCACAATGAGTTCATAATGTGCTCACTATAAAGATAAAACAAACTGGGCAAAAAAAGCAGAATGCTCACAAGCTCGCTACTTCAAGTACAAGACACTTCTCCAAGGTATTTAGATGCCTACAAATGCAAACAGCTGCCCCTGTCCACTAGGTACGTGAGCAGAACCTATATCCATGTCCCATCCTTCTCACTATCTCTGAAGCTTAAATACTTTTTTGAAATTATATCCTACATGTTTAATTTTATTCCTATCCAAATATACCTATTTAAGCATATGTTATGATTTAATTCCATTGACTTAAGTCCCCCTGCCCTCTGCAGTGATAATTTAATGAATCTCAGGACTTGTCCATTCGGGTGATCATTCAAGGTTAACACTTGGAGTACCTTCACTCCCAGATTCCAAGTGTGGCAATAACACATTCTAGCCTTGTGCGCTAATTTAACTCAAGTGTCTTTCACAAATGCAATTCCAAACTAACCGAAACATGGATTATTCCCTGTGCTTGCCCGGAACACTGATGAAGGGAAAATGCACTGAATATTATGGTTAGAGCATATTTTCCTCATCCCTACATTTAACTTCCAGTCACACTAATTTTAATTGTTTCCTCCTGTGGCAAGAATAAAACATTGAACACTACTACTCATTTGCACAAAAGGATGATGGGTACAGAAACAGCCCAAATCCGGGCCCTTTGAGCCAATGTTTAGTGATGCTGCCTGCAAGAACTTCTCCAAAGGGCTGTGGATGCATGCATCTGATATGATACAGGCTCCCAAGTCCATGATACAGGCTGTGGCCTGTGTCAGGAACAGCCTGGGGAGTAGGACTCAGGAGGTGATGGTCCCCCTGTAATGGGCACTGGTGAGGCCCCACCTCGAGGGCTGTGTCCAGTTTTGGGCCCCTTCCCACAAAAAAGACATTGAGGGGCTGGAGCGGGTCCAGAGAAGGGCAACGGAGCTGGTGAGGGGTCTGGAGAACAAGTCTTGTGAGGAGAGGCTGAGGGAGCTGGGGGTGTTCAGCCTGGAGAAAAGGAGGCCGAGGGGAGACCTTCTCGCTCTCTCCAACTCCCTGAAAGGAGGCTGTAGCCAGGGGGGGTCGGTCTCTTCTCCCAAGTCCCAGGCGATGGGACAAGAGGAAATGGCCTCAAGTTGCGCCAGGGGAGGTTCCGATTGGATATTGGGAAAAATGTTGACAGGGAAAGGGTTCTGAAGCCTTGGAATGGGCTGCCCAGGGAAGGGGTTGAGGCACCATCCCTGGAGGTATTTAAAAGCCGAGTTGACCTAGTGCTTAGAGACATGGTTTAGTGATGGTTTTTATCAGAGTTAGGTTGATGGTTGGACTAGATGATCTGAAAGATCCCTTCCAACCTAGACAATTCTATGATTCTTAATTTTAAGAAGCTATTTTTCACACAAGTTCTTCATTTTTCATGGGAGAAGACCATAGGCAGAATACTTTGATCATGCAGCGCTGTACACCAGGGAGACAAGTAGAAAAATGAGACGACCTGCATCTTTGACTCAGCATCTCATAATTGAAGTTACATTTCCATTATGAAAAAATCTGGGGCTCACTATATGCAAATGACCGTGTTTAAGTATGTACATACTTATAATTACATTAATTCCAATGGGTCCTTAGCAGAAAAACAGGGATTCAGTCCAATATTAGAGGAAAAACCTTGTGAGGGAGGGAGGGAGGGAAGAAACCTCTATTTCTTGTCAGCTACCAGCACTGGCACTCAAATAACAGTGAGTGATTTCAAACAGAACATTTCTGTGGAAAGTTGACATTTTACTTCAAGCTTTTTTAAAGACCAGATGCCCTCACCACTTTCTGATGAAGAAAATCCAAGAAGAACTTTAACTCTTGGCAGAGTTTCCACTTGAGGCAAAACAAATTCAGACTTCTTGCTGCTTTTTAATGTAAAATACTGCATTCCCTGAAGTCGTTTACAAGTCTCATATGGTTTTGCCCATTCTGTTAAAACCGGAATAGTCCTGAAAGATTCTAAATTCTTACCAATGCAGAGTTCTGGGTCAATCAAGTCTGGGACCCATCTGGAAATAAGTAACCTAAACGCAGAATGATGTGTGTGTGTCCCCTACAAAATTTCAAAATAACAAGTTTTCCTATTATGTTAGGGTTAATTTCAGACAGCTGTGGGAAAAGTATAGAAAGGAAAGAGAAGAACAAGTGTGTCTAATGAAAAAAAAAAAAAAAAAGGTAGAGACAGAAGGGCTCGAGATTGGAATGTAAAGAAGAAAATAGGTAGGAAAAAGGAGAGAGACGCCACCCCAACTCTGCCCAGTGTGGTGTGGACATGCTTGAGGAACCTCTTGGCCCCATTTCTCAGATGAAATCCCATCCTTTTTGCTGACCTTAAAATTGAACTGAATGAGATATGAGCCACTTTATTCCAACAGGACTAGCTAAAGGCCCTGATGCAGGTTTAGGTTTGGCTTTCTGGAGATTTAAAGGACTAAAATAGAAGATTAAAAATAAAAGACATTGATTTAAAAATATATCTAGTATTGTGAAAGAGCTTTGGTACCTCAATGATCTTTTACTGCCTTCTATCAGCGAACACATGCGGGGCACTTTCAATTACTTTAATTACGTGTCAGGGTTATTGATGCACTGAACCCTGCCAGACATTCCACAACATTATCTTTGATCGCTAGCATTTTCTTATCTCTGTTCCACCTAAACTATTTTCAGTTATTTTTCTGGATAAAAAGAGAACTAAATACTGCTTTTAGATGGAATTTAAGAAGATAGAAAGCTCAATTTTCTCTCTCATCATAACAAAATAATTATCAAACTGGCATTATTTGCCTTTGTAAAACTTTAAAAAAAAAAAAATATCTGTCTGGCATAACACCAGGACTAAAGTTCCTGCAGTTTCTTTAATACCTTACAAGAATCCTTCAATTCCAGAAGTTTCAGTGCCAAAGAAAACACCAGTATCGCTAACGGTCCTCTCGATCCAGACTATCCTCAGATGCAAACGGAGACAAAAAATTGAACTAGTTATATGAATTTCCTTAGCCTCTTTCTCTCTACCAACTACCAGATGAAAAAAGAAATGGGGTTCTGAAATGAGGCCATCAGTGTAAATCGGTATAGGCCCACTGGAGTTCCATTTTGGTCACTGAAATTCATAGATGTGATTGCTAGAGGGTGAAATGCTGCTCTCAGAAAGATTTCTGGGTGCTGCTGTAATGGCATCCAAAGTATAAGCGCATAACAGCACTTGCATAACATCAAGTCAAATGGCAACAAAATGACTTCGTCTGCAAGTAATTGCAGAGACCAAACAGGAGTCCCGGATTGAAACGATCCTGCCTATCTCCCTTCAAACTTCTACAAAGGAAGAATTTGATAGAGCAGAACAAGCTCACTGAGGGAATTGCACATTTTGATAGAAGGATCAATACACTCTTGCTAGCTAGCAAGAGGAATCAAAATTGCATCTATTGCAATAGCAGAGGGAGGGCAGGTGATGCTTGCACTGCACTTGTGTCTGGAAAACCCAGTCAGGAGGTGGCAATGCCCGTTCTACAGCAGATGGCCCCTAGGACTTTGTCCTCTCCTCCCTCAAGGGATATTGTTGAGGATAGACAAGGAAAGTAAGACAGAAAGCAGGATGGATTTTTGTAGCAGTTGATAATCTTGATGTCTCATTTTTGATAAGTGGAAAAATTACAGGAATTGCATATTTTACTCCAGGATGAGATTTAAGCCTATTATTATGGAGTACAATCAGCGTATGACCACCTATATTCACTGCATCCAACAAGCCCTCGTGCAGCAGGATGTTTTACGGTTCTTATTGTACAATGGCACAGGAAAAGCCTATTTAGGACTTCACAGAGAGGTCTATACAGGATCTCTGTCAAGAACTCAAATTCTTTTTACGTGCTTCTGAGTCCAGCTCCTTCCAGGATCTGACTAGGAGGCAACAACACCTTGAGGAAAGCAGAACCCACGCTGAGCATAGAGGACTTCTCCAATTTGTGCTATTCTCATCAGTTGGGAAGTCTGCTCTCTCTAGAACTTAAATAATTTACTTACTTTTTACTGAGAAAACACCAGGCAGCCAAATAATACAGCACTCTGACGCACTGCTGCACAAAAATCCCCAAACAGTGAGAACTACCACTCCAATAGCTAGGATCCAAAATTCAACCTCATTATGCAGTCCTAAAGCACTCCGCAATATTTGTGCTGTAATAGCCACAAAGCATATTTCTGCTCCAAAATAGATTTTCTCTTCCATTATGCTCAATTTTACCATTAGAGCTATTCCAGTTTACAAGGGACAAAATAAACAAAATGTCTATGCCTTCCTGCATGGATCAGCTGAACTACAGGTCCCTTGTTCTCATCAGCCTGTCAGCATCAGCAACCCCCACCCACCACAAAACTCCTGCAGCTGCCCCCCGCTAGTTGCCAGATACAATTTTTATAATCGCTTATGTACAGCGCTCTGCTGCGTTCCTAGGCATACACACGTGGGTTTTTCCCCTTTTTCCAGGCTGTTTATCTTGTTCCCATGATGAATACCCTTGCCCAGCCAGAGGGTAGGAGCTGGGGAAAATCACAGTCCTGATGACCAGAGAGCTACCCTGTACCCAGAGAGAAATGCTGTGGCCAACTAGCCTCACGGGGCTGCAAGTGAAGATTCCTGTCTGAGACGAAACTCGGCCTCCTTCCACTTGTATTTTCCCACCTGCTATGCTAAGACCAAACAGAAACATTAAAAAAAAAAAAAAAAAAAAAAAAAAACCACCACCAAAAAAAAAAATACCCAACCAAAACCCCAACCAAACCACACCCTGGAATTCTGCAGCACAGCTTTGCACAGTTTCTGATTTCAGCTGAAGTTATGGGAATGGCGTTTTAATATGCTGCATAATTTCTCAGATGCTGAATAAGACAACAGGAGAAGAAAGCAAATAAACCAGAACAGCAATAAAACATTGCTGTTGACCCCCCCGGTGCTCTGGATTTGAATGACCTCTAAAGTTCACAGCCCAGCACCTCTGCTTCACGCACTCAAACAGATAAATAAATCAGAGATCAAGAATGAATTGCCAAACATAAGGAGTGCTGCGGACAGTATCAGGGGGAATTTCTCTCATTAATATTTCCTTTTGTTAACAAACGAGTTTTTATTTCTCTTAATGACTTTTTAAGAATGATCAGCGAGGATATTACCTCCACCTTGAAGTCATTCCAGTTACCTAATTTGCTAGTGATTTTACAGAATAAGCTTTTGAACACAAAATCTTCGCTGAAGCTCTGTTTCCCGCTGGCAATATTAACTTGCGCAATTCTGAGTAACAGCAGTATACAGGCGTTTGACACCCACAATTAAATAAAAAGGTTGTTATTACAAACACAGTTTGGTCATCAGTTTGATACAGCTATTCCAGTGTGCAAGACAGCCAGCAGACACTGATACGCCACTGCCAAACTCAGAGACAGGTACACAGGCTTTCCCCTCCCTCCTCCCTTTGACTTACTGGGAAAGCCACGTCCTCCACTTACCCAGACGTACCTAAAAACAGAAGAACAAGGTAAGAGTGTGTTTTTATACAAGAAAGGAATATAGTTCAGGACAAGAAGCCAGGGAGCTACTGAAATTTGCAGAGCTGTGTAGGACCAGAATTCCAACTTTACAGGTGTTTTTCCTAGAATGGCTATGAAATCCTAATTGTGCAAACTCATTTATATACCAGGGAAGTATGAGAGAGGAAGTGAAGAAAGAAAAAAAAAAGCTGTCAAGAAGCAACATACTGAAGGGGAGGACACGGGATTCAACTTGTTAACTCTACTAACCCATTACTCAACCAGCTCATTGCCCCTCTCCGGAGCAGAGCACAGCGCAGGGAAAGAGGAGACGCTCATGCCTTCTGCAATCCTCATCAATGGTTTCCCCTCAACAGCAAATTATTCCCATTTCCAGTTCCCCCAGCAGCAGCATCCTCATTTCATTTATAGAACAGTAATTCCCATCCACACATAATTAATTGCCAAAATATAAAAGGACCGTGTGATGCAGTTGCAAACAAGGTGGAATAGGAACAGAAATAAGGAGCCAGTGCCATGAACAGAAACTCCACTCCAGGTGTGACCGAGCACACGTCTGCAAGAAAAAGCCAGTGCCAGACATCTAGTTAATACTCTGCAGACTGCATTGTGATTTTGAGATGTCATACACAGACTGCATTGGCCAAGACATCTTGCAGGCACATTAAATCCTGTGAATTTTAGAAAAAAGATCAGAGAAAGTGCTGTACAGAAGGGAATTCAAGTCTAACTTGTGAGGAACACAGTTCCGCATCTCCTAGTTTGCATGAAAACTTAACACCAAAGAGAAAAAAACCCCAACATACAACTGTGTGTATTTGTCTATCTGTTTTTCCTTCCTCACAGAATCACCTAAGCCAGCGCGTTTATAGTACATATTGGTGTAATAACAAAATAACGATTTCTAAAAGACTTATGTTTTCAGAAGCTTTTGGTCACCGTTTCCACCATTATCAAACATCACTATGGTAATGTGAATTCTCCTGGGAGCTATCAACACTTAACTGCAGCTGGAGTTTGCTTTTCAGACTGTTTGAGCTGGCAAGGTAAGCACCTCTTGATCACATCCATTTTCTAATTGATGAAAAGTGATAAGCAATTGTAGGAGGGAGGAAAACAAAACAAAACAAAAAACAAACACCAAACCCCAAAACCCCCATGAACTAGAGAACATGCACATTCACGTGGGAGCTGAGGAACCACATTAGGAAAGAAAGCAACAACAAAACCTGAGCAAGGGAAATAATTAGGTCAATTAATAAGTAGTGAACAACTGATTGACAGCACATTAAAGATTCACCAGAGAGATGCAACATAAGAATCCTGCCTCCAAAGCAAACATCAGCACTGTGTAATATGAAGTGTGCACAAAATCATTCACAGGAGAGTAATAACCATGTAAAAAAAAATGCAAGCCAGTTTGGAAAGTGAAGTTTTGCACATCTTTAGCTTATTTCTAATCAAGTGTAATACTTAGTTACAGACTTCAAAATAGAAATACACTTCAGGCTTTCTATTCCACAGGCGAAAACAGTTATTGGGCAAGAAACCCCCTCTTCTCTGCATTTGTGGTTACGATACGTTCAAGCCATACAGGAATAACACTCAGAATTACTCTCTTCAATATTAAATCAGAAATTAGCATTAGTAATGAGCCAGGGCAAAGGCTCACCCGCCTCAACATCCCGTTTCTGACACTGACTGAGAGCCAACGCCCGGGAAAGACAGGAAGGCTCTCCCAGCTAATGAAATCTCCCAGAGTCCGGATGATTAACTGAAACCAGATTTTTACATAACAGGAAACAAAACCCATAAAAACACGCGAAGGGGACAGTTCATATCATCTGTCCGTATTCTTTCATGTTTACAGACTGCTGATACTAAGCTCAGAAAGAATGGGGAAAAAACCACCTTGTTTTATATTGTTTTCAGGGCATACCAAGGAGAGAAGCTTATTCCTGCAGCAAACAAAAATTAGGTTTCTGGACTCCTCCTCACGCTTTTGTGGAAGACATGATTTTTCTCCCTTCTCCTTCCGTCAGGTGGCAGAGGGTGGAAGCCAAGACACCAACACGGTAGGTACCGGGCTGCAAGAAGAGTCCGTTTGAAGCAGTAAAGATGTTTCTGTCCTGCTACCACTTTCACCTACATGAGATCCCTGAAAATCAGAACTGCGAGAACCGTTTGGGTCAGGCCCAGACGCTTCCAGCAGCCGCAAACACACGCCAGCCCTCCCCTTACCCTCTCCCCTCCTTAGCCCTCTCTCTCTCCCAGCAGGATGCAACAAACATCCAGCACTGCCACTACGGCACCTCTACGCTCCCAGAAGCGCCTTTCATTCATTGCTTGCTGCAATAAGCTGCCATCCTCAGCGCTCTTCCTCCTTCCCCGGGCTTGTGTGAAGCATTTCACACGCTGCCCTCTTGCAACGCAGCCGTTTTCCTCCCCTCTTTCCTACTGAAGCTGAAATCTCTGCCCCCCTCCCGCCCCGTATCCCAATGGTGTGCAGCACTTCTGGGCAGCCCCCTGGGGAATTGTATTTGCTGCCTTCCGCACCTGGATGCATTTTCTCTGCTGACGCCTGACTCACAACCAGGATAATCATCGGCAGCTGCTGACGACAGAGGACTTACCGATGGGCTCTGGCCTCTGTATTTTTAGACATTGCATAAAGACTTTGAATCTGAACTGGAATATCAGAGGATCAGGCCAGACTCTATGAGTCACACAAAACCTGTAGAGCTAATAAGGATCCCAGACTCATTTTTTAGAGGCCAGTTTGATGAATACGAGTAAAAAGCAACAAACAACTTTTTGTCTTTATGAGAGAAACTTAATGATACCACAGCTAGCTCTTGGAAAACCTTGCCAAGATTGTGACATAATCCCCCCAAATTTGGTTTTTTAAAGTTGCCTTTGTGAAAAAGCTGAGAACCGTACAATAATTGAGTAGCTAAGCTACAGAATCAATAAAAGCAAAAGAAACCAAAGCATATCAACAACGTCTGACACAGTTTGGTCATGAATTCATATCAAATGGGTTTGTGTTATTATGAAGCATCAGATCAGATGAAGAAACTTGCCATGACCTGAAACTACCTCAGAGAACTTTAAAGTTGATTTGTACAAGAAAAGCTCTTGAGCCCGTGTTGCATTTGGTTTGGTGAAGCTGTTTTGGGAAAGCACAGAAATATGATATCCTGGTCTATATCACAGTGAAAGCCAGTTCATTGGGACTGGAAGTGATTGCTTACAGCTCTAGGCTTCAATAAATAAGAGCACAAATGTGTCTTTTTCGCATCAGCTTAATCTTTACCCTCATTATAGTTATTTCATCCACTTGTGCCAATATAAATATTTAGTAAAGATATAAAGCACATGTCTAAGTGCACCCTTGTCATAGAGGCCCATGTGCCCTGGCTGGTGAGTGCTGGCTCTGGTTTTTGTATCACTATGCCCTGCGCTAGGGTGCTGTTTGCCCCCTTTGCATTAACACCCGATAGAACAGCATTGTCATTGGTGTGCTTTATAGTGGTAGTAATCCAGGAATCTTCAACAGAAGATATGAAAGTCCCGTAATTTACATTCTTCAGCAGCAACATATTCACTTAAGAACTCATTTTAAAAGTCTAGTCCTCCAAATTTAGTGTATAAATTTTTTCATAAAGGATTAAAGGGATTTTATGCTCTTTTCACATCATCCTCAGACAATACTCTTTGTCTCACTATTTGAACAAGCACTAGTAATAATTACAAGTAGATTTGGAGTTACAAATAATCACTTTACAGATAGACATTTCACAGAACGGTAGGAAAATATTTCTGGGTAACTTTTTCCTCTTCAAATATTTTACTATACTTACAGGATAATTTTTAAAACATTCCTCTCCAGACATCAGTATTTGAATTCCAACTATGATGTACCTAAGTCTAGGCGTTTAAGTCAGAAAACAAAGTGTTTAAACCTACTTTTCCTTATGATCAGGCATCCCTTCTGATTTATTGGTTGGCACAAGGCTCTTCTACCAGATCCCATCTGTAGATACTCAGCCTGCTTGATTACTTCATTTTGCCTGCTCATCAGCTTCACTTTTCCAGCATTTGGTAACCTGGGTGCACTTGATGCAGCTATGCTTAAGTCCTTTATCATGTACTGGATATTCTCCGGTGGTCTTATGTCCTTTTTTTCTTCTGGTTTTATTAGGTGTCTGTTGCAACTGAATATTTTACCCTGAGGAGTTTCAATTATTTATGAACATAGAATATTTGCTGGGTTTCACAGTATATGGTTTCCATTCACCATCTAAATGACTTCGTACACAAACAGAATAACCTATGCTTAATTTTCCAAGTGCTTTTGTAGATCTGTTTAGAGTTCCCAGTTCAGCTAATTTCTTCCTCAATCATTAACTTTGAGTTTTATGTCTTTTATAAAAGAAATTTAACTAAGTAAGGCGGCTTGAATTTTACTGAAGTCCTTGCTTTACTAAACCGAGCTCTCGCATTCAAAAAATCTTAGATTAAAATAATGTGAGGCTACTCTAGTGACTACATTCTCTTATCTGAGAGTTCCTCAGCTACACTGTGGATATGATGCGCTCATCAAAACTGTGGAGCTATTTCAAAGCCAGATTTCAAACTACTTACTTTCACTGACACGCAGCTGCTCACATCAATACTGAAAATGATTTTAGCAGGACCATTCGCAAGAGTGGCTGCTCATAAATTTAAGAAAAGAGTTCATAATAAATTGTAATCGACTGATCTTTCTCTTGAAATGCTGCCAAAATTTCACTAACATGAATGATGATATTCAATTACAGCCTCTGTTCCAAAGCAGGTGAGTAAAATGGTTCCAAGAACCAATATCTATTTTAGACTACTTTACACTGGCTGAACACATTAAAACAAGGAAGACAACTTTTTTCTCTGCCTGAGCAACACAATTTGCATACAGTTATGAAGCAAAAAATAAAGAAAGGTGGTATCACCCAAATGAGAAGTAGACAAATTCCATTTATATGCACTTATTCTTAGCATCACTACTGATGTCAATACAAGTTAAATAGTTTAAACCATACCTTTTAGCCCTTGTTTTCCAGCCTCCTAGGCTGCACCCCAGCAAGTCTTTCTCCTCCTTGTTTTCAGTAATTCTAGAACAACTAACACCTGTGCAACAGGATCATCATCTTTAGAGCACGACCAGCTGAGGAGGAAATTGGTGACCACGCACAGCTGACCAGCTATTCCACAGCCAGCCAGGAATATCTATGTACAGGGTATAAAAGCCAACACACTTTTGCATACAAACCCAAGCAACTGCTATTCATGCACCAAGCCTGGCAGGTGACAAACTCGAGCCCACTGAGTCACACTGATGTTGTCTGTGCTTAGTCTAACACGCTCAGCAATTCACAAATGTCTGAAGGAACAAGGAGTTTTTTCTATTACTCAGAAAAACGAACATCCAGAGAAACATCTGTCAGTCTGTTAGGCTAATGAACTGGACTGAATCCCCCAAGTCTTTGTCCAGCCTTCACTGGGACTTTTGGGGATGACATCACTGGGAGCATTGCTGGGATCCTACAATATATCACCTGGAAACCATTTTGCACGAGTTTGTTCTCCTTCAGCACGTGACCTGACTTCAAAGTGAAATCAAAAAGGACTAAAAGGGAATTTCCATCCTACTTCCTTTCCCTTCAACAGCACTGTCATAAAGGTTCGACTCATTTTGAAACCTAAGTACCTAACACCAAATGTAATTGTCAGCTTTTACCTAAGTAAAACCAAAACCTAATTAAAAACCCACAGATGTAAACCACAGCCTTTGTTTAGCAATACACAAAATAGCAATGTCTGCCAATTCCATGTTTTCTTCCATTAATCACCACAGCCACCATAAACTGTACAGATAGCCTCGTATCTGAATCCTCTCTTACTCTGAAGAAGCTTGACATTTGAATTTCATTTCCTGTACTCTTCTGTAGGAAATAGGAAAAATAATTACAGGTATCACTACTATGCACATGAACAGTCAGGATCAGATAGACTGAAATGTGTAGTTCATCTGGGTAAGCACAGGGCCTCTTGGAGGTGGATGTAAATGAGAATGACGGAAAGACCTAGTGCACGTGAAATGGTAACAGGGATGTATTAAAAAAGTTATCTCAGCTTATGCTAGATTTGAGACAAACTTATTAGATATTTTTAGTACTTTCCCTATTTAATAAGTAATGCTTCTTTTCATTTCCACAGTTCTACAAAACAGTACTGGCTTCTGAAAAAGACAAAGTTAAATATGTATAACCCTGATGAAGCCCAGGGGAGTGGCACCTGATCTGCCCTTAAATATGAGCATTACCGAAGACATGAGAGTAGCGTTGGAGAAAATGGCAAAATTACCTCCTGAACCCACTAAGGGACAGTACCGTCGAGATGGAGCAGCGCAGAGATGTGGAGCTGGATGCAAGCAACACACTCTGAAGCAGAGAAGAGTCCTTCCTGTGATGTAGCGCTGAATACATCTGTCCCGCATAGGGACCAAACACGGGATTGTGAAGGCTGGCTAAGCCTCTACCAAGTCATTAGCTGGACTTTTCTATCTTTTATAGTGTAACTTATTTAGAATATCTATTTTTCTTTCACATCTTTAGTTTTGTTTTCATAAACATTTATACGCTTGGCATTTTTTGAATTAACTTTATTTCCTTTTGCCATAACTGGGCTTGAATAGGTGGGGTTTCAGCTCCCTGACCTACACCAAAGCACTGGAAATTGCAAATGATGGCTGTTTTACCCAGCACTATGGACCAGGTACAGGCCACACCAACAACCAGGGAGCCTGAGAGAAGCTGGTTGCTTTTGGTGTCCAACAACAGCTGGGGAAGATCTTCGGTATGTGCTGAGTCAGCAGGTGAAACACCCGTGATACCCAACAATTTTCATAACAAAGGCCTTCGCTAATCTATTGCATTCCATAAACAGACACTGACAACAAAAGAAAACGCTTCAGGGAGAAGGAGGAGCTCAGACTGAGTTCATATCAGCAGAGAAATAGCCTTGGAACACGCAGCAAGTGGTGGTTCAAGCTGTTCTGACCTTAAATAGTCTCACGCCTTCATCATCTGTCTGCGTGATTCCCTACAGACTAGGAGAGCTTGTCTCTTGGGCAGGACTGAAGATATCAGGACAAGTGAATATCTTTTGTTCTAGTAAGCCACAGAGGTAAAAATACTCACTACTAAAAAGCCATAGATGGAATCCAACTAATGAAGTCTGTCTCCTATCTGAAAAGACTAAGACTCAAATATACTAACAGCAAAAAACCATACTTAGTGTTGTTATCTTTTTTGTGTATTGATGATATAAAAACAAATTCAACCCTTATTTAATTACTTGCAACGATTGGCACAGTCTTCATAA
The DNA here is from genome assembly GCF_964106895.1 of Numenius arquata. Classification (NCBI taxonomy): domain Eukaryota; kingdom Metazoa; phylum Chordata; class Aves; order Charadriiformes; family Scolopacidae; genus Numenius; species Numenius arquata. The sequence goes on along the minus strand of NC_133585.1, from coordinate 20,133,012 downwards.
CAAATAACTATGCTTTGGAGAAAATCCCAAATTGATCACTTTGATCCTCAAGCTGCTAACGCCTAGGATGTACTCGACTAATAAGCGCTTGCAAAACTGACAGACGTGTTGTTTATATAAATCTCATTAAATTGCCTCTGTTCTCCAGACGGATGGCTTAAGTCACTCCAGTACAAATCTCAAAGCGTTTAACTGTGTGCAGAATCTGCTATCTTACAGATTAACTAGGAATTCCTTAAAGGCAAACTAATACTGTTGAAATACATTTTTAAGGCATGAGCAGAACACTTGCAGGAGATGCTACTGCGTTGTCCGCACTAGTTTACAGCAATGGTTGGGAACCCCTGTGTCACAATGCACGGGAGAAGTGGTCTGTGTGTTACCAAGGAAATACTCAAAGCAACAGACTAAAAATTTATACATAAAAATTCATTACACTAATTAAGTTTTACTTTATCCAAATAGTGGCATGGTTTCACAAAGTAGGGGGGGTGGAAGGAGAAGGAAGGAAATTTAATCACACCAGTTCTGCTGCTTTTTCTTTAATTTAGGCAGGAATAAAAATAAACTAATGATGAGGCACTGTTTCTGAAAGAAGTGAGGCATGAAACATCCCACTGTTACACAAACTGCTCATTCTCCTGGTATTTTCCCAGCTAGCTGGACCCAGCGAACACTGCAGAGAGAAAACAGTTGATAAAACTGTCAGCTACTGCCTACATTCAGTCCTGTGAGAGGTGGGAACGGCACTTTGACAAACACCATCCATCTCCCACCTCCCAGAACCCTAAATAGTTTGGAGCCAAGGGTCCATAGAGAGAAGCTTAGTAAGAGAGACTACATTTTAGCTCATATTCTGTTTTCTGTTAGCATTTGTCAAGTATGCATGACTGTATTATCCAGTACCAATAGACAATTAAGCAGTTGTAGTCTACTGAAATATAAGCTTCAGTTTAGTGTGTAATTAGACTGACATTGCAACAGCAATCACTAAAATTGCATTCCTGACAAGGATAAAAAGAATTCTTTAATTTCTACGGAGTTTATACTGATTAGACCCCAAATACCCTCTTCTGCTGGCTATTCTCGTACAACAAGTGAAAAAACAGCAATTGAGAACTGATAAATCGTGTAATTCTTTTTTACGTGTGTCTGGTTGACAAAAGAAAAAAACCATATACTAAATGACTGTAACTCCTCAGGTGTCTCCAGGACACCTGGCTTTCTCAGGTTTCTGTCAAGCCTGTCATTTTCAGTAAAACAGTGCTGTGAGCAAGCGACTCAAATACTGTATTAAATTAACTCTTCATGCTGGAATTAAATTCCTGGCTCATACATAGCACAAAGTTGGTTAACCATCTCAGTTCTACGACCAGAAAAGGCGATAGAAAAGGCCTTGCTGAATCAAAACATTTGAAGGTTACAGAAATGATGTTATTACGCATGAAAAATGTGCTGCACTTAAAGAAGAGCAGTAGACTTTCCTGTCCAGAGACATCACCAGCTCAATCACCAGAAAGATCAAAGGCAGCTATTTGCTCAAAGTAATTGGCTTCTTCTATAAGATTTTCACACATCAGTGATTTTGCCATTCCTACACCTCCGCTCCTGAAAACTCAGCAGTTGACCTGATGATCCATCAGGACAGCTGAAGAATGGATTATTGTTTGTATATAAAATATCTATTCATGGTCTAAAATATTCGCTGCACACAACAGTGATTTTAAAATATTTTATTTGGTCAGCAGCAAACATCTTCTTGGAATAGAAATGGTGCCTACAGCTTTTTGTAATCTTCTAAGTACAGTGCTGCTTTTGCTCAGAAATGAAGTGTTGTAGTGGTAGACTAAAGGATTTGTCATTCTCCAGTGTTTCACTTTTATGAACCTCAGAAAGGTTCCCAGCAGTCGAGGTTCTTATCGAGCAGCTGCAGGAATCTACAGCTTCATTTTAAAACTCATGGTTGTCCTCTGCCTCAAAGCTTCTTGCAACAATCCAAGATTAGCGTTCATTATAATAAGGGCCAGCATTCAACTGGCCAAGAACAGCAACCTGAGTGCATGGGGGTATTAAACAATTACTTACAAAGCAAAGGACAAGGTTCTTTGTATAGCTGGAGATAAAAGGTTTTGGTGAAGAAGTGTGAGGGGAGAATGTTAAACTGAGTGCTTATGCCATGTGTACGGGCTTTTTGGTAAAAAGACACGTGATAAAGAAGGCATTTTAATTATAGCAACAGCCAAAAACAGAATGGGGAAGAGGTGAAAAATGAAACAAGTGGATAAATACTTGCCACAATGCCACTGACCACTGACAGTACATGGATTTTTTAATATAATTCTCATGCCATTTAAGAAGGGAAAAGGAAAGCGGGAAAAAAGTAAGCATAATGGGAAAAAAAACTTGTGAAGTTTACTTGCAAAGGGAATAAAAGCTGTTATCCAGTGACAGATGTCCTGTCCACATACCTACTGCAGGACTGCTGCAACACCAGGTTAATGGTAAATGAGACTTTCAGAATTTTATGCGATTGTGTAAGCCACTATCCCCCTAGGAAAATGTATTTAATAATTAAAATATTAATTTCCCCACAATGTTCAGAAGGAAATCTCAAGCTGAAAGGGCCACATCTGAAAGTCGTTACTACTTCGTCCCGAACAGAATTTTTGAGACACTTGGCTGCCAGCCTTCGACACGGGAAACAATTTGGATTCCGTAGGTTTTTCCCAGTTTAGCAGAGATTATTTTCAAAAAAACCAGCTCTCAATCTACCATCAAAATTGCAGGTCAGGGTCATTCTTTTCTAGATTTACTAGTCTCAGGCGCCTGGGTTTTGAATTACAGACTGTCCAACTCCTTATTATGCTGGCGGCCTCGCAACAACGCATAGAGCTCAGCTTCCATGAAATTCAGGTATGGGCCATTTGACGCACATTATACGGAATGAGATAGCTCCCCTGAAGTAAGTGGCTGTGTAAAAACCGGTTACTTCTTCTAATCTTGCAATTATCTTTCAGTATCTCCTATCTTCCCCTCTCTCACAACATCACAAGATTAAATACAAGTTTAAAACCACATCTGACAACTTTTCTGAGGTTTTTGTCATCTCTCTTGCATAGTTCAATAATTTTTCCTCCCAGTTCAATAATTATTTTTCCATTTGCCAGTAGGACGCTTGACATTATTCATTCCTAAAGACTCTTCCTCACTGCATGGAATTAGTCGCCGTACTGAATGCCTTTCCGTTTTCAGCAAAACCAAAACACTCCTCTGCTTAATTAATTCCATTAGGTCTTTGATTTATATAAAAATAATTAAGAGTAGAAGCTGATACTGAAAAAAACCCCAAGATTCTCCATTCCAAGTCAAGGGACATGCAAAAACTTTGACATGGAAGCACTCTTATGCCCAATTTCTGCCCAAGAAAAGAAATTTCATGGAGTTATCTCAGATGCAGAGCACACTACTAAAGGCTAACACCACAACTGTGCAAGCAGAGGGACAAGGCAGAGTAAAACCCTGCAGCAGCCCTATGGCTGCAGGGGTACAAACCACGCTAGGTATTAGCACTATGGAGCAACGAAAGGCAACGACCTTTTAGCTCTTTTTTGTCTGCCACTCGATGCTCACAGATCTCACAGAATATCACATACTTTCCTTTACTTTTTCGACCTCGTGGTTTTCACTCGTTCAGGTTCAGATTTCCAAGATTAACAATTTTCTGAACCGTTAACACGCAGTTCAAGTGAGAGTGTTCAAAATGAACAGGACAGACAGAAGTGACAAGTTCTGCTATCAGCTATTTACTGTTGTCTTTTTTAAGGACCTCATGAGAATTAATTCTTCCCTGATCCACTATAATTAGCTCAGCCTGGTCTGGATGCAAGCAAATGCAAGAGAAACATCAGAGGAACTACAAAGTCAGGATGTGGCAGCTCAGTACTGAAAATTAGTCCCCTTATGAAGGCAATGGTAACCACTTCAGAAAATCCTTCAGTCAGTCACTCCACGTTCTCATGTGAGCTCCTGTCTCCGTACAGTACCGATCAGGTGAAGTACAGGCCCAGTGATATGAATAACCACCTCTTTTATAATATTTTTCAGATTGGGAACGCAGTCGGGAAACCAGCAGTCCCAGTTTGGCTGATCGGGACAGTCTGCCCAATATGGACTTGAAATATCTGGATTGCTACTGGGCAGTTCACGTTAACGTTCAGTAATCATGATATACGGTCACTTCTACCATTTTGTTCCCCTTCGGTCTCTACTTTCAAAAACTGCACATTCTTGTTGTAAATTTAAGATACTGAAAAAACATCTTTTAGAAGACATAAAAATGCAGAAATGCATTGTTTAAGAGATGGTCAAAGCTTTAACGTATGACAGTGAGGTGCCTGGAAAATGACAGTATGCATACAAGACTCATAGGGACGTATATCCTCACCCCTCTTGAAATACACTTACTGGTGTCAAAATTACACATGAGACAAGGTCAGGGAACACCTCTTCTAATTTCAGCTGTAACTGCAGTGAGTACAAGCACGTAAGAGAAGAATTAGCTGCTCTTTTGAGACTTGTGACCTGCCAAACATCTTGAGCATTATGCACGCTGGAGACCAAACATTTGAGGACAAAACCAGAAATAAAAGAATGAAATTTAATGAAGGCAGAGTAAAAATCTGCACATTAAGGAAGATGAGAAAGTTGAGGCACAGCTGTAGCTTCATGCAGAAAACTTCCCTTAAAAGGAGTTTAAGCTGAAGAAACAGTTAAATTCTTAAATCGGGAAAATGTATCGCTATGGCTGTGGGTTCCTTTCTTACGGAAATGAAAAGTTCCTTAAAAAGTTGGACCCAGACAGCAGCTCTGGGTGCTTTGCAACTTGTATCACCATAAAACTGAGCTTGTTAGGACTAAATGTCTTTCAGTGAAGGGCAAACGCAAAACTTTTCATTTCTCTCTAGCCTGTATGATATCGGTGGCTTTTTCCTCTTAAAACTGGGACTTGGTCAAAAGAAACTGTGCCTGCAGGAAACCTAAGTTGCACAGACTGGATTTCAGGCAGGCATCCGTTCCCATCACGGCAGGCTCAGCAGGGGCTAGGCTCCAGCACTGCAGCATCAACACAAAAAGGCAATTAGATCATAAATGCGATTAAGAATCTCTGTATGCTTCTTACACGTGCTACCTGATAGCACCTTACGCGTTCCAAAGAGCAAAATGTGGCTGTTTGCCTCTCAGAACAAGCAAGAGTAACCTGTGAGGAAACCAGGAGGTTAACTCACAGAAACACACATCATCTCTTCAGCTGACTTTCCACCAACCTGCCCGTTTCTTTTTCTAACGGGAGACACCTCAATGGTCTATGAATTCAATGCATGAAATAAGAATACAGTACAAGAACAAACATATTTTCCGCAAAAATCTCCTGATGAAGGACTGCTTACCTGCATGTGTCGTGATAAGGCAAGCCCCTGATTTACACTGTGGTGTTATCACAAGCACGTAACAGTGCAGCCTAGCGATAAAATCATTGCAATGGGCAGTTTATAATAAGCAATTATACTTCAGTTACAATGATAACAACCACTCCCACTGGGCACTGGCCAACAACAGCCCCTGGGCAAGGGACGTATGCCACAACTGAAGAGAAAGGAAAACTCAAAATAGCAATTTTTTCTACAGCTGCATTACACATTCAGAGAAAGTTGCACAATGATTTTTGTGCTCATGATAAAGACAGTCAACTTTTTTTTTTTCACTGAGTAGGCAGAGAAAACAAAAATTAACCTATGGCTTTCTAGGAAGTACTGAATGAGTTGCTGTGGTCTAAAATTTATTTCAATAGTAAAAAGTGGTAATTCAAGAAAATTTCACTAATTATGACACTGATGCTAAACATGTAAGACCCAAATGCGGGCACAAGGTCCTACAGCATTTCACTTCAAAGAAATACAGAAATCCTGATGATCCAAATCCAACTTCCTTTTTAGTTTTGCTACAGAGGTAATTTCATTTTATTTCTTTTAAATTAGAAAATAAGGAGAACAATCTCTGGAGCTTACTGTCATGGATGAGAGAACAGGTCTTACTGACCTGCCAAGCAGTAAACTAAAAGGCAAAAATATCCCAATTAACAAGATTTGACTGTAACAAATACCTGCCTCTGAGCATGGATTTCCCCATGAAATCTCCCATAATAAAAAAAGAATAGCAAGAAACACAAGACTTTCATTCTGACTCAGTACTAAAATAACTCTCCAAGAGGCTTCTCCGTAGCTTATAGTTCTTTTCAGGATTCTCCTTTCACCTTTCCACACAAACCACGGCACATTTGTTCGCGCTGAAAAGTAAATCTCTTCATGTTTTAGCTGATCGGTTGTGGCTCATGGCCAAGAGCCAAAAAGAGACAGGGCACTAACATTGCAACGTCGCTTTGAACAGCAAAGTGTAGAGAGCCGTCAGTCGAAATGAAGCAGGGAAACAGCCAGATCTGAGCGGCCTGGCTGCAAATAGTCATAAAGACATAAACACGTTAATGTGGTTTTGAATTCGTGTTATACTTAGGAGAAAGAGTGGCAGCTCACTGGGACGCTATGAGTTGTGCACATGTGTTAGCAACTTAAAAAGCATTTGTAAACAGTGCTGAATTTTGCTCTTTGATTCACGAATTGGGAATGAAGTAGATCTCCAGAGGAAATTCTTTTCTTCAGTACAGGAGGAAAACATTCCTGCTGATATTTAGGAAAGAAGTTTATTGCAAGCTGCTCAGTTTGCTTCTACAGCTTCTCCCTAGAGCCCTCCTTCCATCCTATGTGTTCCATCGCTCATAGCACTTGGGTGAATAAAAGCAATATTAGAACAGGTGTAACTGGCAGGATTCAACTTCAGGCCTCTCGGGGCGGTACGAACCATACCCGGAATTTGCCTCATTCTATGCCTGCTGAGATGTTGCCACCTTCTCACAAGAACAAAACACGGTGATTTCTACATAAGGCTGGAAGAGCAGAAATCTATAGTTTCGCAGCACCCAGTATAAGAAATACCCAGAAAAAAGACTTTTAATGCTCAGAAGTTAGAATGAAAAAGGAAGGGTAAACTCCCCTGTTGAGTGGGCACAATCTCTGCTTAAGATTTGTTCCTTCGCAGCTTAATGCCCAGAAATGCACAGTGTATACGTGCGGAAAAGGAAACATGCACACAATTCCCTCTTTTCTCTCCTTGTCTTCCAGAAAGACGCTCCTTTTCCTTCAGTACAAAGGAAATCCTTTCTACACAAAATGGAAACATAGCACATACTGCCCATTACTTATTTTTTAACTTGAACACCATGCCTTTAAAAATGCAGAAATTATTTCACTCTCATTAAGACCATTACTTTTCTTGCAAAAGAGACTTACAAATATTTTTTTTAAATGGAGTAAATTTAAAAAGTTAAATTTTTTCCACTTTGTCCTGCAATGGCATCAAATTTTCGCTGGCCATTAGCTGTCAAAAATGAAAACTGCACAAAAATAGAAACAGATTCCATTCTTCAACAAATGTGAGTGAGGCCATCCCTAATTCTTTCAAATCTAGAAAGCCTTTTTGAATTTCTACTTCTAAATCGTATAGAAAGCCCTAAGTAGTGTCATTCTGCTGGAAGGGCTGGATGTCTCCGTGTTTCTTTTGGCAGAAGAGCACACTCTGCACAGCCTGGAGACAGGACTGAGTGCAGCTTAGGCTGTATCACTGCTCGCGTTATCCAAAGATCTTGACAAGGTCTTCAGTAAAGCCAAAAAAAAAAAGAACTAGCATTTCAGCATTATTAAAAAAATCAGAGGAGAAGAGTACATAAAACGATTTCAACGTGTCTTAATACATCATATCAATCTGCAAATTGCCACGCACCTCTTCATACTTTCCCCTTATATCATCTTATTTAAAGCCTGTGTTCAATTTCTTTCCAAATTTATTTTCTCCCAGCTTTCATTTGTCTTGAACGTAACTGATTATGCATCTAGCAGTTCCATTCCCGCACCAGAAATAAAAAGCTTCTTTACATGGTAATGTAAGCTTGCTCGTCTTCAAGCCTTGCTTGACTTGAAAAATCTTGCAAAATATGGCTCTTCTTTTTCAAAAATGTTAACACAAACTTGGAATGTGCTTGTGTGTGTTTTCACACATCACTGAAGGATTTAGTTATCCACAGAGGGTGTATCCGTAACTTCATTAACTTCATTCAGCTAACGAAGAGCCCAGCATTCCCTCCTTCTTCATCTCTCGCAACAGTGAGGAAGCTCTGAGCGCAAAAACTGAAGAAAATTTTTACGTTGAGAACTCTGACGTTGTTGTGGCATATTTCAGCAAAATTTAACAGTTTCTTGCTAAAATGCAAATTACTAGTCTGTCTCTGTGCTGACTAACTACATACTTGAAAGTTTTTTTAACACGGATAGAAGATAACCGTTCTCTTTATTTCCTTTAACACAGAAACTCCCAGCACTATGGTAAATAGAAAAGTTTGCAAGACTGACCTATATACTTTTTGTCTCTCCAAGTCCCTTGCTCTTCTTGCATTTCATTTATTCTTTGAGGTACGAAAAGAACAGTACCCAACTCCGAAGCCAAAAAGCCACTGCCAGCTCCAACACTTTCTTCCAGAACGTGGAGGTGGCCACCTGGGACCAGCAACGCTCCTACATTCTGCCCTGCATCACGGTGTTAGGTTCTGGTCCGATTGGTCCAGGAGGGGTTTGCAATGATTCCAAATGGCCAAATCTCATTTTCTGCTGAGCCACCCCTGAAACTCCTTTGAGTACAGCATGTGGAGCAACTCTTGTTTACAATTTTATACCAGACAGGCACTCTGAGCAGCAAGGTGTCACATAAAGACAACATAAAACATTTCTCTCCCTATTTTCTGTCCCACAAGTCCTCCCAAGAGCTATGGGATAACTGCTGCTCCATGCAGAAAGGGATTATCCTGAGCAGGCTCTCGGGGCACATGAAATATTCCCAGCGCTGCCACCTACCCAGCCAATTTCATAAGAACATTGTGAGGACTGCCAAATATCCCTCAAGGCACGTTAACCTCCCAGTCACAAGAGGAACCAATATACAGTATCTTAAAATCATACTGCCACCAATCAAGTGCCTAATTGTCACAATTCAAGTTATTTGGGTACTAAGCAGGAGCCATTTAAAAAAAAAAAAATAAAATAAAAAGCCAGCTAACTATGTCAAACTCAGTAATATTGATTATAGCTTGTTTTCACTTCCTTGCATTTCATAATCTACCCTGTCAACTCTCGTTTTCGTTCATTTAAAAGACCGAGTATGACTGTGAAGCTGCTTGCTGCCCCTTGCAAGACAGGGAACCTGCCCTGTCGGCTGCTGTACCTTAACCTCGCAGGCGTTAGGGAGCAGGTGAGCATCAAGAGTCACAGACCAGAGCTTGCTTGAAAGGTTTTTAACGGAGCGAATCACCATCAAAGCTGGATGCAAGTTCTGTGCAGCTGAAGAACGCTGGGAGAAAACAAGATTATGTGTGTAGCTACCCGGGAGAGCCCCAAAAGGTAATGTCTTTGTACACTCTATGGAAAAGAAAGATCTTAGTTCTTCTCGTGAATATGATACGGGACTTTAACAGTCAGGCATTTGTCACTTTGATATGTGCACGGTCTCCAGAGCTGTCTAGCTGACAAAACCACATCCATTAAAATACATTCTAAATAAACAGAGACACAACAGTACATTATTCTTAAGGCTGCTATGTGTCAGACAGATTTACCATAGAAATGCAATCCAGTCCCAAACATATCTGTGACTCACCGTTAGCAAATCAGAACAACGGAGATCATGCTACTATATAATAAGAATTCAGCAATACATCGTATCATTTTTCATTCTCCTGCATGTATTGCATTACCAGAATTTCTCCTGAAGAAGGTAATTTGGTTTTTCCCATTACAGAGAATTGGAATGTGTTTTATCTCAATGCAAGGTCCAGTCAAATGAAACACTACAGGACATGAAAAAAACCAGAAATCAAAGCGCCTAATAGGTTTTTCTTTCACTGCTCATGGACATACTCTGCACTGACGTTCTTCTACTTCACTGTCTTTATATATGCAACTTGAAAATAGCTCAGGCAGTGCTTACTCATAGATTTACTGGGTAGAGCATGCCCTGGAGTGACAGAAGTAACAATGAAGGCAATTCATTAATAAAAATTACAAAAAATAATCTAAATGACAACGTCAACACACCATACTATGCTTCTCCAAAGAAACACGTCTCCCAGAAAAGAAATAAGCATGCTCAAATGTTAAACTTATTCAAGCCATTACAGTGAGACTTCATCTGGCTTTATTTATCCCAAAGCACACCTCTTCCTTCCCAGCAAGCCTCTGCCTTGCAAGACCTCATTTTATTCTTCTGCCTAAAAAAATGCTTCAAGGATAAAGACATGCAATTCCTCACCTCCACGGACACTAGGCCAAGGAACTAAGCCCCTTAGTTTAACTTTGATACAACATATGGTTCAGCATAAGGTATCTTTACCTAATTCGTTAAATCAAACCAGTTCTGGAACATTTGCAGTGTCAGAGACTATCTTCCAGTCCTGTCTTTTATTGAATATCATAGAAGCATAGAAACATAGAATCATAGACCGGTTTAGGTTGGACAGGACTTTAAAGATCATCCAGTGCCACTCCCTGCCATGGGCAGGGACACCTCCCACCAGACCAGGTTGCTCAAAGCCCCATCCAGCCTGGCCTTGAACCCCTCCAGGGATGGGGCAGCCACAGCTTCTCTGGGCAACCTGGGCCCACCCTCACAGTAAAGATTTTCTTCCTAATATCTAACATATATCTCCCCTCTTTCAGTTTAAAACCATTATCCCTCGTTCTATCGCTCCACTCCCTGATAAAGAGTCCCTCCACATCTCTCCTGGAGCCCTCTTTAGGTACTGGAAGGCCATTATAAGGTCTCCCTGGAGCCTTCTCTTCTCCAGGCTGAACAACCCCAACTCTCTCAGCCTGTCTTCATAGCAGAGGTGCTCCAGCCCTCGGATCATCTTCGTGGCCCTCCACTGGACCCTCTCCAACAGGTCCATTTCCTTCCTGTGTTGAGGACTCCAGAGCTGGACACAGTGCTCCAGGTGGGGTCTCACCAAGGCAGAGCAGAGGGGCAGAATAACCTCCCTCGACCTCCTGGCCACACTTCTCTTGATGCAGCTCAGGATGCCGTTGGCTTTCTGGGCTGCCAGCGCACATTGCCGGCTCATGTTGAGCTTCTCATCCACCAACACCCCCAAGTCCTTCTCCTCAGGGCTGCTCTCCAGCCATCCTCTGCCCAACCTGTATTTGTGCCTGGGATTGCCCCAACCGAGGTGCAGGACCTTGCACTTGGCCTGGTTGAACTTCATGAGGTTTGCACGGACCCACCTCTCAAGCCTGTCCAGGTCCCTCTGGATGGCATGCCTTCCTTCCAGCGTGTCAGCCGCACCACACAGCTTGGTGTTGTTGGCAAACTTGCTGAGGGTGCACTCAATCCCACTGTCCATGTCGCCGACAAAGGTGTTAAACAGCACGAGTCCCAGTACTGCCCCCTGAGAAATGCCACCCTTCACTGGTTTCCACTTGGACATCGAGCCATCGACTGCAACTCTTTAAGTGTGACCATCCAGCCTCTGAGGAGTATTAGTCACGGAGGAACATTAGAGACACATTCAGGTGCACAATATATGCTAAACCAGGGAGCCAATCCTTCTTTAGCATGAGAAGAGGTAATGCTCCCAACTGTAAAAAGTAAAGGAAAACATGAGAAACCAAGCACATGCTACCAACATGCATTTCTCATGAACAGTATAGTTTGGGGGTCAACTATGGTCAACACAGAGACTCAGCATCAAGTACAGCATATCATTCACTGAAACAAAAGATTTCTCTAGGAAAACTAGATAAAGCAGATCCAAGAACACAGGGCACACTTGGGAGTTTCAGATAATGTAAGTGAAAGGTGTTAAGATGCTCTCCCTTCCAGTACTAGCTGCTACACATGCAGCCAAGTACTATATTTTTTCAGTGCCATCTTGCTCTTCTTTGTAGCTATAGCCCTCAGCCCTCCTGTATTTCTTATTTTCAGGGCATTCCCTCATTGTCTTAAGAGCAATTTTGCTCTGTACACATTCATGAAATACTATTGAACACAACAGTAGCATAAACACTAAGAATTGATAGCCAGAACCTTGTCATGAGTTCTGTACAAATCTTCATGGTATTGGTCCAATAATGCTTTGAAACAATCAGTATTTGTTCAATACGCAGTAGAAACCTGCACAACCACACATTCTGAAGCAGAGCAATAGATGCGTCATTGTCAAGGGTGTCAGAAGCACTAGAAAAATACCTTTTTTTAAAGACTCACAGAGCCCTTGAGTTAGCTTTCTTAATGGCTTGAACTGCTACAACTCTTCTGCTTCAGAGCACAAATGAGACTGTCCAAACTGATCTGCTTCAACACATCTAAGACCAAGTAAGTTAAACCAAAGCATGATTTTTTTACTGGACACAAGGTTATCATCAACATCTGAAAACTGACTGACTTACAATACACCACTACTTCTCATCCTTATCATGCTTTCCAATTGCTGATGACTTCCTTCAGGAGAAAAAGGCCCTTTCATTGTGACTGAGGAGGAAATTTGGCAATGGTGAAACCTTTTTCCTGTGACTGACTAGAGATTAGGTATATAAAAGGAGAACCATGGGCATTAAATTCTAGAAAAAATTAGGTGTCAATTAGAAAGTCAATATTAAGAGGTGAAATCTGCCATCACTCATTCACTTATCACTCATCATCATCACTCATCATTAGGCTACAAATAATGTGAAATACTTTTCCCCTTCTATAAAAAGCTACAGCTGCACAAGATCTCAAGCAAGCTTCTTCACAACTGTTCTTTCCAAAAACATTGGTAAAGCAAGTATTTCTTGTCAATAGCACTCGTAATAACGTTCGTACAACATAATAAAGCATGGGCAATTGCCAAATCACTACTAGCACATCTATAGGGGAGCAAGGAAACCCAAAATGCTGTCGATGGAAAGTCAAGAGGTAAAACCATAGTGCTGAAGAATCACTTCTACAAAATGTACAGCTGAGGAAATACTGTCATTTATAATCCACAGTTATTTGGTGTTTTCAGTAAGAAAGCACTCAATAAACCACTCTGGAGCATAAGCACTGCATCCAAGATTAGAACCAACTCTAAGTCAGGTCTCATGTATTTTGACCAGATCCAGGGGTAGAGAGGAGAGAGAGTGACAACAGTCCCTCCAAATAGGGAGAACAGTTTATTAAGAGAAGGAATTTGTACAAACTATTGTGATCAAAATCTTTGTTGTGGCTACAGGGTGTTTATAAATCTACTAGAAACCAGATCAAGGTGAAAAGCCAAGTTAAAGCCAGTAAAGTGGGTTCTTTCAGACTCTCACTAAATCACCATTAGTTGCTACAGAATCTCTCTAGTTTGAAATCCTCTGGATCAGCTAATGATGAAACCTGTAACAGAAGCTTATGTTTTCTGAACCAGACCACAAATACCTTTTTCCTCACCCCCTCATTCAACGCTGTGGTATTTTGCTATAGTCACAAATGGCTCGTTGACAGAGGCAGGATAAGGTTTGTCAGTAAATAACATTGTCTATAGTAGAGCAAGTGAGATAACTTGAAGGACAACATAGACTTTTGGGCATAGAAGACCTTTGTAAACCAGGAATGGGAACACTTCTCTTGTATATTCTTCATGCATTCTTTAACTTTGTAAAGGATCTGCACTTCTAGAGAGTTCATAGAAGTCCAGTCTATGTCCCAAGTCTTGCCTTCTGAGTTTTTAAGAAAAAGATCTGTACTCCCTTTCAGTTATCAGTACAGCCCAGCTGCCATTTCCAAATGTTCTGCACCATAAATTTCTTGTCTTTTAACCTATGAAGCCTAGTAAGAGTTTTCTCTGGGCCCAGGATCACTGCTGTAAGGCTCAAATGGTACAGGACATCTGATGTTAAACTCTATAGATTTGTGTTCAGGAGTACTGGAAGAAAATTGACAATCCACCTTCTACTCGCAGTGGCACTCTGCATCCAGCTCAGAAGAAACACGTCTTTCACTTTCCACTTACGAAAACCAGAAATTTGCGGCCCATGCAGAAAAATTTAGCTGAGAAATACTTAAATGTGAGTTACTATTTAAAAAGAGAAACTCTGTAAGTCAGTGGCACTGTAAGTCAGAAAGGTCTGAGGAGATTAACCAGAGAGATCCCTCTTCCACAATACCTTTCTCTCACCTCTGCCTGTTGTCTTGTGCCTTTTAAACGAGCACACAATTTTTTCTGTTATGAGATTATGGCAAATACACAGAACAATTTACACTAGATACTCAAAGGTTAGAATAAAAGGAGACAGAAAAATAGTCAGTACAAAAAGACAGAGTTTAAAAAGACATCTTTCACTGACACTTTCTGCACATTTTTAAAACCTATCCAACTGAGAACAACTCAGTAGGATGTGGGGACATTTTTTTATTGTGTACGTCAAATGTCTCGAACAAGATCATCAGTCTTGGCCTCTACAACTAATAATTACTATAGGAATCTGTTATTAATAAGCATTAGGTAAACTCACATTTTAGAATCTCCAAGATGAAATACAGGTAAGGGGTAATGTTGGCCCATAAAGAAATGAAATACTGAATGAGTCTGAGAAGAAATCTCTTACATTCTTTTTAGTTCATTTATCGCACTGGGAGACTGGGGAAAAGATGGATTAAGCTTAGATATATGTGCTGTTTATCCTGATATCAACATGCTTGGTGGATTTCTTAGGCAAGCTGCTGAAAATACTTTGGTAAAAAGAAGTAGGTGACCTAAGTGTGCACTTTGTTGTTTTAACAATAGCAGATATTTATATTTTATGCCATTTACCACTGTCATTGTGAAATAAGACTTTGAAACCAGGTGAAATTGAAATAGAATTTCTGAGGAATGATAAATTGCAGATGAAACCTACAGCATTAAATGGAGAGGAGAGCATGCAATATATTCTTGATGATAGCTGGAAATGTCAAAGAATAAAACAAAAAAATGTTCAAAGTGTATATAAACATATATACATACAGCTTTGCATATGGTTATCTTTTTACTCTTACAATGAATCATACTGATTTCTTTACACTGAATGAAGTTTGTGTGTGCAGTGCAGTTGGACAGCGTGCTCTCCAGTAATGTAATGATGTAGGTTACACAAACAGAACTCAAAGATAAATCAGATAAAAATTAATGTCCTCAAATAATACTGCATGACTTTATGGGGAGGGGAGTTGTAAACATAGAGGGATTTGTTTCTTTTTTACTTATTTACGGAAAAAAAGGGCAAATATTGGGTGAATAAATATAAATAAGATGTTTTTAGAAGGTTTGGGGGTTTTTTTTGGTTATATGCAAATATACTCCAAAGCGTCAGGACACGAGGCAGCATTAACCCAGTACAGAACTAGCAAACATATTGCGTGCTGTGGCTGCTGTGACAGTCTTGCTGAACTGCATGTTGTGATCACTCGTTATTTCATAAACACTTCTGTAACTTCTGCAGAGAAATGGCATTGAATTATAACTCTGTGACGAAGAGATCACTGGTGGCAATGACAGATGAATCGTTTTTGTTGCCCGGTATATGCATACTAAACACAATATTCCAGGGCTGCTATTTATTTACAAACAAATAGGGAGATCGCTTTAAAATAACAGACAGTAAGATATTGTTTTCCATTCTAAAAATCGTTATGAAAAGTGAAGGAGAAGAAGTGAAGGTCATGCTTTGTACTGCAGCTAACAAGAAAGAATCAGTGCTTTTATTACAAATGGAAAGGATTTAAAAACAAGTATTACAAGCAGTATAAAATACCATCCTCTAACAGACATGAAAACTGTTTCTGTATGTTCCTAGCAAATCTTTTGGCTGTTACAAACAAAGTTCGTGATGACTTTGAAAGAGTGGTTAATATCACGCACAGCAGACAAACTTAGTTTCTTCTCACACAAAAAGAAAGAAATTTTCAAGGTACAGAGGCCGCTGTTCTACCACTGAATGCATAATAACAATGTCCCTATCTATCAGAAAACCACCATGATAAACCTGGTTTGGTTTTCAGTCCACATACAGTATTCTATTCATTATGCAAAGCACATAGAAAAAATGTGAGGACCATCTCCGTCTACACAAAATCATTTGATTCACATATAGGAGAATGTCAGGTTTTGCAGGAGGCCATACCGAGGTCATGTTGAAAGAATGCATTTGTTTTGTCTTGCAGTATGGGAGAGAAGGTATTCTTAGCTAAAGCAACTTGGCTTGAACTGTTTTCCCCCTTCAGTCAGCCCAACTCCAGGCAGAGCTATTTGTGCTCAAAAATAACCATTTCATATTCTGGGAAGCTATTTTCAGGATGTATTGTTTCGCTATTCAACCATACTGATCATATGTAGGAAGTTCAGTGGAGAAAATGGGAAACTGAGGCTGAAGGGAAGGTGGAAGAGGGATGTTAGTATTTCAAACTAAATCTGCTGTGATTCTACACACCCATGCTCCTGGCATAGAGTCGAGTCCACAATTTCGCTTAGCCACATGAAACATGGTTGTGTCTGCTATTACAGAATCACAGAGAATCACAGAATGATATGGGGTTGGAAGGGACCTCTGGAGATCATCCAGTCCAACCCCCTGCCAAAGCAGGTCCACCCACAGCAGGTTGCACAGGAACATGTCCAGGTGGGTTTGGAATGTCTCCAGAGAAGGAGACTCCATCACCTCCCTGGGCAGCCTCTTCCAGGGCTCTGCCACCCTCCCAGGAAAGAAGTTCCTCCTCATGTTTAGGTGGAACTTCTTACATTCAAGTTTGTGCCCGTTCCCTCTTGTCCTGTCCCTGGGCACCACTGAAAAAAGACTGGCCCCGTCCTCCTGACACCCACCCTTTAAGGATTTAGAGGCGTTGATCAGATCCCCCCTCAGTCTTCTCTTCTCCAGACTAAACACACCCAAGTCCCTCAGCCTTTCCTCCTCAGAGAGATGCTCCAGGCCCCTCATCATCTTTGTAGCCCTCTGCTGTATCCTCTCCAGCAGTTCCCTGTCCTTCTGGAACTGGGGAGCCCAGAACTGGACCCAGTGCTCCAGATGGGACCTCCCCAGGGCAGAGCAGAGGGGCAGGATGACCTCCCTCCACCTGCTAGTCACACTCTTCCTGATGCACCCCAGGATGCCATTGGCCTTCTTGGCCACAAGGGCACATTGCTGGCTCACGGCCATCCAGTTGTCCACCAGGACTCCCAGATCTTTCTCAGAGCTGCTCTCCAGGAGGTCAGCCCCCAACCTGTCCTGGTGCAGGGGGTTATTCCTCCCCAGGTGCAGCATTATACTTGCCCTTGTTGAACTTCATCAGGTTCCTCTCTGCCCAACTCTTCCAGCATGTCCTGGTCTCGCACAGCCTATTGCTTACCATACCCTCCATGACCTTCTACTACAACTGTTCATGTAAATGCTCCTGAGCCCCATGACAACCCTTTATGCAAATTCAGGTCAGGTTTGTGATGCAACAACCACATGCGGAGCTGAGGGAAGGCTAACCTCTCTGAGAAGTAGAGGTGGATGAGCAGTGATCAGCAGTCTCCTTCTCACTCGGCTGCAGTCTCTCTATCCCTGGCCTCAGCCTTTTGCTGGCACCACTTCAAAACCTGCTCTTGGCAGAAGGATGCAATAAGGATCAATCATGTCATCGCTTATACAAGCAGGACAATGCCAATGTCACATTCATATGGACACAGGGTTTCTCGCCATTTTCAAAAGGCAAGATGCTGTGCCAAGATATTTAGAAACTTAAGCCTGTTAATTGGGATAAGTAAGGGTATTTTTGCTCGCTGGCCCAGTATTGACATTAACGGTGTTATGATCCCCTCTGTCATTGTAGGGGACTCATCCTTACTGAAGCCTTCCTCTCTTCCTTCTGAAGCCCTTTGCCAGGTACTTTGAGAAGAGATTAGCTTAGTTTTCCCCATGAGTAGTTTCAAAATATTATTGGAATGCATTTCTGTAAGAATAAAGGATGAGTTATTGGTGATTTGTCATCAGCCCCTGCCTTCTGGAAGTCCAGTTCAAGGTGCTGTTTTGATTTGCTATATTTCTGTCAAAGACAGGGCATTATTTTTGCCTCTTATGATCCCTAGAAACAAGAATTAAGCACTCTAAACCAGTGCAATATTTACAGTAATCTAAAACTTCTGAGAAACAGAAGAGGTCTGTTCAGCTTGAGGTAAATCCACAAAACCTATCTGGGTTTCCAAGACAGCAAAATAATAACACAGAGATTATATAAAGATGTTGATTCTGCTCTATACAAAAACATAATACTTATTAGTTCTGTTCTCTAAAGCAAACAAAACAGCAAAAAAACCCAAAACACACAAACAAAAACAAACGAACAAAAAACCCCAAACCCCAAACATGTTACTTTTTAGTTTTTAGGTATTCTAAGAGTGTAGTGCTGTAAATAAAAAAAACCAAACCATTTAAATAAAGATAATACAAAATATGTTTTCCCTGAAAGGAAGCAGCAACAAGAAGAGCAACTGGATATTCTCCAATTATCAGTTTGTATCACAACCTACAGTAACATACCCTCTTACATTTCTTCCCAAGTGTGAGTACAGCATGTATCTGCAGCTAGCTCTGGGATACAGCACCCCTTGGAACTGGGAAGAGAGCACGAGCTTAGGACAGGATAAGTGAACAATACAGTATCAAATGGAAATATTCAAGCAGAAAAAATGCTTGGCATAAACCATTCAAATTAGAGGTAAAAAAGATTCTACTGAGGCTGTTAGCACTGTCATTGCAGATATATTTATGATATTTAATGATCAGAAATGGCCTAGCCCTTTTATTACCTCCCCTGCTTAACGTAAAACGAAAACAAAACCTCACTGCTTAGCATCATTAATGTAATTTGTTCACCACCATTCCTCTCTCCCCAAGTCACATATAACTAAAAGCAAGACTGAATCTATTTCAAAAAGCACCCTGATCTTTTCCTGTTGAAGTTCAGATATTGACAGCATCTAATTGTGACATCTCATAAGGGAGTAACACAGAACTATGGGGAATACTTGCACTACAAACATCATTAAAAAGATGGCAATATTCATAATTATTAGGTTGGTGTTTGTCTGAGCAAACAAAAAACTTGCCTGCAATACGCAAGGGCATCCTCGTCTTCCATAATATATTCCCAAGCTGGGATATAGCAGAGGAGCTTGCTAAAATGTAGAAATTACAGGATTAAAAAGAGAACTAATCTATCTTGAGATCCCTTACAGGAAAAAACCCACTAACATACCAAAAGGTACAAGTACAGGCCTTTGGCAGGAGGAAGTCACTAACTCACCATCTTTGTAAAGTAATGGAAGTATAAGAAACTGATTGTTATCTTGTCACCACTTTGAAGCATTGCTCTGTCTTTTCTGTTCACAAGGCCATGAGTATCACACGCTTCTCCAAAGCCCCAAGAGCTTCCCCCAGCCAAACGCCATGGCCAAACTCTGCTGTTATAGAACGCCCGGCAGTATACGGATATTGTCATGGATTTTAGCACACTGTGGAAGGGACAGTCATATAGAGTTTTAACTAAGTCCTCTTGGCCGTTTGTTCCTGCAGCGTACTCGTTCCAGAAGAGGCAGAATCTCTCAGTTTTCTTCTGAAAAAACTACTGAAGTTTCGCTGCTGTGTGTCTTGCTACCAGCCATTCTAAAGTAACATTTTTTATTAATGTTTTAGAACGTTGTACTTAAATATTCACTGACATTTCCTTTGAAACTGTAGGTATTCTTTACCTTGTCTAATTAATGCAACGTATAATACACAGGGGAAATTAAACTTCTGGGGCTTTTTTATTACCAGCTGTAAACATATAAATTCAAATTGTACCACTCTTTTGTAAATTTTCAGTATGTCATACTGGACTGTTAAATGAGTTGGATTACAAACTGATTTCCAAGAGAATAACTCCACTGTTTTAAAAATCACAGATCCCATCATGCAGCTGGTAAAGAACAAGCTCTTGCACCCTTGCAGCTGTTCCACTGTTCCCAGCTATTACTCATGCCTTGTGTTTGAACAGCTGAGGAATTACCCAGTTGTCCTCCTCTACGATGCCAGGTATAGCACAGTACTGGTGTAATCATGGGTTAAGGGGGTAGTCTTAGATATTTAAGCCACCTTTTTTAGCGAGTGCACTTTTTTTGCATCAAGTATCCAACGCTACTAGGAGAGTCATTCTATGGAATGGAGAATTCTCCTCCCTGGGGAGGGACTCTTTATCAGGGAGTGGAGCGATAGGACGAGGGGTAATGGTTTTAAATTGGAAGAGGGGAGATTTACATTAGATACCAGGAAGAAATTCTTTGCTGTGAGGGTGGTGAGAGCCTGGCCCAGGTTGCCCAGAGAAGCTGTGGATGCCCCATCCCTGGAGGGGTTCAAGGCCAGGCTGGATGGGGCTTTGAGCAACCTGGTCTGGTGGGAGGTGTCCCTGCCCAGGGCAGGGGGTTGGAACGCGATGATCTTTGAGGTCCCTTCCAACCCAAACCGTTCTATGTTTCTATGATTCTATGAAAAAGTATTGCATACACTTTACAAAGTGCTATATATGCAAAATAATATTTGTTTCCAAAAAACTGAATGAAACCACTTCAGCACGTCATGGCAGGTCTCCTTGTGCTCCTTAATCTTCTTAGTAGTTCTGCTTTGAATTGCCCTCATTTCCCTTTATACTTGGGGTTTGCATTTGTACAGCTGTTTACCCCCAAATTAATTTTGCTGAGAAGTTGTTTGTGCTTATGTAGGTACCTCCCCAAATTCTCGCAGCCTCCTCAGCATCCCTATGTTTTACTTTCCTGTCTCAGTGCACTCTTTTCCTAGATCTTGGTCTGTTCGAGAGGTGCTAGCAAACCTCCCCACATGCTGCACTAGTTCCAATAGATATTTGCCGAGCTGATGTCTCCTCCAAGCAGGGCTCTCCCTGCTGTTTCCAATATGCTACCCTGGGCGAGCTGGGGCAGACTGGTCTGGCGTACTGAAATTGGTTGTTAAATTCACAGAGATACTAACCCTTCTTCCTCACTAGGGATCAGACACATATTCCCTTCCTGGCTCTACTGTGCACCTTTAGCTTCCAGGGGTAATGCCAAACATCACACCTTCAGAAAACCGCCTCGCATACATCTCATTTGCTCGACTTATGCTAATACAGCCTCATGCGTTCATTGGTTTGTAAAATGAGGTCGATGAGGTTGATGTCAAGGCTTAGTTAGGCTGTGCAGGCTTTTGTGGTGTCAGGAGCAATCATTGGTATATTCTCAGCCTTACGTGATGGCACACTTTTTACAAGATTATCCTGCTCAGCAAATTTCCCTTACTCAACAAATGGCAAAATACTGTGCTACACAAAATCAACTTTAATCAACACAATGGCTTCTAGGTAGAGAGTAAATATAATTCAAGAAAATATATAACTTGTATCCTTTTTGCCAACATTTTTTCCTGTTAATGAAATAAATAAAAAATGCTAGAAAAAAATCTGAATAAATAATCTGCTTAGAAAAGCAAGCTGCACGCTAGAAATGAGGATCAAATCCTTAATTTGCATACACTGAAAGAATATTTTTGAAAGGCATGCAGGGCACTTCACCATGAAAATCAAAAGACAGGGGATATTGATGGTAAAAAAGGTGATATGCTCATGAGCTAACACTGAACACTGACATACAATTCACACTCAAATATCACAGTCTAGGTATTCCTTGTTATATGACTGAATAATTATTGTGGAATTTTCTAGTATGAAAGTACACGCTCCTTAAGTTTCTCATGGCAAAAGAAGAATAATCCACCTATCTGTGGAGTGGCTGAGCGAGATACAGGACAATGGTCCTATTAAAATGTTAATTTATCAATTATGTATACAACAGAAGAAAGGACAAATAGACATTTAAAATTTGATTACTGTTTTATCCACTCTGAGCAGAGCTGGCTGCAAAATCCCCTGCTATGCTTCAATTTAAAAGAAAACATTTAGAACTTAAAATAGATCTGCTACGGTAGGCTACTGGATCTTAAACTGGAATGTAAATATATCTATTTAAAAATATGTAAACCCACATAAAAGGTGGCTAATGCCCAAGTTTTGTTAGTACTTCACTTCCAAAAGGTAAAGCTGTTACATCAATTCAGAAGCCTTCTGAGGCAAGGAGTGACAAGTATTGTTATTTTTGTAATGCCGCATTCATCAGCTGTTTACAAATGAGACATACTTCCAGAAACACACATTGCCGGAATAACTAATTGATCAACTTGTATTCAAAGCTGCTGGCTTAAGGCTATGGCTTAGCATTTAATTAAACAAGTATATAAAATCATTAATTAGCTGATCACATCTCACTGGACAGGCTTCCTGAGACAGCCCTCTTGATGCTTTCTTTCCAAGGGCCACGAATGACTACTGCAGTCAAAACCACAAGCAATTTTACTAGCTCAAAGCTGTTGGGTCATTTATCTGAGTTACCTTCAGAGAGTGGGTCTCTGCCGCCCCTTCGCTGTTAGGCAAGTTTCTCTGTGCAGGCATCTGTGCCACAGCCACCTCCACACCCCAGGAGGCTGCTACTGTAGCACAGAAATCAATCCACTTACCAAATCACTGCCATTGACTTTGCCTGACCTTCAGAAGGGATACAGCCACTCTTGGATCACTCAGCTATCTATTTTGCCAGTCTAAAACCAAGCTGATCATTCCATACAGACACTTAGGACAAAAATGTTACCCAAAACCGGCCATGCCAGAGGTTAACACTGAAACCCTTCACAACCACATCAGCTATATGCAGGAACTGCCGTTCACCAGCACTGGATGGTCCGAAGTCATGGTGACACACACACGGTGGGTGGTCTAACCCCAGGTGTCAAAGGACACATGGTCCTTTTTTGTCTTAGGCTTCTTAACCGAGCTGCAAGGATTGACACATTTTCTGACCCTCTAATAGTCCCAAAGTAGAGCAGGATCACTCTGCTTTCTTGCCAACATTGAAAGGAGTTGCAAATTCTTGAATTCCAAATGTTTAAGTAAGTTTATGGTCTCTTTGTTATCCTCTGTATTTCATGTGCTTTTTTACACACAATAAATTTACTGAACATTAATGCTAATGAAATCTGTTCTTGTTTTCATAAGCTTTGACAGACCGTCTTAGCATCATCCACTAAAATATATTCTCTAGATCTCCACATAAAGGACCTCCACTAACAAATATCCTAATGGGGACCAGCAATACTCTTCTGTCAACAGACTACTGGCTTTTCTAACTTTATTTGTCACCGGTCATATAACCCAAAATCTCAGTCCTGTAGCTTGACAGTCTAGGCCCCCCAGTCGATGTAGGTAACACCTCTTGTATTTGCTGCGTTGTTTCAACAGGGGATGATGTATTGTTCAGAGGGATACATACATCTTCCTCAAATAAGATAAAAAATTCCAGCAATTTTCTTGCCCTTACATACACCATCTACTGATTTTCATGTAACCAGTAATCTGACCAGAACGTTTTGACTTACTTATTACACTCAGGATTTTGGCTCCTTGGGGGGACAGCAAAGGCTTTGCAGGGCAAAGGAAAACCAAAGACCTCCACCAGTCTCCTAGTGGTGACAGATTGTTGAATATCATTTACAAAGAATTAAGTGCCAGGAAAATATCAACTTTGGAATAAACAATTCATTCAATGTTAAAAAAAAAATGAAACTACCCTCCCTCCCCCCCCAAAAAAAAGCCAAAAAACCCCAAGCAAATATATTAAAACATATATGGACAAATAAGTAAGTGGTGACCAGCAACATGAGCATAAGAGTGTCATTCCTCTAAACTGGACATAACACAAGATTATTTGAAAGTCAAGAGAGACATTTAAAAGTCATAACTGGAAGCCTAAGTAAGTTGAAACTTGATTTGTGCATGATGCCGAGTATTCAGTGTGACACTTCAAGCACTGAAAGGAACACAAATCTTTTCGGACTGGGTGGCTACTGTAAATTCAAATAACTATTTGATCTAGAATTTGTAACAATGACTAGGCAAGTAAATTCTTCTGCCTTAGCCTCATGTCTTTTAACACATTTAACGGGTTCTCGTCCTTTGAGTCTTGATGATGTAGCTTTCCCACGTGATGGAATGGAGCAGGAGTCCAAAGAATAGAATTTGGTTTTATGTCTTTAATACCCAAAGTATTCCAAAGCACTTCAGAAAATAATGAATTAGATGACAGTGCTGCAGTGACTGTAGGTAACTATAAAAGTGATTACGTGCCCAGCAGGAGTTCTCAGACACTATAACAGTATAAACAAATAGAACAAAACATTACTTTGTATTTCTGGCATTTGGGCTAGATGACATCTAGTCAGTATGTTGTATTTTTGACAAATCTCTCTCAACTGCACTGTATATAATCTTATTTCAGCTATTTTTCTCTCCCTATTTGCATCGTCCTGTCACGTATACCCATTTACCCTCATGTGAGTGTTAGTTATCTTAGATGTCGCTCATTACCGTTCCCCAAGACACAAATCACCTTTATTATTTCTTTAGTTTTTATCAGATTCCATCCATTACATCTGACTGGATCTGCCCCTGGAGTTCCTCTCAGTGCTTAGGAAACAGTATATGGTTTTCCATTTGCTCTCTAAATGACCTTGCCATTTGGAAGCACTTTATAAATCCAGTATCGATGCTACCTGTTCCCTCAGATTTGATCAATGCAGTCCGGTGGGGAGCAGAGTGTGAACCTTTTCATTTCAAGCCTATTAATCAACACTGAAGATAGTTTACTCTTCTTATACAATGATTCTTAATACTTTCCAAGGCGCTGCTCTTCAGATTATCTCCTTTCCCTATGATTTTTTTGAGCCTCTACTTTCTGCTACAGCTTTTTTTTTTTAACATTACGACATTTCAGAATTAAATAGCATGTTTAAATTTTTCCCCTGTGCAAGCCTACATCTCTCTTACCTGATAAAAGCCCGTGGGTTTTTTCACTTTTAGTTATGCTACCCTCTAGCTAATGTGCATGACTCAAACTGATCCCAAAATCACTCCCAGTAGCTCAGCACTGTGTCGCCATACTTTGCAAGAAGATCCCTCAGGGCTGAAGTTAACGAAGCCCAACGTCTGGCTGAGCAAAGGGCAGCACGACGACATACAAATCCAGGCTAGGTATCTAGGCCAGAACCTACATATATCCCGCCAGGTTGCCAATATAATTATCTAGGGTTTCTATAGAAAGTAAGCATTTTGAGACATCGGCCTTCTGTCAAATCCTGGTGCTGGCAGAAAGGGACCGATAGCCAGACAGAAAAACACATCCTCAGAGAGTACTGTCACTGACAAGCCATTTCCTTAGGAAATCAGGCTAAAACCTCGCTCTTGTTTCAGCTTTTTGAATACAATTTTCGTATTCTTCTGTGATCCTGTTTCATAAACTGGGCAATGGAAACCTGTAGTTGTGAGGATTTAAGCTAAACAGGATCCCATTCACATCAGAGTAAGGCTGAAATTTGGTTTTAACTGATGCAGCCCGGAACAGGGCTGACCTCATAAACAGAGTTTTTCCAGTTTTAACCCTTGTGCATCATCTCCCTTCCTCAGATTATCTTGAAGACAAGAGTTTCTTGAAAATCCACCCTCATAAACCCTGGACTATGAAGATGCCTCCGTAAAGCTAAAAAAATCCCGCTGCACTGAATAAGTGGGTTTTTTCCCTTCAGGGTTCTTTTTTGTGCTTTTTTTTTATTTTAAATCAACTCCCTAAATTTTCTCTTCATTTTTATGTTTAAGGGTTACAGGCCTCTCTCAGTTCCAGAGCAAATAGCTTTCACTGATGGTTTTCTTGAGCATTTACAAGGTATAACATCGTTTATCTTTTATTCAAACTTGCATTGTTCCCTGTAGTGTTTGAACCACTCTTATAAGGATGAATTATCTCTTCTTCCGGTTGTCATGCATTATTTATTTTAATGTCATAAACACTTTGTTCTATTTTCTGTTTTATCTTGGCCACAGTAATTTTATTTACTCAATGGAAGATTGTGTCTTTGCATATGCCTCTTTTCTCATTTTGTACAAGATGATCACAGGTTCACTAATTCCGCATCAGCAGTTCTTCATCATTCCTTCTAAATTCATTCTGCTGTGTTATATGCACACACCACTTCGACAGCTCTTAATTTGCTATTCTCCCAAGCAGCACCATAACCCAGGGTCTGGCGCAGCACTCCCCAGCCAGCTGTGGGAGGGGGAAGAGCGGTATTTCATTAGGACCTAAAATAATGACTCCTGGGCCATAACTAGGCAGTTGCTGGGCAATATCAGGATTTATCAGGGAATAATAATTACTCTAATAGCAACAGATACCATCACTGCCTTCTTTAATACACTGTCTCAGGCTAAGGACTGAATGGCTGTTAGTCAGAGGTATGCCAAAAGGAAAAGACCTTCATTTCTAGTTAAGCGTTTTGTGGGAGATTACGGTGTATCCACGTAACACAACAAATTCATAAAACTAATCATCTTTTTGCAGAGCACCTACACACATAATAGAAGAGCTGCTAAAGAGCCCAGGTGAAGCACATTTTCATTACATTATGAGACCATTCTTGAAAAATCTCCACTTCCATAAAGAAGAAAAACTTTCTTGTTCAAGGGTAAAGTAACTGATGGTCTAACATTTGCAGTACTGGGATGCATTAACGAGGTCTTTTACATGTTTCCTGATTTTATTAAGCTTTATTACTAGACCGTGCTAAAGTTTGCAAACCATTAATTTTGGTGATCTACAATAAGTAATGAAATGAGAAGAAAATCATGTTAAAACAACATTAAAAGGGAGAGCCATTCTTAACTGCAGAGCGTAGGAAGCTGCAAGCAAAACTCCCATTAACAGTAAATACAGCAGATTAAAAAAAATCCCTACTTATTTGCTAAACCAGACTCAGTGAGATTTCCTTGCATTAATGAGGACCATAAGAGTTCAAGTTATTTTCTCCTCCTTAGTTTCCTGGGCTTACCTGCTGTTGCTCACTTTTATAACTTTAATGCCACTAACAAACTCCCTATTTTAAATTTCACATATGCCATATATATAAACCTGTGTACGCTATGGATCGAGTGGAAAGTTTATTAGCTGACAGAAGAGTATTTAGGAATGTGTGCTGTGCCAGATCATTAAGAAGTCTGCTTTATGAAGCTGACCGGTAATTTTAGAAGCTGAATGTAAGTTCCTCAACTAAAGAAATCCTGAGGTGCTCAGAACATTCAGTGTTTTAAACTGTAATATGTTCAGAAAAGAGAAAAATTAATGTGACCTCCTAGAGGAATATTACTTAGATGCTTCAGGCCTCTTAAGAAGTTAGAGGCTTTTTCTTTCAAATCTTTTAACTCTTTGTCACTAATTATTGCAATGTTTGCAGTGTACTAAAATTCACCAAAATGGCCAACCCTGCTCTCTAACAATCGCTATTTACCATTGGCATTTTCTTTTTCCTGTGATACCTGCACTGTCACACATATCCTTTTCATTTCCAACACAATAGCTACAAGCTAAAATGTAGGGATGGTGTTTTTACAAGTCTGAATGACAGCAGAGTTCCTCCAGTAGGCAACACCAAAATCTCATTAAGCAGCAAGAGAGTCTAATGGTCATAAAGAGGAGATAAAATCACCAGGCCTGTGGGGGGAAAAAAAAGGGGCAGGTGGGAAGATGAAAGGTGTACTTTCAGGTGTAACGGACTGATATGGAGGCAGTTCTACTGTCTCACAAAAATCCATAGGTTCCTTAAGTAGAAACAAATGCTATTCAGCATTTGTCATAGCAGTTCAGATGGAAAGTCCCAAGCACAGCAATTTTGGAGTGGACGGCATCTGGCTGTTTCATTACCAGAGTAGGGAACAGTGTGAGAGCAACCGTGTCCCTCACAGGCAATGAGGCTGGCAATCAGGGTGACACCCGCAGAGGCAGGCCCCGTTACTGAGGGTCCGGTCACAGCCAGGCAAAGAATTAGCAGCTTGACCTCACGTATATATTTATTCACTTGAAGACAATGTGTACCTTTTTTTCTCCCCAATTCAAAATTATCTTCATTTTGACTTCACATGGAAGAAGAAAAATTTTGAATATCTAAATGCTTCATTCCAATGAGTTCCTCAATTCCTTTGTACTCTTTAGTCATCCAGGTACTTCTGGAAACAACTTTTAGGAGCAGCCTGAAACACTGATTTTCCAGCATGCTCTTCTTTGTTTTAACATACAGCCATGCTAAGTGCATATATTCAGCTTCTCTTTCCATAAAGAGTGAGCATCACCTCTGCTAGAAGCCAGAACAACTACACAAATTAAATTCCAGTTGCAAGAAAGACTCTGCGGAGCCTTTGGCTCCATGTTTGCCTTCCAAAGAGCAGCGACTTTCATACTAAATTAGTTTCCCGATAAACCCCTGATCAGCAGACAATCATTTCAGATCTGACTCCTAACAAGGATTTTTACTGACAACAGAAGATGACAAAAAAAAGTCCCTAAGCATGATAACAAGCCATCTGTCACTGTACGCTGTTTCAGACAATTAGTTATCATGTAACATTCACGCTAATTTTCAGCATTTCATTCCTACAGAAATATTCTGACAGTTCTTCTTCCATTTTATTCATGGGCCAACAAGGTTAATATTTTCTGAAGACAAAAACTAACTTAACTGTTTAATTTTCTATATATTCATTGACACATTTCTTTTAATCTAATACCTAGGTTTTGTGTAATACTTAGAGCCAAAAATCCCTGATTAGCTGGAACAGCTTCAGAATGAATAATGTGAGAACAAGTTTTGCTTTATTTTCAAAATTCAAAGGATGGATTTAATTAAAATGCAGAGTCTTTTCCAAAATTCCTCATAGTCCTTATTACCAACCTACCCAATGCATATCA